>NC_141548.1:22398636-22710227 GCF_021556685.1 Rattus norvegicus | reverse complement strand
CGTAAAGATGTTAGGAGGATGTTGGTTCTCTGTCCTCTCTTCTCTGCACTGATTCCTTCAAGCAGGTGTCTTTGAACCTGGAGGGGGGCTGGCAGCCTCTGCAATCCTGTCTTTGGCCCCCACAGCACCAGGGCGGCAGTCTTGTGCTGACTGTTTAGGTGGAAGCTGGGGATTTGAACTCATGTCCTCATGCTTGCACAGCAAGTGCTCTTACCCATAGAGTCATCTCCCTGGCCCCAAGTATATGCATTCTTAAAACAATTTACTGTTTTGTGCTGTTTCACAATACTTGTGTGTAGCTGCATTGGTATTCCCCATGAGTTCTGTTAGTGGACATTTCGGTTGTTTCACTCTTAGAGCAAATACTGCAGTGAGGTTTTGTTTTTGTTTAGCATATTGTTGACAAGTTTTTAGTTGAGATAGCTTCGGGACACCCACCTTAGTTCCTCATCACCTAAACTCACTGCTAGAGCCACTGGTACATACTCCTCCCGTGCAGGTACTCCTCCTACTCCTCCCCTGCCGGTCCTCCTCCTCCTCCCCTGCCGGTCCTCCTCCTCCTCCCCTGCCGGTCCTCCTCCTCCTCCCCTGCCGGTCCTCCTCCTCCTCCCCTGCAGGTCCTCCTCCTCCCCTGCCGGTCCTCCTCCTCCTCCCCTGCAGGTCCTCCTCCTCCCCTGCAGGTCCTCCTCCTCCCCTTCCCCTGCCGGTCCTCCTCCTCCCCTTCCCCTGCCGGTCCTCCTCCTCCTCCTCCCCTGCCGGTCCTCCTCCTCCTCCCCTGCCGGTCCTCCTCCTCCTCCTCCCCTGCCGGTCCTCCTCCTCCTCCTCCCCTGCCGGTCCTCCTCCTCCTCCTCCCCTGCCGGTCCTCCTCCTCCTCCCCTGCAGGTCCTCCTTAAAGGAAGGCTGGGTTGGGACTGTTGCTCTTTAACTTTATGATTCTAGATTTGTCCCATGGATTCTCCATTTCTTTGTGGTTCTAATAGGGCCCCTTTGATCAAGTCAGAATCTATTTTAGGTCTTTTAAGAAAAAAATTTTAAATATTTATTTATTTGCTTATTTATTTGCTTACTTATTTGAGTTCTCTATCTGGGTGTACACCTGAGTGTCAGAAGAGGGCATCAGATCCCAGTAGATGTGGCAGCTGAGAATTGATCTCAGGATCTATGGAAGAGCAACCAGTGCTCTCTCAATCACTGAGCCATCTTTCCAGCCCCTAAGAATTTTTCTTTAAAAGATTGATTTTATGCATATGAGTGCTCTGTTTTGAGACACCAGAAGAGGGCATCAGATCCCATTACAGATGGTTGTGAGCCACCATGTGATTGCTGGGAATTGAACTCAGGACCTCTGGAAGAGCAGCAACCACTGAACCATGGTTTCAGCCCCAAGAATACTTTTTTTAAACCTCTGACATGTGTGTTTTTCTTATTTTTTTTAAAAGATTTATTGATTTATATATGAGTACACTGTAGCTGTCTTCAGACACACCAGAAGAGGGTATCAGATCTCATTATAGATGGTTGGGAGCCACCATGTGGTTGCTGGGAATTGAACTCAGGACCTCTGGAAGAGCAGTCAGTGCTCTTAACTGCTGAGCCATCTCTCCAGCCCGAGTTTTTCTTATTTTAAAGTAATCTTAGAAATGCTCATCTTTTCCCTCAATTTTTAGGCATCTTTTGCTGTTATTCCAAAGAACTTAGGGAATCAGAAGGGAAACAGATTAATATCACTGTTTTTATGTAGTGCGTCTGGGATAATTCACCATGTTTAACTGGATGATATAGATTAAACCACTGAAAAACACAAAGAATTACATAAGTTATCTAATACATAATATTTAGACTTAATATCTGTTGATACTTTATCATTTTTAAGTCACAGTAACATGTAGATTCCTTGAGTGTCAGTCTCATGGCTTCCTTCACAGAGTACATGTGTGCCTAGTTTGCTGTTGTGTTACTGTGATTAAAGGTGTATGCCACCACAAATGGTTCAAGTTTGTTTTTTTTTTTTTAATTTATTGCTTGTATATGGCTTTGGAGCAAATGTCGTGATGGTGTACATGTGGAGGTCAAAGAACAACTTTCAGGAGTTGGTTGTGTCATATTGAATAGGTTCTGGGACTTGAACCCAAGTCTTTAGCCTCTACTCTGAGCCATTTACTAGACCAGATCTTTGATTTTTATGCTTAGTGTTCTTTCTAGCTTGTCTGAAAGACCATGACAGATGCTACGCTCTGAAAAATATTTTTCTGAATTTCTTGGGAGCTTTGTAGGTGAGTGTAGGGTTGACGTTTTGTTTTGTTTCTTTCTTTGGGACATCCTCAAGTTCTAGGACAGTGAGTGTGTGCCACCATGCCTGGCTTAGGGTCGAGTCTAGCAGCTTCTCCATGCTGTATGCACTGAGTCACCTCACAGCCCTTTCCCCCCCTCATTGGGTACTGCTGTTAGAAATGTCACTTTCTATGTAGATAGTCATACCTCTTACAGATAATAACTTACCCTGTTTTTCATTTGCACATCGTGTCCTCCACTGTCTTAGGGTTTTACTGCTGTGAACAGGCTCCATGACCAATGCAAGTCTTATAAAGGACAACATTTAATTGGAGCTGGTTTACAGGTTCAGAGGTTCAGTCCATTATCATCAAGGTGAGAGCATAGTGCATCTAGGCAAGCATGGTGCAGGAGGAGCTGAGAGTTCTACTTTTTCATCTAAAGGCTGCTAGCGAAGACTGACTTCCAGGCATCTAGGAAGTAGGTCTGATAGCCCACACCCACAGTGACACACCTTCTAGTACCGCTCCCTGGGCAGAGTATATGCAGACCATCCCACCTTGTCTCATTGCAATGAACTGTACTTTTAGTCATGATAACAGGGACAATATTGTTTCATTGTTTCTGATTCTTTACATCGACTTACCTTTTGTTGTGTTTAGAAGTTTCCGCCTATATTTTATTCCTAATACCTAACCACATGTACTTAAGTAAGCTTGCCGATCCTGAGCTAACTTATTGGAGATTCTCTGTTCATCTTCCCACCACTGAACACCAAACTCTGACGTGACCTCGTAACTGCTCTCCGCAATAATTTTCTCCCATTAAGTTCTTTAGTATTCAAGCCAAGTAATTTTCCTCAAATTAAATGAATTCACTTAAGTGCTGGTCACTGTGGTTTCATTAGTTGAACTCTTCTGGGTTCATTCTTGTGGCTCTTGATTACTGTAAGAGAAGTAGAATCCAAAGGAAGAAAAATGACATGGCAGGTGTTCCCAAAATGCCACTAACACCAGAGCCCAACAGTCAGCCATCAGACAGACGTGCAGTTGAATGGAAATTATCTGATTTTGCTGAACTCTGACAACCTTTCTAAAGTTATTTTGTTTTTAAAATTGGTATAAAAAACATTTTCTTTCGTAATTTAACTGTTACAAAAATGTCACGTAAAGATTAAATGAGATGGGCTTGTTTGCCTCTGCCTTTTCACAACAGACATTGCTGTCAGAGAATGGTGAGTTCTTACCTAACCTGTACAAACGTGCACTCCCCCAGGACAGTGTTCCATGTACAGCGTGTTAGGTCGGTGTTAATAGATCAGGGTTCAGGTCTTCCCATTACTGAGGTAGGTTAGGCCATTCCTAATCCATTCCCTCTTTCTCCTCTGCCCTGTTCCTGGGAAGGGCACCTACCTGTGTTTGGTACAGGCACACACAGGGAGAGTGATCTGAGAGCAGGGCCTGTTGAAGGGTTTCCTGCAGAGACGGAAAGGAAGGAAGAATCCGTCAGATTATTGTTCTGCACTTTATGCTGTGTGTGCCCTCAGAGTTTTTGTTGTTTGTTTGGTCTAAAAACTGTTCAGTGCTTCTTGTTATTTATTTTCAAATTGCTTTTCTCTTATATTTCATTCTTTATAAATTTAGTTTTGGCTGTAAGTAGTAGAAATCCAAACTCTGTTCCACGGAAGGGTTTACATTTTCACAGCGTGAGAACTCCCATGAGGAACTGAAGTGCTTAGTTACAGGACTCCAAGGACAGACCCTTCCACAAGGCCCTGCAGTAGTGAGGGCTTCTGTTGCCATGATTAACACTGTGACCAAAAGCGACTTGGGAGAGAAGGGTTATTCCAGCTCACAGTTCTCGGTCATGCTCCACCACTAAGGGAAGTCGCTGCGGCCAAGTGGATTTAAAGGCCAAAAGCTCAGGGCACGCCCCCTTTGGAGGAGGGGCTGTTGAGCTCCTTTCCAAACTTGGCGGATAAGTGAAGCAGAAACTCCCCAGACTGTTCCAGACCAGAGAAAGGGAGAGACACTAACCTTTGCAGTTTCTTTATGTTAGAGACCAGCAAAGAGGGGGTTAAAAACTGGTCAGTGAACTCCTTTGTAGAGACCAGCAAAGAGGGGGTTAAAAACTGGTCAGTGCACTCCTTTGTCAAGGCCATAATGAGCCAAACAAAGCAAAGCCTAAAGATCAGCTGATGTTTTCATTAGAGTAACTAAGGGCTTACGCAAACTCTTTGTCTCACTGAACTTTTAGCATTTATCTTCTCTGTGTGTTTTGTGTGCGTGTATCTACCTGGTACCTCCTGAGGCCAGAAGAGCATGTCAGATCCCTAGGAACTGGAATTATAAATGGTTTTGAGCTACTATCGGGTGCTGGGAATCCAACCTGGGTCCTCTGGAAAAGCAGTCCGTGCTTTTAACAGCCGAACCAACCATCTTCCCAACCCCTCACTTAACTTCTATCTGGTCACTTTGAGGTATATGATCTTCAGATAATATAGAATGCATTTTTGACAAACCTACAGCAGTGTGATAAAGGCAGGTTTCAGCACCCTCATTTCCTAACTATAGTTTCCTCTCCTCACCCTGGAGTTTCCTCTCCCTATTGTTTCCTCTCCCTATTGTTTCCTCACCCTCCAGTTTCCTCAGTCCTAGAGTTTCCTCAGTCCTAGAGTTTCCTCGTCCCCTTGGCTGTTCTTGCCCCACCAACCACTGACCTGTCTTCTATCACTACAAGGACTGCCTTTTCTCAAATGTCATTTTGGTGTAGCCATAGCGTATGTGGCCTTTTCTATATGGCTTTCCCCACTTAGGACATTCCGTTCAGCCCTCCGCGTATAATTTACCCGTGGTGGTTAGAGTGGGAAATGTTCCTTAGAGGCTGAGGTATTTACACATTTGGTCCCTGGTTGGTGCTGTTTGGGAGGTTTGGGTTGTGCAGTCTTACTAGAGAAGTATGTTGCTGGAAATGGGATTTCTGTCTCGCCCACCTCACCCTGTCTGTTTTGTGCTTACAGTAAAAGATGTGGTCTCCTAGCTTCCTGTTCCTGTTGCCATGGTTTCTCATCATTATAGACTCTTACCTTTCTGAAACCATAAGCCAAAATAAAACTCTTCTATAGGTTGCTTTTGGTCACAATATTTTATCACAACAACAAAAAAGTAATACTACAATAGCAATCTCAGGGCACATTGATTCCCTCCAGTTTGGACTATAGTAAATAAAGCTGCTGGACTGGTAAGACATAGCTCAGCAGGTAAAGGTGCTTGCCCCTAGCCAGAAGACCTGAGTTCAGTTCCCCAGACCCTTTACTGCATAAGGTCTAATTTCTGCAGATGGTTATCAGGCCCTACACATGCACACACAGTAAGTAAGAGAGATTAAAATGTTGAATAAAGATGCTAAGCCATCTACTTGTAATTCTTGTAGGAATTCTGGGTCATAAGACAGGAAATTTAAAAGAATGAAAATTTCCAGCTCCAGTGCAAACCGCCCATACTATTTTGCATTCTGACCAGCAGTCCTTGAGAGTTCCTGTTGCCTGGTGCCCTGGATTAAATAAGAATGCTCCCCAGTAGGCTCTTACACTTGAGTGCTTTGTCACCAGGGAGTGGCACTATTTGAAAGGATTAGAAGGATTAGGAGGTGTGACTTTGTTGGAGACAATGTGTGTGGGGGGGGGGGCGGGGTGGACTTTGAGGTTTTAAAATCCTATGCCAGGCCCCATGATTGCTCTCCCTCCCCCCTTTCCTCATTTTTCCACCCCTCCCTCCCTTTCTCCCCCCACCCTTCACCCCTCCATTTTTCCTTCCCTTATAAAGTAGGCTATCTGGAAGAACTACAGACATGGGCTGGAGAGATGGCTCAGCGGTTAAGAGCATCGACTGCTCTTCCAGAGGTCCTGAGTTCAAATCCCAGCAACCACCTGGTGGCTCACAACCATCTGTAATGGGATCTGATGCCCTCTTCTGGTGTGTCTGAGGACAGCTACAGTGTACTCATGTATAAAAATGAATAAATCTTTAAAAAAAACCAAAACTACAGACATTTTCTACGTATTCTGAATGTAGAAACTTTATTGGACATGTTTTAAGTTTTTCCTAGTGAGTGGCTAGCTTTTTTGAAATGTTATTGCAAAAAGATTTAATGTTTGTCAAAACCAGTTTGTGATCTCTTATTTTCTCTCATTCTATTTTCTTTACTTTCTACTAAAGGGTTTAGTTAGTTGTCCTTTGTGATTAGAGTTCTCTCTACTGGTGACTTATGATCTATTTCCACTTTTGTCTTCATAGTAATTGCTTTCAGGAGTGTCCAACTTCAGCCTGTACCTGTGTTCAGGATGGATGTGAATATAGCTTAAACAGAAAAATCATTACTTTACTTAAAACACTATTGGGTATTTTTTTCTTTTTTTTTCTTTTTTCCTTAACTGGATTTGTGCAGCTCTTGAGCAAGAATTTTGCAGCAGTCAACAGTGTCACAGAGGTAGGCATGTCTGTAGAAGATTGTCTTCATTGTTTGTTGATGTAAAAGGGCCGAGCCCATTGTGGGCAACGTCATTCCCTAAGCTGGGCTCTGAGAGCAAAGAAAGCTCATTAGCAGACAGGCCATGTGGATGCATTCATTTCTCTTTGTGTATGTGATGGGACCAGTTGTCCTGAGTTCCTGACTCTGAGACACTTCTGTAATTATAGACTATAACCTGGAAATGTAACCCAAAGAAGTCCTTTCTTCTATAAGTTGTTTTTGATTAGATTGTCTTATTACAGCAACAAGAATGAAACTGGCGGTTTGAAACATAGGATAGCTGAAGAGTGCCAGCTTCTCCTCCCTCTAGTAATTGTTCTTTAAGTTGCTTTCTGGTTAGTGGAATTCCAGAGCTGTCTGTCATTCTGTGTGTGCTTTCTGTTTCCTTTTAGTGATGCATAAGTGTCTTATTTTCAGTAGTGTCTCTTGTTACGTCTTTAAGTTCATTGGCTGTTCCTCTGCCAACTATCTAATTATGCTAATTACCCTGCCCAGTGTGTTTACCAAAGCAAGTATGTTGTCCTCATACTTGATTTTGATTTTATTATTTTTATTTGAACCTTTCTTTTTTCTCTTCATAATGTTTATTTCTCCGTTTAAACGCACACACTATGCATAGAGTAGCTCCTGTTGTTAGTAGCTGGCACTTAGTCCGGGTAATTCCTGCTTTCCTTCCTGCCTCCCCCGCTTCCTTTTCCTTCACTCGGGGTCACGGATCAGATTTTCCCTGCTCGGGTCACAGCCAGTGCTCTTAACCAATTAGCCATCTCTCCAGTCAGTGCTCTGAATCTTTATTTTCATCTTTTCTTTGTGGACTGCTTCTTCACTTGTAGGACCTTTACTCTGCCATTTTGAAATTTCATAGTGATGTCCCCTGGTTAGGGATTTATTTCAGTCTGTTATTATGGATGTGCCTGAGGGCCTGATTCTTGTGTGTCTGTGTCCTTGCTGGTTCTTCTCCCTTTGTTTGATCGTTTGCTGTTGATGTGTGCTCTTGAGTTGACTCTCTTAGTAGTAACTACGTCTTCTGCTGGAGTCTTTCACTGTGACACCACATGCTCATTCTCCGTGTTTGTATTTCCCGAGGGTGTCGCACAGATGATCAATAGATTTAAGATCACTGGCTTTAATACAGTTGCACCTCATGGAATAGTAAGGATGCATAGAAGCCCCTCCCCTGTTGTTAATACCCAAAGCCTCTTGGTCCCTGCTTCGTTGCTGTTCTGTGGTCTCTCAGATGCCCTTCTCTCGTCTTTTTTAGCATGTTTATTGATGTAGTTTCATTTGCTTCTCCTGTATTGCTTGTTTTGTGCATACAAGAACTCTACTACTGAGCTATGTACATCTCTGACTTTCATATTTGAAACTGTTAGCATTTCATTGCCACCGTAAGGAAATATCATAAATTTAGTAGCCAAAAACAGCACAGAAGTTTTATCTCATAGGCTGAGGGTCTGGACACAGCATCATGACTCACCTAGGTCCCCTTTGAGGTCTTCGTTTCCTCCTTGACACTCTGAGAGTGGGTTCTTCGGGGCACAGTTTTGTTCCTTGTAATTGTAGGAGTACGGTCTTACCCACTGTTTCTGAGGCCTCCTGAGTTCTCCTCAAGTTCATCTGACCTCTCCTCGTTGGTCTCTCTGGTGTCTCTTTCTTCGACCTCTCTTTTCTTTATAAAGGATGAGGTGACTATTGGGCCCATCCAGACAACTCATCTCTCTCCCTATGATCAGCTGCTTAGTAACCTTCATGGCAGTGCCCTTCATTGTTGAAATGCAGAAGAGCCAGGGGTAGGACCCTTAAGGGCTGTCTCTCTAGAGTTCATCTCCTTGAAGGCTTTATTAAATGTCCATTCACAGTTCAATGAAAAAGCACCCTAGATTTCTAATAAGGAGTTTTGGGAGGGGCTTAGCTCACTGCCCTGCCTGGGAGCAGAGTCCCCACCCTGAGTTTGTCATCTCACCAGCTCAAGGACTTTATCCTGTGCTCCTACAGTGTCTGTTGACAGGATCCCATAGGCTGGTAGAGTGGATTTAACAGTGACGGAGCAGAAGACTGGCAGGGTGTGTTTCCATCCACAGTGGTTTGGTTTTCGTGTCTCTTCGCTCCTAGCATTTGACCCAGTGAGTCAGTGGCCCTCGCCTGTCTCTCCTCTCAATACTTTACCACGCTGTTGGTCAGCCAGTTCCTGCTGTTCTGTCTGGCTTATTTCTTTACATTGTTTGGTTTGTATTGGTTCATGGTTTTCTTTCTTGGAAACAAGATCTTCCTTTGTGGCCCAGGCTGGCTTTGAACTTCAGAAATCCTGCTGCCTCAGCTTCTCGAGGGCTGGGATTATACACGTGTCCCATTTCATGTGCCTCTGATAGTCCTTCCTGCTGCCCCCACCCCTCACTGGAGTCTTACAGGAGGTGTTTGTCATCTTGGAAAGGAAAAAAGAATGACTGCTCGGCCTCACTATACTTAACCAGAAACTTACAAGAAAGTCTCTAATCTTAAATAAAATCTAAAAGTACTTTCCTCAGACACCCACAGTGCACTCATTCTTAGTTCCTCTATCTCTAGGCTCTATAATTTCTATATGTATGCATGTATACACGCACTTGTGTTATACATACACAAACAATATTTATGTAGTCTGTCTAGATTATCAGGCAGTTTGATAATACTGATTTCATAAGTGTTAAATGCCACTATTCTATTTTCTTTTCTTTTATTGGATATTTTCTTTATTTACATTTCAGATGTTATCCCCTTTCCTGGTTTCCCCTCTGGAACCCCTTCTCCCATTCCTCCTCCCCCTGCTTCTATGAGGGGGCTCCCCCACTCACCCACCCACTCTCTCCTGCCTCCCTGCCCTGGCATTCCCCTACTCTGGGGCATCGAGCCTTCATAGGACCAAGGGCTTCTCCTCCCATTGATGCCTGACAAGGCCATCCTCTGCTTCAAATGCAGCTGGAGCCCTGGGTCGCTCGCACTGTGTGTCTGTATCTCATACAGTGGCAAGAAGTGCAAGGATGTTGCTCTGTATGGGGCTCATGAATGCCAGCTGTGTTTACCACTCAGTGGGATGGTATGTCTTGTCTGACATTCTCATGACTCAGTCCTAGATTGTTCTCGAGCCCCACTCTTAGACGTAATTTAGATGTTTTAGATTTCCCGGTTCCTGAAAAAAAGGCACAAAGTGAAGTCAGTAGATTTTATTTTTTAACTGTGTAAGTGTGTGTCTGCATGCCAGTTTATGCATGTAAGTGCAGCAGTGCCCATGGAGGCCAGAAGAGGGGGTTGGATCCCCTGGAACTAGAGTTACAGGCAGTGGTGAGCATCTGACGTGGTTGCTGGGGAATGAATTTGGGCCTCTGCAAGAACATTATGAGCTCTTAATCCCTGAGTCATCTCTCTACTCCATAAATCAGTAAATTCTAAATTCCCTTATTAGTAAAAGTCTCCTACGTGATTGATCGGGTTTACTCGTCATTATTAGAATTAAAAGAGAATCAACTACTCACATTTCCTGTGCAG
Organism: Rattus norvegicus; assembly: GCF_021556685.1. NCBI lineage: Eukaryota > Metazoa > Chordata > Mammalia > Rodentia > Muridae > Rattus > Rattus norvegicus. The sequence continues at coordinate 22,699,904 of NC_141548.1, read as the reverse complement.
CCAGTGCCTTAAGCAGATCAAGGGTGGGACTGTCAACAAGCAGGAGACTGAGGCGGCGCCCATGCTTCTGGACACTCTGAGAAAAATCCAGCTATAAACGTTTATCAGACAAGCTCCTGGGCATGCTGAGTGCCTGAGAACCCCAGACAGGGAAGGTCTCCAGGCACATTTATTGTTTACAATATTTGTGTAGTCCATCTAGATTATCAGTCAGTCCGATATTGTTTACTGTTTTGACTGGACAAGCAGTTTGCGTTGGCCCAGTTGGTTAAGAAGTCCTTGTCTGCTTAGGACAGACTAAAAGTTAGTTAATGGTTCATTGTTGCTGTCTCAGTTACGTTTATAGCTGTGAGCCGGACAGGAAGTGACTTAGGGACAAAAATCTCAATGCATGAATGTGCAGTGCAGAAATTCTCAGAACCTAGGAAACATTCCAGAAACACTTAAGACTTCAAATGACACATGCTTGATGGTCAGCTGGTCAGTGACACAGAGATGGTGGAAGTGTGTCACGGCTCAGCTGTGAGTCATGTTGTGCCCTCTGGTATTTTGGATCTTTTTCCCATATACTGATGTAATTCCTCTAAGGGGAAACAACTATGCGGGGAGAGAGCTTGTCACCACCACCAGCCTGCCCCCACTTAGTGCCGAAGCATGATGTGAGCTTTAAGAGAGTATTTTTAATTATGTGTATTGTCTGTCTGTTTCGGGGGTAGGTGCACGTGAGCTCAGGTTCCCCAGAGGCCAGAGGAGTCGGATCCCCCATGACTGCAGTTAAAAGTGGTTGTGAGCCGCCTGGTGGGCGCTGGGAACAGAACTCGTGTCTGCAAGAGCAGAGCGTGCTCTTAACTGCCGAGCCGAGCCGTCTCTCCAGCCCAGCATGGAGTCCTCTTATGTCCGTCTCTTCTCCAAACGTGGCAGTGATGGCATTTAAATCCCAGGGCACAGCTCATAAACATCTAGGTGTATTGAGCCGTTAGTCACTGTGACTGTGACCCAGACGTGAGAGACACAGCTGAAAGGGAGGGCCATCTACAGGGACATCAGTTTTAGAAGTTTCCATCCATTGTGGCAGGGAGAGCACGGTGGAGCAGATAGTGGCTGCACTAGTTCACGATCACTAGAAGTGATAAAGGGTTTTTTTTGTTTTGTTTTATTTCATTTTGTGTATGTTTCTCTGCATGTCTGTGTACCATGTCTGTACCAAGTGCCAAAGGAAGCCAAAGAGGGCATTAGATCCCTTAGGACTGGAGTTACGTACAGTTAATGAACTGCCATGTGGGTGAGGGGAATTGAGTCTGGGTCCTCTGAAAGAACTGCCAGCATTTTTTTTTAAATTCTTAGCCATCTCTCTAGCTCCACATTGGATTTTTGGATGATAGCCACTTTCACTGGGGTGAAATGGATTTTCAGTGTCATTTTTATTTGCATTTATTTGATCACTAATGATGTTAAATGTTGGTTTATTTGTGTTTTTTTTTTTAAATACTTATTGGCTCTCTGTATTTCTTCTCCTTTGGAATTTAATCTTTAAATTTAATTTTATGTGTATGTTTTGCCTTTGTATATGTCCATGTACTGCATGTGTGATGTGCCTGTGGTAGTCAGATTGGATCCTATGGGACTGGAATTCAGACAGTAATGAGCTGCTATGTGGGTGCTGGGAACCAAACCCAGGCCCTCTGGGAAAGCAGCCAGTGCTATGCTAGTAACCATGGAGCACCTCTCTGGCCCTTTCTGTATTTCTTCTGTGGGATTCATTTGCTCATTCTTGCTTGCCTGATTTAAGGGGAGGGGATATTTAATGTTTTGAGTCTTTAAATAAATATATCCTAGATAGTAATTACCTGTCAGATGACATATTCCAGAACCCAAGCCTGGGGAATGGTGCTGCCCATAGTGGACAGGGTCTTTCCACATCAGTTCTGACAGTCCCCCACAGACATATCAATAAGCCAACATGATCTAGACAGTCATTCATTGAAACCCTCTTCCTAGGTAATTTTAAAAAGACAAAAAAATATATATATTTATACAATCTGAAGAGAAACCAGAGTATTCACAACTAATTTTAGATTGTGTTAAGTTGTCAATTACAACTAACTAGCCATCATATCTGTCATCCCAGCCCTTGCTTGGAAGGTAGTAAATGCAGGAAGACCTAGAGTCAAAGGTCATTCTCAGCTACGTACAGAGTTCAAAGCCAGTGTTTAAAAAATAAGATATAAGCCTTTAGCTCTACCTTTGCCTTATCATGGCCTCTGGTAGCAACCCAGTCATTCACAAAAATGAATTGCAAAAGAAATAACAGTGTGAAAAAAGATGAACCTAGGTGTTGTAGAAATATTTACGAGGACATAAGAATTAGAAGTGGCCATTATATATATATAGAGAATACTGTGTAGATGTTAAAATTATCTACATGATTACGCTTCAATACGAAAATATTTTAAAGGAGACAGAGGCAGGTGGATCTCTGTGTTCAAGATCAGCCTGGTCTACCTAGTAAGTTCTGCGATAGTCAGAGTTACATAGCAAGCTCTCATCTCAAAAGAAAACAAAAAAGAGAACATTTATAAATAATTCATACCTTTTCTATTTTCAATTCTTAGCACAACTTTACTTTCTTATAATTAGAAGAAAATATTACATGAATTTATATTCCCACTGTGTCTGTGGTTTTACTCCCCAAGATTCCATATATCAGTGGTCAGGCACAGTTCTATAATATTTAATGGAAATTTCCAGAAATCAACAATCATTAAGTTTTTTTATCCTTCTGAACAGTGTAGTGAAATCTCTCCTTGCCTCACTGGTGGTAAATCACCCCCTGCCCCCAGTCACCCAGTAGCCATCAAATTATGAGATAAGCTCTCAACGGCTTGTGTTTAACTCTTATTTATGAGTCTCAGTGCGAGAGACACAGCGCTGGCAAAGAAGCCTAAAAGTGCCCTTGAATATCTGTCTCAGGCACCAAAGGAGCACCAAACAGATATTGGCAACATTATATTTATGTAGCTTTGTTAAGAGTCCGTGTAGTGGTTTTCTATTATTGTTTGCCATTTAATCTCTTACTGTGCCTGATTTAGAAGTGTGCTTTCTTACAGGTATGTATGAACAAGAGTCCCTGTAGAACTTGACACCATCTGAGTTTCAAGGCATCCCTTGAGAGTTGTGGAATGTGTGCCTCATGGACAAAAGGAGACTTGTAAAACAAAACCATTCTTGTCCCTTAATTTTTATAGCAGTCGATACACTCAGAAGTCAGACTCTGAGAGGCTGGGTAAACAAGGATCTTGGGTTTGAGTTTGGGTAATTTGGTTGTGCATTTCTTACCTTAAATTATGTCTCTTGGCCCTTCAGCCGGAGAGTAGATCTTAGTCTCTGGTTTCCTTGAGACAGAGCTTCCCGACTCAGCTTCCGGACTCATCCAGTGGGTCAAATGTACACCTCCTGAAGCTGGGAGCTGCCACTTGTGAGCCCATGGGTCCTGTGGTTGAGTATCTGTGACAGCCTGCTTTCTTCTGTTCTTTCCCCTTCTCCACTTTGGCCTTTCCATCTCTCCCCACTTCTCATTTTTGTAAGAGTGTCTCACTGGGCGGCTCTGCCTGGCCTGAGGCTCACTGTGTAGACCACGCTGGTTTTGAACTCAGAGTCTAGGTCTCCTCGTGGCCCAGTAAAGCCTAGCACCCCCATACCTGACCCTTTGGGGTTTTTGTTTTAGTTAGGTAGATTGTGCTGTAACCAATGTACAACTGTGTACAGCCGTTTAAATAAGAAAACCTTTGGTTTTTTGAGATCTTACTGTGGAACCCACTTTCTAAAGTCTAGCCTAAACTTGGCATCCTCCTGCTTCAACACACAGTATATCTACACTGAATTCACCACAGTTTAAAAACCAGTGATTTCCATCTTCTGCCAGAGGTCCTTTGGTACCACTCAGCTGCTCTCTGTCACTGGGATTCGTTCATTCTTTGGAATTTCATTAGTGAAACTATAGATATTAATCACAATTTTCTCCTTTCAGATTAGCCTTTTCCACTTAATTTAGAGTCATTCACTTTATAGTATGTGTCAGTAGGCTGTTTCTTTCTCCTGATGAATGGACTTCATTGTATGAGCATTGTTTCCGATGATATGCAAATTCCACATTTTTTTAACCATTTGAGTTACTCCCAGCTTTATGAATAAAGCTGTTGTAAACGTGCTTTTCACTTTCCTGGGTGTATAGGAGAATGTCCAAGTAGTGTGTTAGCTACATGCTTAAACTCTTGAGAAACTGAAGAACTGTCTCCACATATTCTGCCACTTCCCATCCCAGCTGCGTGTGAGAGCTGCAGATGGCTCTCACCTTGTGTCACGGCTCCTACCCGTGTGTCTTTGAACATGCTTTGCTCTGTCCAGGGTGTGGTGGGATGTGGGAATAGTGCTATTTCATAAGTTAATTCACATTTCTTTGAGTGGTAACCCATCATCTTTTCATGTACTTCTGGGCTATTCTTTAAAGAGTTGATTCCAGTCTTTAGCCCAGTGGCCTTATTCTTGAATAGTATATATCCACAAATTTTGAATACAAGTCTCTAAACATTTTATTACCAATATATTGCTTCTCTCCTTATTTTCCGAACAGCACCTTTCAGGTTGGTTAATTGTTTAAGTTTATTATTTTTAGTTTATGTGTATATGTGCTTGCCTGCATGTATTCAGGGCCAAATACATTCAGTGCCCTCAGTGGCAGGGAGAGGGTATTGGATCCCCTGGAACTGGAAATAGAGGAGTTTGTGAGCTTCTATGTGGTCTTGGGACTCAGATCTGGGTCTCTGGAAGAGCAGCCAGCACTTTAACCACTGAGATATAGTTCCATCCCTCTTGGTTAATTCGTTTGAAGTAAAATAAATTTTTTAAAGTTTTATGCGTTTTTATTTTATGTTTCCCTACCTGCCTACATGTATGTGTACCACATGTGTGCCGGTGTCAACAGAGGCCAGAAGAGGGCATGGGACCTCCCGATGCTGGAGTTACAGGTGGTAGTAAGCCATCTCGTATGGGTGCTGAGAACTAAACGTGGGTCTTCTGTAAGTGCAGCAAGAGCTCTTAGCTGCCGAGCCATCTCTCCAGCCTCAAGGGCAGTTTGTGGGGTGGTGGTGGGAGGGTATGTGTTACTTTTCGGTTGTTCTTACAAAACACTGGGACCAAAAGCAGCTCCCGGGGAAAGCATTTATTTGGTACAGTTCCAGAGTATAAGCGTCCGTCGTGCAGGGAGGCGTGATATACCAAGCAGCAGAAGCGGTGGGAGCAGCGGGAAGCTAACTGAACACGACTCCTTGCACATGAAGCAGAGGGTGAACTGGAAGTGGGGCAAAGCTATAAGCCCTCAAAGCCCCTCAGTGAGTGCCTCCTCAGAGAGACATAGTTCTTCATCAAGACTCCTACAAGTTCTACAACCTCCTCCAACAGCACCAGTAGCTGGGAGACAAGCTTGGACACATGCAAGCTTGTCTGGAGGAAACATCTCATTCAAAGCACCAGTGCCCTTCCAAGCAGTCTGGGTCTACCTGTGTCTTCTAGTCTTACTCTTTTTTTTTTTTTTTTTTTGGTTCTTTTTTTCGGAGCTGGGGACCGAACCCAGGGCCTTGCGCTTCCTAGGCAAGCGCTCTACCACTGAGCTAAATCCCCAACCCCCTAGTCTTACTCTTAGATGTAGGTTCACAAGTCACTAAGAGTTGAATTTTAGCACATCGAGTTAGGTAGATGTCAGTGTTCTCCTTAAAAACTCTGAATCTTTTCTCTTTTTTTTCCTCTCCATCTTTATTAAATTGGGTATTTCTTATTTACATTTCAATTGTTATTCCCTTTCCCGGTTTCCAGGCCAACATCCCTCTAACCCCTCCTCCTCCCCTTCTCTATGGGTGTTCCCCTCCCCATCCTCCCCCCATTACCACCCTCCCCGAAACAAACACGTTCACTGGGGGTTCAGTCTTGGCAGGACCAAGGGCTTCCCCTTCCACTGGTGCTCTTACTAGGATATTCATTGCTACCTATGAGGTCAGAGTCCAGGGTCAGTCCATGGGTAGTCCAGTCTTTGGGTAGTGGCTTAGTCCCTGGAAGCTCTGGTTGGTTGGCATTGTTGTTCATATGGGGTTGCAAACCCCCTGAAGCTCTTTGGATCCTTAAAAACATGGAACGCTTCACGAATTTGCGTGTCATCCTTGCGCAGGGGCCATGCTAATCTTCTCTGTGTTGTTCCAATGTTAGTATATGTGCTGCCAAAGCAAGCACCTGAATCTTTAGCAGTATTTGTTGAAGGTTTTCCCGTCCATTTGAATTGCCTTGGCACTCTCCACAATTTTCTGACCATCTCTTAATTGCTGGAGCTTTACGATGAATTGAAATCAGTTAGTCTAAGTTCAGAGTTTTATTCTTATCAAGGAATGCATTGTCTCCTCTAGATTGTCCCATTTTCATGTAGGTTTATAACCTGTGAGGGTGGGGAGTTGGCTTAATACTAAACAGTTAACGCATAAGCATGAGGCCCTGGGTTCGGATCCCTGACGTCCATGTAGAAAGCCAAGCGTGATGGCATTCACTACTAACATCAACACCGGGAGGTGGAGCTGGGAGGTCACGAGGGTTCACTGGCCAGCCAGCCTAGCCAGCCAGGACTCCAAGTTCAGTGTGAGACCTTGTCCTAAAATATAACATGAGGTACAATTGAGGAAGATGCCTGGTGCTGACTGACTACTGGTCTCCATGCATGCATTCAAGGCTGCACACATGCACACACAATTTTAGCCTGCTTATCAGCCATGGGGGAATTGACTGAGGTCCCACTAGTTTTGGGAGAGGGATAATGATGGATCTTGCAATTCAGGAACATGGTTTATACTGTAGGTAAGAAATATCTGCTTGGGTCTGGAGAAATAGCTCAGAGGTTAAGAGCACTGGCTGTTCTTCAGAAGTCTAGGGTTCAATTCCCACCACCCACATGGTATCTCACAGACAATCATGTAGGCAAGACACCCATGCATATCAAGTTAAAAGAAAATGCCTGGGAGTTGGGGATTTAGCTCAGTGGTAGAGCACTTGCCTAGCAAGCACAAGGCCCTGGGTTCGGTCCCCAGCTCTGAAAAAAAGAAAAAGGGAAAAAAAAAAAAAAAGAAAATGCCTGTTTATTATTAGTTTCGTGTGCACATGTACTTTATGACATAGACAGTGTCTGATACCAGCTAGTACAAAATCCTGGACAGAGTGAATATATAAATAAGACTCCTAGGAATTTTTTTATGGTTTTTGGACAGCTTTTTTTTAGACAGTGTCTATTCTGTAGCTCTGACTGTCCTGGAATTCATTGTGTAAACCAGGCTGGCCTAGAATTCACATAGATCTACCTGCCTGAGATTAAAGGCAGTGTACCACCCCTTCTAGTGCATTTTCCTTCTGTGCCCTGTAGATTCTCTGTTCAATTTTGGGGTCATTATACTTACCAGCAAATAATGAATTAAGAGTGCTTTGGATTTATTTTCTCCAGGGCCTTGTGTGAGCTAGACGGACATTCTCCTGCTGTAATTTTGGGGACTTTTAGCATGTCATATACATCAGTCTTCCATTGTGGTATGGGTGTTGGGCAGAATGCTGACATCCAGAAACAGAAAGAAATGACAAATTCATACCTCAAACTAGATTAGATAAACTTCATGAACTAACCTGTTTTCGTTTTATGCACTCTTCAACAGATATAAGACACCCTGAAGAACTTTCTCTCTTAAAAAAACCCAGAGATCCCACGAAGAAGAAAAAGAAAAAGCTAGATGACCAGTCTGAAGATGAGGCACTTGAATTGGAAGGACCTCTTATCATGCCTGGATCAGGTGAGACCCAGATTCAGCAAAGGCAGAACATGGGGCTCACAGAGGTCAGGAGAGTGGTCCAGTCCCCTAAACCTCTCCTCAGTCACAGTGCTGTACGATCCTGACCATCATCATTACTGATTGGATCGATGAAGAAGGAGCGTGGGTCTTTGGTCACAGAGTCTGGAGAGAGTACTCTACAGTTGAACGTGGTTATTTAGTTTGCTTCTTTTATAGGTAGAGTGTGAAAAGAATCACTGTTTTGTTGATACATTAACACCTAAAACCTTCAGCCCTTTCTGTGCTTTGCATATCCTGGTCTCTTTGCATCCCTATCTTTTTCCTCAGAAGTCCTTCGAGAAGTGTTCTCATATCCCACCCATCCCTTCCCCAACTGAATTAAGTATTGTCCTATCTTACAACTCTCTGTGTTTATAGTGAGTTGTATGCTCTAATAATTGTGCATTCCCCACACAAAGGGAGTCCCTGACGACCCTTTTTGCTTTAAACTAAAACCCACTCAATGTATGGCATGCCTCAGGCAGGAAGGTGATTCTCATCACTGGGAGACTAAATGGGTTAGTGGCTCTTTAGTCCTGGGCACGGACATACCACCGTCGTGTTGCCACATTTCCATTGGCCACCCATTACTTTCGATCTTCCCTGCTGCACGTGTCTGAACTTGGTCTTGATGTAATTCATTCCTGGCCATTTAAATTCTGTCCTGGTGCAGATGAAAGCCTGCGCTTCTGAGGCACAAACCATGCTGTCCAAAGCTGTGTGATGCACTCTGGGAACTGCATTCCCAGCCAGCCTTTGAGGTCAGAGTGCAACTGCCCATGTTTTAAGGAGGATGGAATTGCAGCCCAAGAAAGTTAGGGAAGTATTGTACTGTTAATGCTCACGCACTGACTGGATTCGGAGAAAGGCAAACAAGACCGTGCACTCACTACTCACTAGTGAAGCCGCGTACAGGAACAGTTGCTCAGAAGGTTGAAAACAGTCTATATTTAAAGGAGTTCTACATAAATGCTAAATGAACTGGAAAACGTGCTAGCAATTCAGAGGCCAGTATCACTCATCTCAGGCTGTATTCAGCTTTATGGGTTGAGGAATTTAGTTTGTTTAATTTGTTTGACTTTTGAATCAGGGTCTCTCTCTCTCTGTGGACCAAGCTATCCTTGAGCTCAGAGACCTGCCTACTAGGATTAAAGATGTGGCAGAGGTCATAATTTTACTGTTTAAAAAAAATGGCAGAAGGAATGATAGCAGACAAAGATCCTGGTAAAAGAAATTCCAAGAGGTAAATATCTCGGCCAAGCCCTCTCTTGGGGTAGCCGCCTCCAGAGAGGTTGAAGACCACAACGGAGAGTACCTGATAGGAAGATGATGAAGTTATTAGTATGTGATCGATCAATTGGTTTCTGAAATCATTTACAAAGGAAAAGTATTTTTAGAAAGATTTTTTTTAGTTCAGTTCTAATTGGTAATTTTGGAGGAGGAAATGGGTGGTTGAGACCTCACTCTCCTACATAGAACAGTTCTAACAGTTTTTAAGGCAACAGTCTGGTCCCCCTTCAGTGTTTCTGATGGAGGCCTTAATAAAAGCCATGAAGGAGGTTGTGGTTTACAACAAGGGCCTTCTATCCACGCCCGAGTCTGTGCTAATGAGGTAACCTTTGGAAAGCCTGAAGAATGGGGACTGGTTATCAGAGAAGCCAACTATACGATTAGAGATTTGGTACCACCCGAACCTCCCAGACATCTTGTGGAAGGGAGAAGGGCAGGAGACTTAGTCATTGTTACAGTTATAAAGGACCTGTGGCTAGAGGCTCATAAAAGACATTTGTATGGCTGACAGTGTGGTAGTTGAAGGCCATGATGCCAGTCTGGTTAAAGATCTATGCCTGATGATTTATATACCACCGTGTGTGAGGAAAGAGACCAGAGTAGGACTCAGAAGTCAAACCTTTAAAACAGCCCCCTCAGAAGAACTCAGTCAGGATCTTACAAGCGTTACCCCATCTTCTGAAGTCAGTGTTCCAGAGCCCTGATCCTGGCTCTTATGGGTCCTGCTACTTCTTAGTGCTGCCACATTGGGAACCAGGCTTCACCCCTGTGTCCCCAGAGAGCAGTCACAGGCAAACCATCGTGATAGCAGGAACCATCCTGCCTTTGTGATTAAGCCTCCATCAAAGTTCAAAAGAAAGGGACTCAGAGCCTCCAAGTTGGTGACCTTACCCAGGGGCCATGCAGAGTTCCCAAAGGGTGTAGATACCTCCGTGTGCTGTGTTGTGTCCCTGTTCCCTCTGGCAACGCCTGAGTAGACTCTTTCTGTTATGAAGGAGTGATGTAGGGAGGGCGTTTGTGAGTTCTGCCAGACACCCTAGGGAATTAGGAAGACAGTTGCAGGAGCTCTGATGGATAGCAAGGATTAGAAGCTCAGGTGAGCACATGGATAATAGCTGGCCCCAGATGTCACCGAGTGTTACCAGATGACAGTGGAAGATCTCTTCCAACCAAGAGAGGGGATACACTAGGGCCAGATAATGTCTTCAAAACATACTCACTCCTTTTTTTATGTAGGACTAAAAGTGTATTATGTCTTTAGTGTGTGTCTGCTGGCCAGAGTTCTGAATCCTTTTTTATAACTGGGGGGGGGGGGGGGGTACACATGGGTGCAGTGCCAGAACACTGTGTTGGATCTCCTGACTCTGGAGTAATTAGTTGGCAGTTGTGGAACACCCATTGGGTGCTGGGAACAGAACTCAGGTCCTCTGGAGGAGCAGAGGAATAAGAGTCCTGAAACACGAGGCCGTGTCCAGTCGCCAGAGTCCAGATTCTTACACCAGTGCCCTTGTGGTATTTTGTAATTACTGCTCCTTCCTTCCTTAGTGAGTTGATTCTGTTTTTCAGTTGAGTGGAGCCTTGGTGTGGCCTGGCTGGGCTGGAGCTTGCCGTGTGCATCACTCTGACCTCCCATACTGCAGTGCTGACCCGCAGCCCTCCACTGCCTGCAGGTCTGAGCGCCACACCCACTAGGGTTTCCTCTTTGTGTGGGGACAGAATTGCGGTCCACCGTAGTGTAGAGTTCATGGTGCCCTCCTCCCTTGCCTAATACTGGTGATTTCCTTTTCGCTCAGACGATAGCTGATCTTCATTTCTGGGCCACGCATCATCCTTTAGTTCTTTCCTCAGGCTTGACCTTTCCAGCAGCCGAGTGTCCTAAGGACACGGCTGGACAGCTTTGCAAGAGACCATTTCAGTTTTTTGTTTTTGGTTTTTTTCATTTTGAGATTTATTTTTTCTCTGTAGGTGTTTTGCCTGCCTGCATGTTTGTGCATGCCGTGTGTGTAGTGCTCGCAGAGGCCAGAGGAGGGTGTCAGAACCCCTAGATTGGTGTTAGAGACAGTCGTGAGCTGCCATGTGGATGCTGGGAACGTACCTGGGTCCTCTGGAAGAGCAGCCTTACCCACCTAGCCATCTGAAGCCCCTTCCCACGTTTTTAGGAAAGGAAAGCCAGGGTTGTTGTTGGAAGGGTGCAGCTGTCGGAGACCACGTTCCCTGTCAGCTTGTTTTCCCAAACAGGACGTACAGAGCTAGTGTTTGACTCACCTCAGTTCCAAGTTAGGTAGCATGAGAAACTCAGGCTTAGTTGCCTGGGATCGGACAGCGTAAAGGTATCTGGGAAGTTGAGTGAGCTTTGCAGCCCAGAAACCAATGGTGAGCATCAGTGTACACAGGAATCCCAAGACACACAAATGACTGGAAACCGCTTCTGGGTGTGAGAGGCTCAAGAGACTGTTTACGCAGACAGTCGCAGAGTTGGAAGCACTCGGTAATTTTGTCATGATTTATGGTTCTAGGCTCTTTCTCCTCTGCTCCTCCAAGTTATGCTAATAGTGACTGTCAGAAGGCTGGCTGAGCCGTGCTCATTTAGATTGATATTCCTCTTTTAGAACACACTCTGCTTTATTAGGAAAATCGGTGGCCAACAAGTCATAAAGCGGCTGTACAGGTTCTTCTCTGCATAGCGTCTGATTCGCAGTGGTGAGCACTTACCTGTGTCTCACCAATGCAATCAAGGCCTTTTTTTGTTTTGTTTTGTTTTGTTTCCAGAGCTGAGGACCGAACCCAGGGCCTTGTGCTTCCTAGGCAAGCGCTCTACCACTGAGCTAAATCCCCAACCCCTACAGGGCCGTTTTTATTACGAACTTACATGTATGTATATAAGCTGAATTCCACTCTGCCTGGCCGACACACACACACACACACACACACATACACACACACACACACACACACACACACACACACACACACACACTAAATTCTGACGGCTCCATCACCCTGTTTGGCATGAATTTACTATGCTTGCCAGAGTTGGCCTCAGACTGGACAGTTCTTGTGCCTTAGAGCTCCCACTGCTGGGGTCAGCAGCTATGCACTACCACACAGACCGAAAGCACACTTTTGTAATGTAGTCATTAATTTTCAAAGAAATTTAATATCAGTTCATTATATAGGTGGAAAGGATCTCATTAGAAACTTTTCTTGGAAAAAAACAATACCAATCAGAAGGCTCTAGGAAAGAAGAAAATGTAGGTTCTACACTAATATTGAATATAATCAATATTCTATTTACTAGAAAAATTATGTAGGATGCAACTTTTTTCCTATCTGGATCTTGACCATTTTAAGTATCAAAATACTGTTAAACCTATTCTTTAAAGAACAAAAGATATAGATAGATAACACACAGAGTAAATATTCAAATACTGAAGGTTGAAATTTTCCTCAATTTTTTCCAAACTAAAATGATATAGATAGATAGATAGATAGATAGATAGATAGATAGATAGATAGATATGAGAATGTGTGAGATTTTCCTTCAATCAGTGCTATGTTCCAGTGAGTTTCATTCTCTATTGCAGAAGTCAGATACTGAATATGATTTCATTATAACAAAGTCAGATAATACAGGGAATCAGCTAGGCTAATAGTGGAAGTTACTTTTTTTTTTTTTCTTTTTCTTTTTTTCGGAGCTGGGGACTGAACCCAAGGCCTTGTGCTTGCTAGGCAAGCGCTCTACCACTGAGCTAAATCCCCAACCCTTTTTTTTTTTCCCTTTTTTCCTTTTTTTCTTTTTTTCCAGAGCTGGGGACCGAACCCAGGGCCTTGCGCTTGCTAGCCAAGTGCTCTACCGCTGAGCTAAAGAGCTAAATCCCCAACCCCATGGAAGTTACTTTTAAACTTATTCTTTGGATAGTCCGTTTCAAGAGCCAGCTGTTTCTATGTTCTTTCTTTTCAATGTTTGTTATATAAACTCGGGCAAATAAGAAAACAAGATTGTTAGTATTAGCCTTTGAGCTGGACCTGAAGGAATTTAAAGTATGCGTGCCCTGTGACCCAGCAGTGCAGCTAGGATTGGGAAATGAGTGCAAAAGGGTTCACTGAAGCCTCTCCTGTCCTGACACCAGGGCTCTAAGCAATCAGGCTGGGGGTGGTTTGAGTCGCTGTACATGACGGTAGCTTGCAGGCAACCGAGACAGACTGGTTCCTGGCCTTCTGACCGGTCGGCCTTCACCCTAGTTTGTTCTCCAGGGTGAAAGTCGATTTGTTGGGACACTGACTGAGTTGTTACCCTGTAGTCTCCATAAGACAAATAGAAACTATGGTGTGTAAAGTGCAGACTGTAGGAAATTGAAAGTGAAGAGGCCTGGGTGTGCTCTGTTAACATTCTGTATTGGAAATTCCATAAAGAGTGGTCAGTTTTAATTTTACTAGGCTCTAAATAATTCTAGTATATTTGCGGGGGGAGGTCAATATTCTGACATTTTTAGTGAAAGGTTTATTCAACAGTTCTTTTAAATAATCAGGTTTCTGCCTAGACACTAATATTTCCCATACTGTATTTCTTTGTACTGCCTTAGCAGAGTCACTCTCTGCCCAAGTGCCCTGGGGCACTGATGCCTGCCTTTGGTAAGGATGGCCCATGGCTTTAAGTTTGAAAATGATTCCTTAGTGAACAGTGCCTCAGGGCTGTGTCCCAGTGTCTGCTTTAAAGGTGGAACAGACTTCAGGCCCCCTCTCTGCCTACGGCATTCAGATCGACAGGTTGTTCGAGCACAGCACAGTACACAGAAACACCAGGTCAGATGCGGGTGGCTGACAAGATCCACCTACACTCAGTGAAATCCCTTCCATCTCACTGTGACTTCTTACGTCGTCGTGGCTTCTGTGCTTACACCGGTGGGAGGAAGGAGGATTCTTGCCCACGTTCTCCAATTAGATGATGGGAGGAGAGTGGACTTCACTCTTCTTTTCACGTCCAGTTACAATGTAACAGCAATTGCACATTTTCTTTTTTAAAGTCATGATTATATCCAGAAAATGAGTCAAGCTTGAGGCCAGCCTGGACCATGGTGTTGAGACTTGTCTCAGAAACAAAACAGAACCTCAGGACACCACCAAATATAACGGAGTTGATGCAAATGGTTTTACTCGATGCCTTTGATCACCTTAATTCTGTTATTCCAGCCAGAGAACATGCGTCCTTAGCTAGTGTGTTTTCTGTATGTATTGAGGTGGTTGATGCGTTTACATACCAGTCACAACTGGGGCAAGTCTGTTTTCTCTCTTCCCGTTTCCTTTCATTCTTTTGTCTTCTGTGTTGCCTTTCCTTTGCTTTCTGAATTCCTTTCTTTCCTCTCCTATAGGCACTGATGTTCTTTACATTGGCCCTCTGAAAGGTGAGCCTCACCACAGTTCCACACACAGTGTGTCGGTCTGCTCGCTTCAGCCATAGCCCTACTTCCTAGTTCCTTCCAACCGGCTTTTTCCTCAGAGTTTCTGCCATTTAATTACACCCTCACGGCTTTGGTACTGTGTGTTCTGATGCCCAAGCAGAGTTCCTGTGTTTTGAGGCAGGTACATAATGCACTAAGAGCTTCCCTTCCAGATCGAAGCTTGTGGCTCAGTGTGCTTCCTGCCGCAGTGTGTGTCGTTACTGAGCTGAGGCTCCCCACAGCTGCTCACAGCCATCTCTTCTCACTCACTAGGAAGCATATACTCAAGCCCGGGACTTTATAGTAAAACAATGACCCCTACTTACGACGCTCACGATGGAAGCCCCTTGTCACCAACCTCCGCCTGGTTTGGTGACAGTGCCCTGTCAGAAGGCAATCCCGGGATACTTGCTGTCAGTCAGCCGGTAACATCACCAGAAATACTGGCAAAAATGTTCAAGCCTCAAGCTCTTCTTGATAAAGCAAAAACCAACCAAGGGTAAGTTTTGGGTTTTTTGAGACAGGGTGTCTCGTCAGAGACCAGGCTGGTCCAGACTCACAGAACTGCCTGACTCTGCTGCCCAAGTCCTGGGATTAATTTTTAAAACGGCCTGCACCACCAGGCCTGGCCAGGGGTAAGTTAGAATTTACCGAGTGGGGGATGTGGTTGCCTGTGTCTGCAGTGCTCAGGGCCGTTCTCCGCTTTGTGCAGGTGGCTGGATTCCTCAAGATCTCTGATGGAGCAAGATGTGAAGGAGAACGAGGCCTTGCTGCTGCGATTCAAGTATTACAGCTTTTTCGATCTGAATCCAAAGGTAGGAACCGAGGATCAAAGGGCTCTTCCCACCCCCGCTCCTCTTCTCATCCGAGTGTTAAACTATAGCACGCTTTGAGTAAGACTCAAAAGCCAGACCTTTAGGGAAACGTATTTGCATTCTGAATAAACCTGGTATTTTCCTAGGTTGAGGCCATGTTTAAACATTTTCCTCTCTTTTGTTAAGGTAATTATATTTTCTTTGATGTGTTACTTTTAAAAAAATACATCATCTGCAAGTATATCGTAAGATAAAGAATAATCTTCTGGGCTGGAGAGGTGGCTCAGCGGTTAAGAGAACTGCTCTTCCGAGGACCTGGGTCCAGTTCCCAGCATCCGCAGGGCAGCTCACACCTGTCTGGGACCCCTGTTTCAGGGGGCCCAACACCTTTACATAGACATACGCGCAGGCAAAACACCAATGTACATTAAGTAAAAATGTAACTTTTTAAGATTAAATAATTTTCTAAAAGATGACTTTTTGTATTTTTTGGTGTTTTGTTTTGTGTTCTGTTTGGTTAGCTTTTGGGGTTTGGTTTTGTTTTTGAGATAGGTAGCCCTGGCTATCCTGGAACTCTGTGTAGATAAAGCTGGCCTAAGCTCACAGAGATCCACCTGCCTCTGCTCACTGGTGCTGGGATTGAAGGTGTTCGGGAAGCCTGCTCTGTATGTTTGAAAGTCCACACGTTGTCCTACTAGTAACTAACCACTGCCACTCGTTCTGTGACCCGTCGGTCTGCTCAGCTCTGACTCTCTGCTTTTCTGCTCTGAAAATCTGTTTTTCCCCAAGAGCAGGTGGCACAGAGGTTTGGATTCCTTGGGGAGAGAGGCTCGTGGCTTTTGCTGTGTTTTCCTGTCTGAATTGTACTGTAGCTAGTGCAGTGGGTCTCAGCCTCCCTAATACTGCGATCCCATAATACTATTCCACACATCGTGGTAGCCCCAAATTATAAAATCATTTTTGTTGTTGCTTTTATAACTAATTTTGCTACTGTTACGAATGGTAGTGTAAGTATGTTTTCTGATGGCTTTGGGGGACCCCAGCACACACACACACACACACACACACACACACACACTCTCTCTCTCTCTCTCTCTCTCTCTCTCTCTCTCTCTCATACACACACACACCCCAGAGAACCACTGACCTAGTGTCTTAAATTATGTGCTCATGTAATTTTTTTACATATCTCCTTATGTTTACATATATATATTTATATCAAACTATGATAGAACTATTAAGAGATTTTTTTTTCTGGCCACATATCTGCTTTTAGTCATAGGTTGCAGGGGGAGGCAGGGGTTGATTAACGTTTTAAGAGCATTATTTTTTGCTAATATATTCCAATGGACAGTCTAATAACAAATCTATTTCCACAAAATGTATATGTACTGCCTTCTTTGAATACTTAAAATAACTCCCCCTTTTGAGGACCTACCTACCTCTTTGGGGGGACTCTGTGAACAGGTATGTCCCAAAGTAATTTGTTCTCACTGAGTTTTATTGTGGTAAGTCAAAATAGCAGTTAAAACCCATCTCTATTTGTACCTTGTTTTAATGTTTTCCAGCTATATTTCTCATCCCCCTCCCCCGCCCCTTTACTCTGTGTTTGGTCTTTGAGCCAGTCCAGCCGTTCTGCATAGGCTGCCAGGAACTTATATGAAACCCAGGCTGGCCTCAAACTTGTGACTCCTCGGACTCTGGGTGCAGATTACAAGGCTGTAGCAATAACCAATTTCATGGGGATTTGCTTTGTTTTGGGGGACAAGGAGTTTCTGTGCAGGCTTGCACAGTGTGGCCTAACGTGAAGGGTCCTCCCGCCGTACGCTTCCAGTGCGGGGCTAGCAGACACGCACCACCGTACCCTGCTTCAGGCTAGGGCTCTTACACTGAAACTGTAACCGTGGTTACATCAGCCCCTTTTCCCTTCAGTGCTAGGGATTAAATCCTCTGTCACACTAGGCAACTCCCTCCACCTACTGAGCTTAAACCTGAGTAATTATACGGTATGCCATGTCTAACACTAATGGCTCTCGTCCCTTCTTTAGAATTATTTTGACACTAAAAGGCTGACAAAAACATTACATTCACTTTCTGCCATGCGTTAAAAGTATTTAGCTGGGCATTGTGACGTGTGCCTTTAATGGCAACAAACAGGAGGTAGAGGCCGGAGGCTCTCTTGAGTTCAAGACCAGTTAGTCTGATAGCAAGTTGCAGGCCACCCAAGTCTCCATAGTGAGACCCTGTCTCAGCACGGTGAGTAAGAGGTGCTAGAGAGGTAGACTACTGCTTAAAAGCACTTGCGAAGGACCTGGGTTCATCTCTCAGCCCCACACAGCGCCTCATAACCTTCCATAACTCCAGTTCCAGGGGACCCGACGGGCACCAGGCATGCATACAGTGTACAAACATACACAAGAGCAAAACACTCATAAAGTGTTTTTATTTATTTATTTATTTATTTTTGGTTCTTTTTTTTTTTTTTTTTTTTTTCGGAGCTGGGGACCGAACCCAGGGCCTTGCGCTTCCTAGGCAAGCGCTCTACCACTGAGCCAAATCCCCAACCCCAATAAAGTGTTTTTAAAAGAGACTATTTAAAGACGTATTTTAAAATTTAGGTGTGAGTGCCAGTGTCCACAGAGGCCAGAGGTATCAGAACCCTCTGGAGCTCAGATTGCAGGCAGTTGTGAGCAGTCTCGAGTGGGCGCTGGCACTGAACTTGGTTCTTCCACAGTAGCAGAATGCACTCTTACCTGCTTAGCCATCTCTCGTCGAGAACTCTCTGGTATTGAAGACACTGTATTACAGACCACGTCTCCTTTGTTCTGCAGTATGACGCCATCAGAATCAATCAGCTTTACGAGCAGGCCAAGTGGGCTCTCCTCCTAGAAGAGATCGAGTGCACGGAAGAAGAGATGATGATGTTCGCGGCCTTGCAGGTTGGCAAGGGAATCGGGATGACTTACGGGTCGGGGGTGGGCTGGGGGGACTGGTGTACTGATTATGCAAGCATTTTTGGTGTGCCTTTTGCTGTGTAGAAAGTAGCACTTAGGGTTGCCAAGATGGCGCAGCACATAGATGTTTGCTGCCAAGCGTGATAACCCAGGTTTGATATTCGGGACTTGCTTGGTGGAAGAGAGAACTTGCTCCCAAAGACTGCCTTCTGAGGATGGACATACGGCACTTTAGTCCCAGCCCTGGGGAGGCAGAGGCAGAGGCAGGAGGACTTCTGGGAGTCTGAGGCAGGGTCTCTGTGTAGTCCTGGCTCTCCTAGAACTTGCTCTGTAGACCAGGCTGGCCTTGAATTTACAGAGATCGGCCTGCCTCTGCCTCCTCTGTGCTGGGATTAAGGTGTGCGCCACCACTGCCCGTCACCACTGCCCGTCACCACTGCCCGTCACCACTGCCCGTCCTTTTCTGTTTTGTTGTTGTTGTTGTTGTTGTTGTTGTTGTTGTTGTTGTTGTTGTTGTTGTTTTCCGGAGCTGGTGACCGAACCCAGGGCCTTGCACTCGCTAGGCAAGCGCTCTACCACTGAGCTAAATCCCCAACCCTTCTGTTTGGTTTTAAAGTCCTCTGAACTCCATGTGCACGTGCATGGTGCATGGGCACACACACAATAAATGAATGAAAACTTTCAGACATTGAAAGTGGACATTTAAGAAAGTAAAAGAAACGTGATTTTGTCTTGTTTTAAAATAAGAATCAATGATACTTTTGGTTACTTTCTTGTATCATGTGCGGGGAAA
Organism: Rattus norvegicus; assembly: GCF_021556685.1. Classification (NCBI taxonomy): domain Eukaryota; kingdom Metazoa; phylum Chordata; class Mammalia; order Rodentia; family Muridae; genus Rattus; species Rattus norvegicus. Next base: position 22,680,707 of record NC_141548.1, on the reverse strand, counting down.
TTGGTCTTTTCCCTCCCAGTATATACTAATTTGAAGTTTTTATTTCTCTTGGAGATAAAAAACTGACAATATTAAATTGATGAGGAGGCACATTTCTAACTGGCTGTGGCAGAAATAATGACTGTTCAGTAACAAGAGCTCAAGAGACCAAGATAAACATAATTGTTTTATGATATTAATAATTAAGTGAAAGCTAATGTTTTTTAAAACTAGTATTTTTTCAAGTGTGAGCCTTGGATACCACATGCTTCTGAATTATCGTGGTACCTACTTAAAAATTATCCACTCCCATTGCTGATCTGCCCTCAGTGAAATGGCTTTAGACCAATCAGAGTTCTTAGAAGCAGTGATGTCCATTGTCACCAGGTTGATTCTCAGATGTCAGTGTGTCTGAGAGGGGCTTTGGCAAGAAGGCCTGGGTTATGATGGGAGTCCAGTCCTCCCTGAGATCCCAGTGCAGTTGGTATTCTGTAAACAGAAGTGGGAGAAGCTGGACTGACCCCCAGTTAAGAAGCATTCAGTGTAGAGATTTTATTTCTTTCCTCAGAACACAAAAATGCTCTCAGCCTTCCAAATGAAGTTCACGGTGACAACCAGAGTCACTGTTGGGAGGCAGACGACCAGAAAGCAAGTTCTTGCTGGTTGACGAATCCATCGGTTACTTTAGGGAGATGATTAAGATTCTGCACTGTTTCTGGGTGGGTTCAACTGTCTGGAGAATTTCCTGAATTAACTCTGGGCACCGTTTATTGGGAGCGTCACTGGAGTGACTTCTGTGACTTCTGCGCTGTGCACACAGACTTACTGTTTTCTGGTGGGAGTTTTACCAACATCAGATCTATGAGGCATGTCTGTTTTACAGCCATGGATGTCATTGTAGAGCGTCGTCTTTGTCATTCTGTTGCTCACGACTGAGCCCAAAGCCTTCACATGCTAATAAGCAGGCATCCTCCACTGACACATACCCCAGCAAGACTTAGATTTCGTTCATTCACAGGAACTGAAAGCCTTCAGGGCATAGCCCCCTTGAACCATTTTGGAATCTAGATAAATATAATGAGCGACTCTTAAGAGTACAGATCCAAAAAACTGACAAGTCAAAAAAGTTATTAGGACAGCTTTTAAAGCATTTAGATACAAGTGTGTGCTGTAACGTTTGACTGATAACGCCATATGCCTTTGGAAGCAAAGCTAGACTCTCTGGTCTGTCCACCGCCGGGACCCCTCCAGTGGACTCTCATGGCCTGTTGGGTCAGGATTGGCAACAGTGCTTTGTAAAAATGCAGATTTCAGGCTGAGTCAGGATTTCTAGGATGCCTATGCTTTTTAACCGACTTTCCTCATGTTTCTCAATATTCTCCACATTTGAGGTCTCTTCTGACAGCCTGAGTACTTTGCTCTTACTAGTTACCATAGAAGTTTCTGTCTCCTTAAAGATCTCACATTTGCCCTCCTTGAAGGTATAACCAGGAAGTTTACTACTGAGTGTTAGAATACAGGACGCTGGTGATTGGCTGCAGGCCCGTGCATTGAGTTCCCTACAGATAGACTTCATCGGGTAAATGTCTTCTTCAGAAGTTCAGAGCCGCTTACACTTTGAGAAGCAGCCACACCAGATTCTGTTGATCTCTGTATAAATAAAGTCTCTCAGGTTTGACATCAAAACTTACTATATTGTTACTATTCTGAGTCACTACATGCATTTAAAATCAACTGTTTTATATTTTAGAAAATTCTAAACCAAAGTCTGCTACCTAGCTAGCTAGAAGGGCAGTCTAACTGTACCCACACATTCCCTTTCCACACATGGAGACTGTTTCCTGTTCTTCCATAGCTGAGATGAAGCATTGGACCCAGAACTGGGGAGAGTGGAACTGGCTTCCTCTTTGCTCTTTGTCCTGAGTGGTTGGGATTGTACGGTAGTGAGGGTTAATTTTCTCCAGTGACGTAAAACAAGTGGCTTAGTTCATCCCCACAGAAGACCTCGTGCATGGCCTGAACCCTCTTGGGCTATGAATCTGTACAGGGCCCTGTCGGTGGACACCACCCACCCAACATCAGACAATAGAAATGCCCGTGTAGTGTCGTAGCAGACCCGTAACATCCCTCCTCACCGAGGGAAGCAGAGACTGGGTTCATGTGTGTGTATGTCTGTGCTCATCTGAGTAGGTCTTTCTGAATAGGGTGTCACAGTGATCCCCAGTGCCATGGCCCATGCTTTTTATCCTTCCAGTCCCCAGACACTTGGCCTACATTGATGTGTATAGGTGTCGTCTTGTCTGCATTGTGTCTGTGCACATGTGCATGCAGTGTCTTGGAGACCAGAAGAGGGTGGGTGCTGGTTCCGCTGGACCTACATAGGTGGTTGTGAGCTGTGCGCGTGCTGGAACTCAAACCGGGGTTCGCTGCGAGTGCTTTTGGCCCCCGTGCTCTCCTCTTTCCAGCCCCTCGGCCCGACGCCTTGTCTTTGCCAATCGGATGACAAAACAAATCCAATATAGAGTCAAGCAGTAATTTCATCTTAAAGTCCTGCAGTTAAACGGTCATTTCAACAACGTGTTATTGTGGTTTCAGTATCATATCAATAAGCTGTCAATCATGACATCAGAAAATCATTTAAACAACAGTGACAAAGAAGTCGATGAAGTTGACGCCGCCCTTTCTGACCTGGAGATCACTTTGGAAGGCGGGAAAACATCAACAATCCTGGTAGGGTGGATGGATCTGCAGCTAATGGTTGATCTCAGTGGAGCCTTAACCTTGGTGTGGGTTTCCATCGCCAGATAAGGCACCTGGAAGGAAGGTGGTTTCTTTACACAAGTCAGCCATAGATTTTCAGGAAGTTTCAGAGAGAGGGAGAGAGAGTGTGTGTGTGAGAGTGTGAGTGTTGGGAAGAGTGACCCCAGGGCCTCATTTTTTCACCCCAGGAAACCTTTTATGAGGAAACAGTGTTTGTTACCAGTGGGGAGGCCTTCCAACACAAACACTTGTTGTGCAAGTGGTGGGAAGGCATTTCTCCAGGGGAAAGAGTAATCAAGTCATGGAAGATTCAGGGGAGAGTCTCCTCGGAGATACGAGTCTCCCAGTAGTGGTTAAACACTGCTTATTTTTAAAGCTAATGAGTGAGTTACTGCTGAAGAAATATTTTCTCAGTGTCATTATGATTTATAATATTTCCATATGTTGCTACAGTTTCCCCATATTTAGAAGTAGCAACATATTCTTGGAGTTATACAGACTGTCATTTTGTTCATGTTTTTACCTTTCTTCAACACTATTCCAAGATGCCTTTGTAACAAGACCATGTAATACAATCCTATCATTTAAGTCTTTAATATATGTATTTTGAATCTTAAATAAGCAGGATTTTTTTTATATCGGATACCAAAGTAGATTTTTTTTTCTGATTAAAGGAAATATTATTTGAATTCTTTCTAGGGTGACATTACTTCAATCCCAGAGCTTGCTGACTATATTAAAGTTTTCAAGTAAGTGCAAAGGTGGGAGGATTTCAAACATGCGTAAGAGCTGTTCACGGTCTGAGTTTGCAGTAGGTTTGTCCAGTAAAGTAAATCTGTAAGATTTACCAGTTAAGCACTTAAAATTAAGGTAATCATGGTCATTAAACTAAAGCCACAGCAATCTTTGTGCTATTTGGTCCTCAGAACATCAAGGTTGATTGTGTCATACGGTTGGTCATAGAGGCTGCCCCCAGTGGGCTCACACGGTGCCCTGCGACTGTCAGTGGTAGCTCTTTGCTCTGAGCTCCAGACTCCATTAGCTTGTGCTCCTGAACCCTTTCCTATGAAGTCCCAGTAAATCTTTCTAGACTTAAGCAATCTACCTTTAATCCTCAAAATGGAGAGCCGAGTAGTAAGGTGAACAGGAGACACAGATGCATGTAGCACCCACTGTCCACTGTCCTGTGCTGTGTAACTGTCGCAGTGTGATGTCACAGCTCGCAGTATGTAACACAGCAGCAAGATTTCCAAATGACACCGTCTCTCCTCTCGTCCTTTCCTCGCTGTGTCGTCTTCTGTGTGTGGCACTGGGGTGGCGTGCTTGTGTCGGGGCTGGACTCTTCCTTCCCTGCAGTCATGCTGCAGACGGAGGATGCAGTAATGCTGCCTCTCTCTGCAGACTGTTGGTGCACACGGACCTTTCCGAGCTTTAAGTGAGAAGTGGGGGGCTGTGGGCTCTCCACCCTCTCACTGACTAGGGGCGAGCACACCAGCGACCTGTACCAGGAAAAGAACAGCCAAAGGGAGATGATTTCAGCCTGTGTTGCCCTGTATAAAACTAGCCTTGTGTTTTTCAACACGTGAGAAGTTAACTACTAAAGCATACCCTACAGAGTTACTTCAGGGTGGTCATGTCTCAAGTCTGTTTGACTTACAGGCCTAAAAAGCTGACTTTAAAGGGGTACAAGCAGTACTGGTGCACCTTCAAAGACACGTCCATCTCCTGCTATAAGAGCCGAGAAGAGGCCAGTGGCACACCTGCTCACCAGATGAACCTCAGAGGTAAGGGCGTTACCAGCGAACCTGTGACAGCCTGATACGCAGTCCATCTCGCTTGCCAGTGCCTGCCCGGCTCCTTTATACCTTTGGGGTTTCTCCAGTTTGGTATTGAGTTGCATGCGGATGTTTTGTTTTGTTCTGTGGACAGACCCGAGCTGAAGTATTCAATTATGATGTCACTTTTTTGATCTTGAGCATTAAGAATGTTAGGATTCCCTCATTTCCAGCCTTGTGGCTATCACTTCTGCATTTCTCATCTCTCCTTGCTCATTGGCGTCCTGCTTACTCTTTGCCTCTGATCATAGGCTGCTTAGCCTCTCTTTCCCTGGTCACAGTCTCCCTATTCCTCATCCAGGTGTTTTTTTGGGGTGGTGGTGGTGGTGGTGGTGGTTGTTTTGGCTCTGTTCTGTTGGGTTTTTTGTTTGTTTTGTTTTTCAAGACAGGATTTCTTTGTGTGTGGCCCTAGTTGTCCTGGAGCTCGATCTTTGGAGCAGGCTGGCCTCAAACTCAGAGATAAACCTGCCCCTGCCCCTGCCCCTGCCCCTGCCCCTGCCCCTGCCCCTGCCCCTGCCCCTGCCCCTGCCCCTGCCCCACCCCTGCCTCCCTAGTGCTAGGATTAAAGGTGTTTACCACCACCACCCACCCATCCGCTTTTCTTATCCTTACCTTTTGTGCTCCCGAAGGCAAGCACAGAATGTCCCTGTTAGGCTCCTAGCTGCCAGCTTGAGTCTCCCTTTCCCTTGTCAAAGCTGCCTGAGGAGCTGGAATTTAAGATGCGTCCCTCCTTACAGACCCTGCAGCCTGAGCCACACATTGGTACCAGCTCTGCTGTTAGCTCTGCTTTTTTACTTAGTTTTTTTTTTTTTGGGGGGGGGGTTCTTTTTTTTGGAGCTGGGGACCGAACCCAGGGCCTTGCGCTTCCTAGGTAAGCGCTCTACCACTGAGCTAAATCCCCAACCCCTTACTTAGTATGTTTTAAAGCTTTATCTCATTTTTAAGTGTGTGTGTGTGTGTGTGTGTGTGTGTGTGTCTATGTGTCTGTGTGTCTGTGTGTACAGGTCTCTGAAGGGTCTAGAAGGAGGGTTTCAGATCCAAATAAGAGGCTGTTGCAGCTGAGCTCCTGCCGAGCCTCCCCCAGCCCCTAGCTCAGTCAGTTCGTTCTGGCCTATGAATGGAGCTGCAGCTTCCGTTGCCATGCTGATGGCCTCTGTCCTGTCTTCCCTTCATTCTCCTGATGGATGCACCGGCTCAAGTAGAAGGGGACTTACCCCTCCGTCTGGGGACTGGGTGGCACTCAGAAGTGTGTCTGGATGTGTGAGACCCTGAGTTCAGTTCCCAGTACTCTGGAAATCAGCCAGTTTCTGAAGTGATGACTTAGAAAAGGTCGGGGGCGGGGTGGTGGTGAGAGTCCTTACTTGTTATTGTTCCACGAGGGAGTGAAGGTCTTGGGGTAAATGGGGTCCCACTCAAGATGCAGAGAGGGCTCCTAGGAGAGTTCACACGTAAAGCGTGGACTGGCAGTGCACTCTAGGCCCTGGAGGCCCATGGAGCGAGGACGGGCGCTGGCAGAAACTCCAGAGCGGGTGCAGTTGGGTAGATTCGGGAGATTGGAACCTAGAAAGAGGGTTCAGGGAGAGAATAGTTTGAATGTGGAGAATGGATCAGGGAAACCTGTGCTACAGGTACTAACGTGATGGCCACATGCGTGCTCTATGTAACCGGTCAGTGCGGTCAGCTCTAAGATGAGGAGAAAAGACACCTTGGTTAAGTTCTTACAGAATTATTAACTCTAAGTCACCTAGAGTAAGTAGGTTTGTGAATCTTTACACGTGTTTTAGCCTCACCACGTAACTCCTCCCTTGTTTGGAAAGTTGTACAAAAGGCCTTATAAGGCGACTCTGTACCTATGGCTCCCTTCTGGTAATGATGTAAACATTTCCTTGGAGGTAGAGCCGAGTCATTTGGGTTCTCACGGCTCAGAAGGGTCTACGTTTCTGAATCCTTGCTCTATGGCCACTTGCTCTATGGTCACCTTCCCCCAGATAGGGATGTTCCTAAAAATGGGCACAGGTCAGCATAGTGAGACCTCACAAAGTGAGGAGTTCCAATATGCATTTCTGTAATTAAATTTCTTATTCCAGGATGCGAAGTTACTCCGGATGTAAACATTTCGGGCCAGAAATTTAACATCAAACTCCTAATTCCGGTTGCAGAGGGCATGAACGAGATCTGGCTTCGCTGTGATAATGTAAGTTGTCCAATTAAACATAAACAACCTTGCCCGCCGGCCCTGCGTTCTGAACTTGGCTGCTGAGCACTGTGGCTTCCTCTCTGTCTCTGCCCAGGAGAAGCAGTATGCGCACTGGATGGCGGCCTGCAGACTGGCTTCCAAAGGCAAGACCATGGCAGACAGCTCTTACAACCTAGAAGTTCAGAACATCCTCTCCTTCCTGAAGATGCAACATCTGAACCCAGATCCTCAGCTTATCCCTGACCAGATCACAACTGACATCAATCCCGAGTGCCTGGTGTCCCCGAGATACCTAAAAAAGTACAAGAACAAACAGGTACCCACTCCGCTCAGTCAGCTGGTCTTACCATTTCCTGCTGTCCTTTCAGTACTGTTTCTCCAGTTAACCAGAAGATACCAGCTGTGCTAGAACGTGATACAGGACGGGGGAGGTGTAGGCCAGCTTAGACTGGTTGTAAAGATCATCAGTAAAGTTAATAGTGAGAGCCAGTTCGTTCTGCTCAGCCCAAGGAAACTGTTTTGTCCCCTGTGAAACGGGACAGAAAAGCACGTTCAGTTCTTCCCCAAAGGATCTAGTTCTTGGTTTTGCTGAGGAAGATTTTTCCAGCTTTAGAAATAAACTGTTATGTGGTAGAGAGTTTCTCCCACACCACTGTCTAAACAGAAGTAAAACCTAATGGAATCTTACACAGGGTTACAAAGTTGGATCAATTTTAACTTAAAATTCGCTGCCTCTGTCCACTCTCTTTAGAATTCCTGTCCTGGAAATGAATACCATAAAAGGTTTGCTACTCAGGAACATGGCTCTTTGATGCATCATGAAAAGGTCCTTTCCAGGGGAATTTGACTTGTGAGCCCCCAGGATTCCCTTCACTGAACAGCACTCCATAAAAGGAAAGATTCAGATTAGGTGGGGGAGCAGAGGAGGCTTCTAAAATAAATAAATCATTTTACCGAGTTTAGTTTTATCTTTCAGAAATAATTTTAAAACATTAAGGTTCAAACAGAACATTTCCTTCCTTAATTTTAAACATAAGTCTATTAAACGAGTCTGAAACAGTTTCACTTTCTGAAGAAATGTTCAGAACTTTAATTAGGAATGGTCTGATGCGTGGTTCAGAGGCCGAGTCAGAGAGGGGACATTGTTTATCCCCCCCCCCCCCCCCTAGTCATCAGCTGTGGGAGTGTGTGCTAAGGGTTGTTGGAAGTGCTGCCCTGGGGAATCTGGTGGAATGCGGATGAGTTAGGAAGGAAGGAGGCACTGATCCCTTCTCCCTGAAGAACTGTGTTCAGAGAGACAAGTTTCTAAAAGTGAACCCATCTGCCTTCTGATGGTCTCAGACCTTGGCGATTTGATTACTTCCCTAGGTGTCAGGCGTCCAGGATGATAGTTTTCTGTTTTTGAGTTGTAGATGAGCAAAAATGTGACCTAGAATCCTCTGTTTGGTGACAAGAGCAGTGTGCGGCCCTTGGTTAAGGACCCCCGCAATCCTCCGAAGCCCTTCCTTCTCTAAGGAGCCTCTGAGGCTTGTTCCCTGAATGTTGGGCCTTCACATTGCTACCCCAATAACACAAGATTCATAGATGTGAGGTTCGATGCAGGTGACCTTTGCCAGGAAACAGGACAGTCAGCATAGCGTCACACTTAATCTGCAAATACTAGCTAAACTTCCCAGGATTATTTTGAGTAAGAGTGAGTTTTTAACATAAATAAAAGAATTGCCCTGCAGTCCCAAACTGAAGACTTGTGCAGCCATAGCTTCCAGAGCCCTGTATGGCAACCTTTTGTTTCTCCTTCCAGGAAAAAGGATGCAAAAAGCAGATGGTAATTGAAGGGCCTGCTGCCTTTTTGTGCAAATAAAGGGCCAGTGTGGTCAGGGGGCTCATACGCCGCCCTCCGCTCTCTTCTGAAGAAAGCTTATGCATCCCTCACCTGACTAAATCTGAAGAGGCTGCAGTGGCTGTGATTACTGATCTCTCTTTGCTACTAAACAGTTAGCTTTAGCTCACTGTAAGAACCGACACGTGAGGGGAGAACAAGGCGTTTGCCCCTTTGCGTTTTCTTCCGTGAGCTTCCATCCTTCATCTGAGTGGCACTTGCCACCATGTGGCACCTCTGTGGGTGTCACATAGACAGCGATGGCCGCCTGCCCATCTCCGCTCTCATTCCTCCTTGTGTTTCCTTTCCACCCGAGTGGCCGCCTTCCTTCCTGCATGGTTTTCTGCTGGAATTTTGGGTTTGCAGGTCCACAGCCTTTTCTTTGCTTCATTGCCATTTCCTGATCGCCTCTTTTTTTTTTTTCTTTTCTGCCTCCTCTTTCTTCCCCCGCATTGCCATCTACAGCCAGGCTATGTGAGAGAGTTGGTAAGTTCTCCATGTTTGCAAAGAGAAAGAAGTCAGACACCGTAAAACCGTAACCATAGCCACCTGTGCCTCCACCACCCTAAAGCAAACATTAGGGAAATTATATCATGGCCATGGGAACATGGGTGACCCTGTTTCCCGGTGTCCGGTCCGCCCTGGAGCATTACTGCGCTGTGGCTCTGTAGAAGGCCAGCGGGGCTCTGTGGCCACCTGGATGTGTTACTTTGTCGTTGCCCCCAGAGTCTCATCCTCACCCGGAACCTCTCCATCCACACTGAGCGGCTACACTAGAATCCCAGTAACGCTTCTCGTGTGGTACACAGAACCTCTCACTATCCTTGGTACTTTGTTGGGATTCCCAAATGAAGCATTCGATAATTTTTAATTCCAATTCAATATAGTTTTATGGTTGCACATTTTTTATCTCTTTTATAAAAGATGATGTCTAATTATTTAATAAAACATTTGAAATCGTGTTTAGATAACAGCACGGATCTTGGAGGCCCACCAGAACGTAGCGCAGATGAGTCTGATCGAAGCCAAGATGAGATTCATTCAGGCGTGGCAGTCTCTGCCCGAGTTCGGCATCACACACTTCATCGCCAGGTCAGTGCGCCGCCGAGCTCTCCGCTCAGTTTGCCCGCCCCGCTGACTTCCATCTTTACCGGGAAGGCAGGGCTGCTTAGACAGGCTGACCTCGTCTACACCAAAACCTAATGGTATCCTCTAGGCTTCACCTTTCTCAGTAACAGCTCACAATGATTGACTCTCTCTTTTAGAATAAATAGTTCTTTGGTTTTAGGGTTAGAGAAAAATCCCTTCCCCCATGCTAAGTAGTTTTTCTTCAATATTACAGATTTCAAGGCGGCAAGAGAGAAGAACTGATTGGAATTGCGTACAATAGATTGATTCGGATGGACGCCAGCACGGGAGACGCCATCAAAACATGGCGGTTCAGCAATATGAAGCAGTGGAATGTCAACTGGGAGATCAAAATGGTGAGCTAGCCCTAGCATCCCTCAGGCAGTCAGTCCCCCACAATGGTGAGCTAGCCCTAGCATCCCTCAGGCAGTCAGTCCCCCACAATGGTGAGCTAGCCCTAGCATCCCTCAGGCAGTCAGTCCCCCACAATGGTGAGCTAGCCCTAGCATCCCTCAGGCAGGCAGTCCCCCACAATGGTGAGCTAGCCCTAGCATCCCTCAGGCAGGCAGTCCCCCACAATGGTGAGCTAGCCCTAGCATCCCTCAGGCAGTCCCCCACAATGGTGAGCTAGCCCTAGCATCCCCTCAGGCAGTCCCCCACAATGGTGAGCTAGCCCTAGCATCCCTCAGGCAGTCAGTCACCCACAATGGTGAGCTAGCCCTAGCATCCCTCAGGCAGTCCCCCACCCAGTACACCCCTGAGGGTACAGTCCAGGGTCTGGATTTCATCCCCAGGACTTAAGACAGGGGAGAGCCTCGAAAATTTTGAAGATTGGGTTATGTGGGTGATTTGCTTGTGGTATTTGACACCCCCGTTAACTGCTAAGGCTCGTTTGGGTTATCTGGCAAGTGAATTTTAGCGTCCCCTTCTCCTCTCATACTTGGTGGGAACAGACCACCTTCCCTCTGCCAAGGCTGGCCAAGCAGCTGTGTTCCCACGCTAGAACCTTAAACAAGCTTTAAAGGCCACCATTGCATAGCCAAGCTTCATCACCCCAGCCCATCCCAGCAGAGATGGCTCAGAAGCTAAGAGCTGCTGTCGCTCTTCCAGAGGACCAAGGCTCAGTTGTTAGCGCCGCATGGAGGCTCACAGCCCCCCCTGCAACTCTAGTTCCTGGGTCTCTGATGCTGTCATCAGGCCTCACAGACGTACGTGCAAACACAACACCTGTACTCAGAAAATTAAAAAAGGAGCCTAGGGACTCCTGTAGACTGTGTGTCTAGCATTCCTGAAGCCCTGGCTGGTGTAGCACACCCATGACCTAACACTCGGGAGGGGTAGAAATTCGAGGAGTTAGAGACCAGCCTGGGCTACAGAAGACTGTCTGAAAATGAAGAGTAAAAGATAACCTTGAAAGTGTGGACCATCGGTCCCCAGCTCCGAAAAAAAAAAAAAAAAGAAAGTGTGGACCATGTGGTTGGTTCCTCATTTCTCACTTGGACTCTTACCATTGTTAATTAATGTAACCGCTAAATCAGTCCCTTCTCCTAGCAGCAGTCAGGTTATGTCCCATGCCTTGGGCCAGGCACGGCACTCGCCTCTAAGCCTCATCACAGCCTTCTAAAGTAGGCAGATCTGTACTTTACAAGTGAGGACACTCCGCTTAGGAGCCTGGGGCCTGGTTATTGTCGGTGCCCACACACGTGAAGACTGGCTCGCAGGGTCTGTAAAGCCTGCTGCCCGTCCCACTGTGTAGCCTGGTGCCCTTCTCTTCGTTACATTGTCATCATACAAAACAGTCTCACTGGTGGGCTGTTCGCTTGGCATGTATTGGATACACTGTATCAGCTACTGTCAGAAAAACACGTCTTCCTGAAGTACTGAAGCTTGATAACTAAAGGTTAAATATTGAAGCAAATGTTAAATAAAACACAGGAAGTAGGTTTTCTCCCAGGACCTGAAGAGGAACATTCTCATTAATTTCATCACCAGAGACCACTGGGGACCTTAATGACTTAAACCCCTTGAGAGCTTGCAAACTAAAGGAATGGGAGGATATTGCACTTTTCTTACTGTGCAGATCTACGGACATAATGGATGCTCCCGGGGAACGGGGGTGGAGTATCGTAATTTAAAGCCCTGAGCTTCCTGCACAACTGACAGTTCTTTGTCTTTGCTCCAGGTCACTGTAGAGTTTGCAGACGAGGTCCGGTTGTCCTTCATCTGTACCGAAGTAGACTGCAAGGTGGTCCATGAATTCATTGGTGGCTACATATTTCTCTCAACGCGTGCAAAAGACCAAAATGAGAGTTTAGATGAGGAGATGTTCTACAAACTCACCAGTGGTTGGGTGTGAGTAGGAAGGCTATGCAACGAAACTCCACGGCCATAACAATATTTAACTTTAAAGCTGTTGTTTCCTATGTGCTGCTTAATAAAGGAAGCTTGAAGTTATCGTTTTATCCTGACACCTTTTGCCTTACCTGAGGGTTACATGTGCACTAACAAGCACAGTGCTTAATCTGCTGCCTCCCTTGATGCCGTGTGTGGACGGTGGAATACCCGGCAGTCTTTAGGGCCACACACGGAAAGCTGAAGTAGTAGGCCAGTCGGGAACCAGCCGTCACTGATTGACAGTAGCCGAACTAAGAAACAAGCCACCTACCACCAGGCCACCCAGGGCATCCGGATAACCTATATGAAGTGTATTTATCATGTGTATGCATGCGTTTATGTTTAATTTGATGTCCTCTTAAATATCCTGCTTCTGGTACCCAGTTAATCCCCTCTCCCAATATAGAAATCGGGTCTGCATTAGATGCTTGGCATGCAGTGATGCCGTTGACCTTGAAGGAAACACTGTTAGCCTGTGGTCGGGTGGGTTGTCCTTAAGTAAGCATGTTGTACGTCGTTTGTGTTTATTTTTACACCAAACTGTATTACATCACTCTTAGTGTTCACCAGCATATTCACTATCTGCCTAAGGTATGCAGCCCGTGTTACCATATGAAGTAAAGATCTATGAAGTATGCATTTTGTGTAACTAATGTACAAACACAAATTTTATAAAATTGTACAGTTTTTTTTTAAAAAACTATTCACAACTAGGAAATGGCTTAAATGTAGCATCTTTGCATTAATTAAGTGCTTTTAAAATATATAATATTAATATGCAGTTTCAGTATCTGCTACATTACAAATGACGTCATGATGCTCGTGACTTGCCGTGATGCCCTTAACCACAGCCTGGACCGGCTGTGTTCTAGTCTTTTGCGCTGTTACATCTGCGTTGGTGCTAGTTAGACAATTCCTAGCTCACGAGCCCAGAAGGGCGCCAGGGAGGGGTGGACTTACCAGTATTTTCCAATAATCCATGAATTAAAGACTGTATAAATGCATTTTATTTTAAATAAAAGTAAAACCTTTTATTTAATGTTTTCTTTCTGTGCTTCTGATCTCTCAATACTCCCTGCCCTGTGTGTTGTTAGAACGGGCATCCAGTGCTAGGCCGTGTACCAGATGAAGAGCTCTCTCTCTAGGGGACACCCTTCCTCAGTATTGAGAGACCTCTGTGGTTATTCAGTTAGACTCCAGACTGTCAGCGTGGGCCTGGCCATCACCTCTGTCAGTCCTGTGCCTGTGCTTGTGAGGCAAAGACATCCTCTTAAAACTGGGCTCTGCTCACCTCTTTGTCCTCCCTCCCCCCTGTGTCATGGTGGGCCTACTCTAGAATATAAGAGCTCTTTCCCGTTTTTTAAAAATATGATAATCTCATGCCTATGCCCTGTGGAACAGAAGCTCACGGTCCCCCCCCATCTCCTCCAGGTCCTCTGAGCTGGGGCATTTCCCCGGGCCCATTCGTCCTTAGGAGTCTGGGCAGCCACATTCTCTAGACCAGTGGTTTTCAACCTTCTGAATGTCGTCACCCTTTAATACAGTTAGTTCCTCATGTTGCTGTGACCTCCAGCCATAAAATTATTTTCATTGCTGCTTCTTAACTGTAATGTTGCTACTGTTGTGGATAATTAAATATATCTGTTTTAGTCTTAGGTGACCCAGGTGAAACTGTTGTTTGGGCCCCCAGGGGTCAGGACCCACAGGTTGAGAACCACTGGTCTACCCCTCCATCCCATTGCTGTATTTCCTAGCTTCGTACCCCGCCCTCTCCTGTCCAAATCCATGTCTCCCTTTAGAAGTGTTGATTTATAACTGTTCTCCCATAAACACGTCTACATGTCCTCAGAGCCAAGCATGCCCCTTGCATTCTCTGAGCTAACAGATTTAATGGTTACCGAGGCAGAGCTAGAAGGGGACTCAGTCCCTGTGTCCATGGTAAGCAAGCCCTTGGGAGCCCTAGAGAAACCCGTGGGCAGCAGCCTCCGTCAAGAAAGGTGTTTTGCAAGAACACTGTCTAGGACTTCCGGAAACCTGCGTTTGAGTTTCTGCTCCTTGCCATTCAGGTTCGTAAGGGCATGGGAACAAGATGATAACAGACTCCATCCAAGTCTTGTTATTCTCCAGCAGCAGGCTAGCGGCCCGTTAGAAACTTCTGCAGTAGCAATGCCAGCCCCACAGCAACTAGTTTCCTTGTAACCTTGAAAGACACTCACAGTTCTTGTCTCTTGCATCCAAAAGGCGAAGACGGGGCGGACTGTCTGATTCTGTTGTTTGGTTGCGGTTTATGCCTTATTAAAAGCTTTTGAAATTATTAGTGGTGAAGAAGAACAAGGCCAGCCCTTGGATTCCTGGCCCTTAGCCACAAGGCCACAAGTCCACACAGCAATAGTGAACACAGTAGCGAAACACTTTGTTCACCTTCTCTGTACCATACCCGTATCCAAGCCACTCGAACATCCCTAGCGCGAGGGCCTTCTACTGTGCCTTTGCTTCAGGCCACACATATCACAGCGGCCTGTTTGGAGTGCACAGGCCTGCACGACTGCCACCTACAGTGCTCAAACATTTGCCATGGCCTGAGCCTCTCTTGCTGTGGTAACTGCAGACAGAGGTCAGGATGAGTTGATCCTCTCTCCGGGTATAGACCTGGAAGGCTGGTATAATAGGAACGGACCTAGTTCTTATCCTGCAGAGGAACCGCCGGTGCCCTTTACACAGCAGTTCAGGAAGCCATTTCTTCCTGGGAGCTCGGAGCTGTTCAGCAAATTAACCGAGTCTCTTATCAGTTTGAACTGACTTGGTTTGGCAGCTCAAGAATGGGGGAGGTGGGAGAAAAAACTAACAGGAAATGGGAAATCAGACGAAGGGCAGCGAGGTTCTCAGTAGACTGCAGAGCCACCCAGGACAGGAAACAGAAGCCAGAGGCTTATCTACTGACCTGATTTCCCACTGTGTGATTCCTCCTCCTCCGCTGTATTTAATTAAACCAAATCAAGTTTCCCAGGATAAGCACATGTATGTCAGTCAAGTGTCCCTTCCCCTTAGTAGACTCACCCCCTGGTCAGTGTCCCTTCTGTTGTTTGTGCTTCGGCCTGAGTATTACTAAAAATTACAAGCACTTAAAAATAATTTGAGACCATTATTTCATGAGATCTAATTATAGTCTCCTGTGGCTTCGCTGCTCAGGCATTCATAATACTGCTCCGGGAACTGGTCCAGGTTCGATGTTAATTAAATTTATGATTACAAACAGCACAGTGGACCAAACAACTTGAGAGCCATGTCTGAATCAATGTGGCAGATGCATGATACGAAAACCATTTCTGTGAACACAGAATTCTGATGTCCAGGTTTCTAAAATCCAGTGAGCACACGGACTCCGAATCCTACTCATAGCTACACAGCCTCTCAGCTTTTTGCCCAGTTACAAACTCGGTACTCAAAACACAGAATGCCCCTGAGACATAACAAGCAGCAGAGGGGACCAGCTTTGCCAAATAGGGCAGTGGGTGAGTGGAGTGCAAACAAAGCAGAAAACATGAGTATGAAAATACCAGAATAACCCGCCCCACTTGTATCCTGACTTTAAAGTTTCAAATGCAGAAAGTGCTTGGTGTGGTGGTGCACACCTTGGCGTGCCTTTAACCCCAGCACCCAGAGGCCAGCCTGATCTACAATAGTGAGTTCCAAGGCTATACACAGAGCCTGCCTTAAACAAACAAAAACACCCGACAAACAAAGCATGATATTGGCAGAGATGATGGAAACACAGCAGAGTCAGATGAGAACCAAGTGTGTAGTGGGACAGCTACTTGTGTCTGAGATCATCACAAGAAGAGTTCCCCAAGGAGCTTGGATCACAGCCTCATCTTGTTATGCAGTCCTTGGAATCAGTTCCAGGTGGACCAAGGACTGAAGTTCGGGTGGGAAAATGCTCTCATTAAAGAATCCTGGCCTAGGATCCGTGAGGCGACACGAGGCAAGCATTGTGAGGAGCGCTCTGAAATAACTGAGTGGAAGGCAAATCAGAGCTGGAAGAAGAGAGCATCAGAGGGGCCGGAAGATGCTGAGTTTGAAGCCAGCTTGGGCTGCAGTACAAAACCTTTTCCCGGGGTTGGGGATTTAGCTCAGTGGTAGAGCGCTTGCCTAGGAAGCGCAAGGCCCTCGGTTCGGTCCCCAGCTCCGAAAAAAAGAACCAAAAAAAAAAAAAAAAAAAAAAAAACTTTTCTCAAAACAATAAACAACAGAAAGTGTGGAGATGGTATTGGTAACATTTAATTGACTGAAGAAGAGAACCCAGACTATAAACAGATGTGCGCACGTGTCTGCGCTCACACAGACCAAGCCAAAGGAAATGGGTAAAACCCTGAGGTGTTCATTTCCAAGACAGGAAAGGAAGCCTGAAACGAAAACCTGCCCAACTTCACAGTGTTCTAGAAAATGGGTGCTTTGCGTGTGAAGTGCGGAGGACTGAACCAGCCCAGAGGGCTTTGTGTGTTAGACACGTGCTCTGCCACTGAACCACATCCCCAGCCACCAATTTTAAAGTAGTCTCTTGCCTATGGTATTACTAAAATGGTTACGATCTGACAGAGTCAAGCGTTGCTAGGATAGCGGGATATTTATTGGTGCAATTATAAACTGTAGCGTCCCCAGAAACAGATGTTGCCACTCGTGCATTTTAGGATCTCCCAGTTCCACTGTGTATGTGGAGACACTAAATGTGTCCTCGTGCCCACCAGAGAACACCCTAGGACATACAGAGCCCTGTGGTGGCACAGGTCTGTAATCCCATCTGCTTGGGGCTGGGAAACCTGTGTGTAATTCTGGCACCAGTGAGGGAGAGAGCAGGATAGAAGTTAAACACCAATCTGAGCTACCCAGGAGGCTCTCCCACTTCCGGCACCACATCGCACCCACCCAGAGTCCTGTGGTCAATATCTGGCACTGAACTAAAAATAAAATAAAAGACCAGAGCTCGTTACATAAAGCAACAATGACTAGGAAACAAGTACATGAAACAGTAGAGTGAAGAATCATTTGTTCCACCCTGCAGAAAATACAACTAGCTTTTAAACATGGAGGATTTGCAACCATGAAAAATGGCGAATGTTTGTCATCGTGCCAGGCAGGCTGTGCCTTTAAATTTTTATTATTATTGAGGAAGGAGCCAGCACATGACGAAGGTCCTCCCACCTTACATGGATCTCAGGGTCTAAGTCAGGTCGTTAGGCTCATATGGCAAGTACTTCGCCCTACCACACTATCTGGACAGCTTCCAAACTACTGAAAGACCGTTTCGGGTTCTAATGTCCCATCTGTAACAGTGGCACTGACTCACTGAAGGCCAGAGGGAGGGAGTGGTCTCAGCTTCTCGATACCTGTTCCCCAATTCTGGCCGCTGCTGCCAAGGAAGTCTCTAATGGGTGGGCTACCTGGCTGCTGTGGTTTAAGAAAAGAGCTAATGAGCCCAGGGCCAGGGGTTCAGTTCTTCAAGATCCACTTGACCTTGCTCTGCTTCAGACTCTGGCTGTACGGAGACCCCATGCGAGTCACAGACCCAACAGGACGAGCGACAGCGCAGCCAACTCCGATGGGAAATCAAGCTCAAAGCTTGCCTCAGCATACAACTGTGATTTGTGGAAACCAGCACAAACCTGCTGAAGCCACCTAAGTCATAGGTGAGAAATCCCAGGCAGGGCCTGACCCCTCCTGTAGCCTCTTATACAGACTGGGGGACAGCAGCCACACGGAGAAGGGCACCACACGGAGAAGGGCACATGCCTCCTGCTCAGAGCTTGAAGCTGGAACTGATTTCCCTCCTCGCTTGCTGTATGTTGAGTGGGGCCGAGGCTGGGAGCCTGACCTCTTTCACATGCCCCAAATTCTCCCTGCGAAGATGTTTAGAAAGGAAACTGGACAGATGTCTCCTTTCATTTTCACTGCTTAGGACGCAGTAGTGGCACGGGGACCTTTTTAAGTGCTTTCTGTTTAGTTTTTTTTTTTTTTTTTTTTTTTTTTTTGGCAAACAACAGCCTTTCCTAAGAACTGCTCCGGGTCACGTCATGTTGATCTCTGAACAAAAATAATTTCTAAACCTATGAAGTGTGGTTAGAAGCCCCGCTCTTTGATATTTTGAGCAACTGGGCTAAGAAGCTCAGCCCCAGCAAAGCCTTAGGAGGGCATGGCCTGGTTTCTCAATGGGGAGAGACCAGATAATTAGCTGTTTGGTGTTTGGGACCTAGTTAATTGGGTGCAGTCTCTGAGGAAGGTCACGAGGTCGATAAAGAAACCGGTCAGCTCGTTTGGTTCCCAGAGAGCCCATGCTCCCAAAGATCTCTGCATTCAGACATGCATGTCACTGCTGCCATAGGTGGGGTAAGAAACGAGATTTTTTTTTTTTTTTTATAAATCTTGGTGCGTGCTCAGGAGGAGAAGCCGTGAAGCCTGTAGGTCTCAGAAAGAGAAGGTTGCACGCCGTGGCAGTTCTGCAGCCATTAATGACTAACTGCAGCCAGGAGAGAAGTGATAAGTGCTCACGAGGCATAGCCCTGGGAAAACCGTGTGACCAAGGGGACACCAAGGGCCCCGGGGGGTGGGGGTGGGGGGGCTATGCAGGGAGGGCGTGGAGACCAGGAAATAAGAAAATCCACAGCCCATCCCTCAGGAAAGGGAGAATCTCAAGAAATAGCCCTCAAAACCTCAATGAGGGATTGAGAAAAGAAAAAATGATGGGGAATAATGAGGTCTGTCCGAATTATTAAGGCAGGGCTAAATTTAGCTGGTTTTGAAGTGCAGATGGGGAAACCAGATTTCCTGGGAGCGGAGCCATTAAAAAAAGGCACCCTAGAGAAACAGGGCCAATCAATCATGTCCATGTGAACATCAGCTATACAATCCAAGTCAGCTTAAATGCCTGTGGTTTCAGGAGGCGACGACGTTGGAACAGCGAAGAAAACAGCCAGGAAGGTTTTATATGACAGAGATACAGAAGCCCAGAGCAAACAAAGGCTTCAGGGGGCCAGTGGGAAAGACAGCTTGCATTTTTTAAGATGCTTTCCACTGAGGATGAGGGGAATCACACCCAGAGCACATCCTGTGGGAGGGCAGAGGGGAAGGGACCACAGCCTGCAGGGAGACAGAGGGGCGTGGGAATCTCCCATTGTAGGAGGGTGTGGGGACCTTAGACCCAAAGCAGATGTGCCTGTGTGTCCTTTCGGTTAGGGAAACTTCTCAAGTGGCCGAGAGAAAGACCACTGCTGTAAATAAGCCTTCAGAGTCAGCTCTTTCTAGCATATTCCTTGTAGAATCTCTGTAGTGGGTTGGCCTGGGGCTGCCGTGTATTCAAATGCTAAATACTGTATCTCAAGACCAGGTTGACCCAAAATGAGCAAATCCTCAGGTATGCTAGCTTTTGTAGTGTAAACCTTGCCCATCCCACTCATGAGTTATCCCTGATTGGTTAATAAAGATGCCTACAGGCAGGGCAGGGCAGAAGAAGGGGCAGAGTGAAGGTTCTCGTGCTTGGGGCAGGCAGGCAGGGTCCAGGAGGAGAGAGGAGGAAAGAAAGAAGCCACTGTGGGGTAGGTGGACTGATGTGAATTGTGAGGGCTAACTTACCAGAGCAGGACCGCCCAGGCAGAACACCGCAAATGATATCTCAGAGTTACTGACAGGGAAGTGGGACAAGATAGCATAGAGGGAGGGTTGATTTCTGCCTAGCTTTAATGCTTATTATAAATCTGAAAGGTTGGGGCTGGGGATTTAGCTCAGTGGTAGAGCGCTTACCTAGGAAGCGTAAGCCCCTGGGTTCGGTCCCCAGCTCCGAAAAAAAGAACCAAAATAAATAAATAAATAAATAAATAAATAAATAAATAAATAAATAAATAAATAAATAAATCTGAAAGGTTTTGTGCCTTTTATTTGGAAACTATACAGTATTTACCACAACACATCTCTCAAGAACCAAGACTAGGAGAAAGGACTCTTGTCAAGAGGCAGGATCTGTTCTCATGACTTCTTAGGAGGCCAACACTGACCACAGCTATGAGGTGTTCCCCACAGAGCATTACTAGCAACTCAGAGTATCTCAGCCGGGAAAGTTGACCACAAGGCCACACAAGCCCAGAGCCTCACGGAGACAGGCATGCAGAAGGGGCTCGCTCGGCACAGACTTCTGGAGGGGAGAGAGGGCAGGATCCAGAGAAAAGGACTAGCGCTCAGGAAGCATCGTAGTGGCTTGTTTGCGAGGTCAGCAGGGCTGGGCCTACAGCATGGTATATCTACCAAGCACCGAGCATGTGCAAGGCCCTGGGCTTGATCCCCAGAACTAGCTGGGGCCAGAGGGCTCAGAGGAAACAGCATTCAGGCTGGAATGTGAACCTAGGCTTTATACTTGCTTTGGGCTTCTGTTTTTTTGTTTTGTTTTGTTTTGTTTCGTTTCGTTTTGTTTCTGTTAGCCAACTAAGGAATTTTTTCTGTTATTCTTAATTCAAAAAAAAATCTTAGTCTTCCTCTCCCTGCTGTCCTTTTGAAATCAGGAAATTGTATTGAAGAATTAAAATTTCAAAAAGTTAGGACGTGCCTGAGAGGGTGTTAGAGATAGGACCTGCTGGACCAGCTATCAGCCCCAAGGACATTGACCATCCGGAGCCACCCCCTCCCCTTCCTTCACCCCCCTGAGTGAGATAGCCACCCTACCTGCCTGCGGAGCTGCTAGAGAGCACGTACTCCTTGCTGATGTAATTTCGCGCCGAAAGTAACTGTGCACCATTTGAATTGACCAATCATGTGTAACCGCACGAATGCCCCTATATAAACCCCCGAGTTTGGAAGCTCGGGGTCGATTCCTCTGTCTCCTGTGTGAGATACGTGTCGACCCGGGATCCCGTCGACCTGGGATCCCGTTAATAAAGGTACCTCGTGCTTTTACATCAAGAATGGCTACTCGTGGTTCTTGGGGGCACCCCATCCCTCGATTGGAGCGAGAGACACGTCCCCCGTTTAGGTTTACGCTCTTTCAGTATCCGTTTAAATAATGACCCGACTGGAACTCTTCGTAGATGGGTGCTTCCAACAGAAAACGCAAGTTCAGATTAAAAAACCAAACACGTAAAAAAACAAAACAAAACAAAACAACAACAAAAGCTGGGAGCATCTGGGCTCCCCTGGTATGTGTTTTATGCAAAAAGGCCTTCTCACTAGGAAATGGTGGGGCCCGCTGTATACCTGCAATCCCAGGCACAGGCTGAGGCAGGTAGATCTTGAGGCCAGCCTGGTCTATAGAGTGAATTCCAGGCTACACAGGGAAACCCTGTCTTGAAAAGAAACAACAACAACAAGAAACAAAAGGCATTCTCATCAGAGTGGAGGAAATTATTTTCAAAGTCCTGTTGTAAGACCCCATAGTGGCCCTACCTCAGAAGCACAACCCACACAGCACAGATTGACAAAGTGACCGCTGCAGTAGCATGAGGGTATAAGGTTTTTAATCCACGTATGTGGGAGGGTTGCTCATCCATGCAGGGAGAGGCAACCCCGAACCCAAAAAGCACCCAACTTTTATTCCTTACAGAGGGCAGACTTCAGCAACAGGGTTAGCTGGCCTATTCTCATTGATGGTACACAGGACAAAGGATCTGCTCAGGTATTGGCTGCCCTGCTCAAGGGGCTGTTCTTGGCTCAGTTGGTCACTTTCCTCATCCAGCCCTTCACCTGGCCTTGGAGAATCACTGGGAAAGGGCTAAGTTGGCACGGCCCTTGGGGGAGGTGGGTGAACTGGGCGGTGGGGCAGGATCAGGATGACAATCTGTGGTTGTTCTTGGAATTTACCACAGAGAGGGGTGGGGGGTCTTTCCAAGAACAGTTGTTTTTTGTTTTGTCTTAATTAGCTTAGTCAGAATCTTGGTCACCAAAACTTATTTCATATCACTGGGCATCATGATGTCAGATGTATCTCTCAGAAAGGTCACAAGTTTGTCATAGGCATCCTGACCACCAGAGGTATTTCTCAAAACCTTGTTTTTATAACTTTGTTTCTCATATCTATGAAACTTTATTTCTTCAGTCCCAAATAGGAGCCCACTACAAACCCTTTCATAATTTCTTCTCTGATAAAGCGTCCCCAAGACTCTATCACAACCATCAGAAAGCTATGCCTTAATTAAGCAAAAGGATTTCCGGAAGGCATTTAGGAATACATTTTTTTTTTTTTAAAGATTACAGATGGCTAAAAGAAGTGGCCAGCACTCAATCTCCAAATTCACAAGGAGGAACCAAACTAATGTTTATGGCTGCATTTGGAGATGAGCGCAAGTCAGCTA
Source organism: Rattus norvegicus (assembly GCF_021556685.1). NCBI lineage: Eukaryota > Metazoa > Chordata > Mammalia > Rodentia > Muridae > Rattus > Rattus norvegicus. Next base: position 22,658,210 of record NC_141548.1, on the reverse strand, counting down.
GAGAGAGCCGAGCCAGGGAAGGGCGGCAGGGGCAGGGAGAGTCCAGCAAACATACTGCAGCCACCGGCAGCTTCAGTTTCTGGAAAGCTGCTCAGTGCTTCCGGTTTGCAGTCAGCACACCCGGGTCAGTAACCTGACCTCTGTGCACCAGCCAGGCCTTGGGAAAAATCTCACACCACCTCCCAGTGAACCCCACCTCCCCAGGACGGAGCGGTAGCCAGAGCCATACTGAGAACTGAGCTAGGACCTGAGTTTGGGCGTCTCTCCTGCACTCCCACTTCCGAGATCTCTTCACTGCGCTGGCTTGGGGAGCCAAACGCGGCCCAGGAGAATGGCTGAGACCTAAGCCCCTGCCTTATAGAGGGCACTGGTATCTTAACATGGAAGGAAATGGAAGGAAATGGAAGGAAATGGTAGATGCCCTCCTTGAGAACCAAGAGACCTAGATCCTTGCCCTTTTAGAATAAGGGTGTGGTCAACTGCCTGAATCACCGTACCAGTGTCAGGATTGACAGCAGGTATCCTCGTGGTCCACACCCATCCTCCCAGGTTCGCGTACCTATTACTGACAGGAAGCCGTGGGATGACCTGCTCACGGGGCCGCGCTTGGAGGCCTTGAGCAAATCTGTGGCTACTCTTGGACACACGAAGCTAGATGGCACAGAAAGCAACCTTGCCCAGCACGTACCCAACTCCTACTCAATCCTAGGAAGGCTCAGTAGCTAAAGGACGAGGGAAGCCAAGCAAAAACCCTGCCCCCGCCAGGTGAGCTCCAAGAGGGAGCTTTACCAGGCTTTAGTCGTGGCCCTGCTCCTAGGTGGGACTGAGGGCCACCGGCTCCTGTTGACACGCTGCCATTTCCCATCCAGGGATCTGTCTAAGAAGTGCCGTCAGGAGAACCTGAGTACCACACAGAAGCAACTCTGGCTCCCGCACCCCGACGCTGGCAGCATTTGGGCCTGCCCTACCTGCCCATCAGAGATCAGTACTGCTGGCTAGCTCCCCATTGATGCCAGGCCACACGACCAGAGGCCCTGACTACTACCAACTCATCGTGAGCAGAACCCAAGGACATCCTTGTCATCTCGTAGAGGTCACCATTCTCATTGCCAAGAGTATCTACCCTGTGACGACCCAACACCCACTGCTTTCTACACCACACCTCTCTAGGCTGCTAAGGAAGTCCTTGTGGGGCTGAGCCCACAAGGGCCATGGGTCTGTCTAAGAACCCATTACACCTGCATGGGTCCACAATCACTAATTAACAGTCCCCAAAGCCGTAAGAGAGTACACTACAAAGCCAACAGCGCCTAAAGAGATGCTCCAACACTCACCTTCATGGGGGCAGCGGGCCGTAATAATCGCCGCTGGCCTTGAGTCTGTGGTGGGCGGGGCTGGCAACGCACCTGATTTACAACTGCTTCCAACTGGACTATTAAGGGTAATACCTCGGGGTTGGGGATTTAGCTCAGTGGTAGAGCACTTGCCTAGCAAGCACAAGGCCCTGGGTTCGGTCCCCAGCTCCGAAAAAAAGAAAAGGAAAAAAAAAAAAGGGTAATAACTCAGATCCGAGCTTGTTCTCCCTCTCTCGTCCTTCCACTCTTCCTCCCCGCCCCCCACGATAGGTATGTCTCCACGTGTTTCCATTTCTCCTAGGAAGGACAGTTGTAAGTCTGGGAGAAACATGTAGTCAAGAATGACCTTTAGCTTCTAATTCTCCTGCCTCTACCTTCCAAAACTTCCTACCAGGCCAAAACTTTGTTGGATCCATATTTAAAAGGATCCACCTCGGAGGCTAACAGGACTGGTGCCGAGTATTGAATTCAGAACCTACTTTTTATTATTTAAAAAAAAAATTGAAATAGAGTCCAACTTTGTACCCCTGGGTATCCTGAAATTCTCTATGTATACTAGAATGGTCTCAATTCACAAAGATCTGACTGCTTCTGCCGTCCAAGTTCTGGGATTAAGGGTGTTGCCACCATGCCTAACATTTAATGTTTTGGAGATGGCGTCTTACATATCGGAACCATAGGTCACACCTCCATGGGTATGGTGACCCCCCGAGTGTATGTGTGTGCTGTGTGTGGTCTGGAGCCTGGAGCCTGCTGGCCTGGAGCATCTGCATCTGCCTCCCTGGGGTCACAAGTACGTACTGTGGTTTCTAAGTGGGTTCTGTGAATGGGACTGAGATGCGAGAGTGTGTGTGTGTGTGTGTGTGTGTGTGTGTGTGTGTGTGTGTGTGTGTGTGTGTTCATCCACTGTACATGTGGAGGCCAGAGGCTGAGATGAGGAATGGTTCCACCTTAGTCAATAAGGCAGTCTCTCCACACTCAGAGATCACCAGTATGGTTGACCTTGCCAGGGTCTCCATCTCCACTTCCCAAGGCCGAGTGACTTGCAGGCTTCCAAGCTCACACAGAATGTGCATGGGTTTCTGGGAATTCCAGGCCTCATAAATGTGGCAAGTTCCTTTAGGCGCGGTACCATCTCCCTGAGACCAGTAATTTTTTCAAAACTGTTTTGGCACAGAGGGGAGCCATGAAGTCTGCAGGGGAGGGTTGTTTTACAAGATTTGATTCATAAAGCGCTCGACATCATAAAAGAAATAGACGCAGAATGAAGGATAAGGATAGGGAAGCCCCAGTTTCCTAGTGATAACCGGAGAGGCCTCCCCTGTGACCTGTGAGAGAACCAGGATAGCTGTGCACTTTCCTGCAACTTTCCGCCCTGTCTCAGGTCAACTTTTGACACAGGATGGTGAACGAGAGAGGCATGATCAGCTGTGCAGCAGGAAAACCTGCACAGGAACGTAGCGGAGGGAGACCTTTTGGCCTCAGTGGTATGAGCCTGACATGTATTAATATCTGAGCCCCACAGGGCCAAATTAATGCTTGATGAGATATTAATGACATACCAATTCTGAATGCAACCCAATCAAAGGAGCTTCAGAGAGAAACAGAGCTCTTTGGTTTTCGTTTGTGTGGGTTTTCGTTATTGTTGTTGTTTTAAGCAGTCTCACATAGCCAAGGCTGGCCTGGAACTCGCTACACAGTTGAGTGCTCTTGGATTCCTGATCCCATCTGTCTCTACTTCTCAAGGGCTAGGCCCACTAGTATGTACAACCGCAATGGGCTCCAAAACAGAACGGCTGGAGAGACGGCTCAGGGATTGAGAGCACTGACTGCTCTTCCAGAGGTCCTGAATTCCATTCCCAGTAACCACATGGTGGCTCACAACCATCTGTAATGGGATCGGATACCCTCTTCTGGTGTGTCTGAAGACAGCGACAGTGTACTCAAATACTATATACATACATACATATATATATATATATATATATATATACATGTACATATACATACATATATATATATATTTAAAGCTACCTATTTCTTCTATGTATTAGAGGTGCTTCCAAAACAAAATGCTAGCCTTTGGCATGCTAAGAGCATCCTGTTTTTGAAAGCTATACACAAGACAGTCGAAGTATTAGCCTCGCTCTCGATAACTCATCTACATTTTAAATATCTGCTATTTAGCTGGGCATGGTGGCACCTGCTTTTAATCCAAGCATTTATGAGGCAAAGGCAGGTGAATCTCTGTGAGTTCTAGACTAGCCTTGTCTACACTGTGAGTTCCAGGACAGGCAGGGCTATGTAAAAAGGCCCTGTCTCAAATAATAAATAAATAGATAGATAAATTAATAAATTAAATCAATATATAAAATATATTATATATTAACGGTATTATATAAATAATATATTAATATATTAATATAAATGTATAATAAATAAATATAATAAATATATTAATATAATATTACTATATCATTATTTATATGATTATATTTGTATTAATATAATATTAATATATAATTATTTATATAACGGTATATATATATATACCGTTTACCAGACACCTGTTTGTACAGAACTTTGGAGGCTTATATAGGAAGAGCTGTACGCTGTAAGCCAGCCTGGACTACAAAGTGAGTCCCAAGGTAGAAAGGTCACATAGCAACTTCTGTATTAAATTCTCCCCCTCCCCCTCCCCCTCCCCCTCCCCCTCCCCCTCCCCCTCTCCTTCCCTCCCCTCCCCCTCCCCTCCCCACCCCTCCCTCTTCCCCCTCCCTCTCTCTCCCCATCCCTCTTCCCCCCTTTTTTGCTAAATTAATTAATTTAGCTAGATTATAAAATCATGACAACTTGCCCTTTGCTAAAACAGACTTTGCTGTGTGTGCGTGTGTTAGAGGCAGATGTAAGGGTCACAGGAAGGGAAGAATTAGAGGTTTTCAGCACTTAAATGTTGCATCTTTCCTTAGAACTCAGACGGGTCAGAGGATAACCCACAGCAGTGTTGTTTGGCCTGGAAAAGCCAAATACTGAAGTACTGAGTAGGCTGACCTGCTTAAAAATAAACCCGGTGGGGCAGGTCCCGAGCACGTCTCGGGATTCTTACACTCGCTCCCGGTGCCACTCCCCAGTACAGCTGTGTGCAGACGTCTATCTTTAGACTCCCATGCTTCCCCTTTTGGGCTTGGTCCTCTCTCCAGGCACTTGCTGCCTCTGAGCGACCAGAGTGGCACCACACCCTGGCCTGCCCTCCACGAATATGTCCTTGACCGGAAAGCAGAATGTCTTCCCATGTCTTCCCGTCTGTTCTCCAATCCCCAGTACTCAATAAAGACACAAGAAGCAGGATAGAGGCAAAGGCCAAGGTACTGAGACCTTGAGTCAGATCGGAAGACAGAGTGAGCGCCTCTCTCAGAAATCGAAAGAGGGTCGGCATGTGGAGCAGTTGGTAGGACACTTTCCTAGCATGGCGCTGGAGGGGGGGGGGGGGATGCTGTTCCTGGATTCAAACCTTAGCAGCACATAAAGCCCGTCTGGTGGCCTACGTTTATAATACTAGGACTTGGGAGGTGGAAGCCAGAGGATCCAGAAGTTCCAGGCCATTTGTTGGCTTCATAACAAGTTTGAACCCAGAGAGATAAGACTCTGCCTCAAAAGAAAAGAGGGAAGAAGGGGGGAGATTAAAGGTAAAGGTCCAGGGGTTGGGGATTTAGCTCAGTGGTAGAGCGCTTGCTAGGCCCTGGGTTCAGTCCCCAGCTCCGAAAAAAAGAAAAAAGAAAAAGAAAAAAAGAAAAGAATAAAAAGAGTTCACGCTTCTGGAGGCTGCACATGCTACCCTGAGGTCCTCACGGTAGGTGATGTCACGAGAGCAGGAGTGCAGGTGAGAGAGGAGATGATCTGGGTGCAGAAGATACTAACCAGGCCTGGGAGGAGTCAGGCTAATTCTCTGAAAAGAACACTCATTCCCTGAGGATTATGTGAGGCCTGGAAACTCAGTAGCCTCCCATCAGGCGTTACCTCCTAACTGTGGGACACCCCGTGGCTCAGGACACCCCTCCAGCAAAGGCACACATGGGAGACTGCACCCAAGCCTGTCAAGCTCCTTCCTAGGACTAGGGCTGCAGGGATGCTGGCCAACTTGGTAGGCCTTGCCCTTCCCCCGGATTCCTTCTGTCTTGCTAAAAACCCTTTGAAGACATTCCTAAAACTAGGCCCCAAGGACTATCCCCTTATTTGGTTATAGCCTCCTCCTGAGGCTGACTACCAAGGCCCAGCTATCAAAGCATTGAAGTCCATCGACCAAAAGCCCCCTTCGGCTCACCTAATTAACGCGCCCAATTAAAATTAAACACCTCACCCTAACAGACGGGTGTCTCCTTTTACCTTTATAAAGCGCCATTTTCCTTCTAGTCATCTCTGTCTCTTCTTCATCCAGGGACAGTCCCTTGTTTTCCTCTAGGACAAATACCCCCTCCTCCCCCTCCCTTGGCCTCTTCCCCTTCTCCGTCTTCCTCTGTCTCCTGTCTTTGTCCCTTTTACCTGGCCTCTGTCACTCTGGAACAAATAATCTCCTTTGTGCTGAGAACCTGGCTTTGGGGCCCCGAGCTGACACTTTTCCTTTCAAGGTCTGATAACCTTTGTGACAGATAAACCCACGACTCTCACTGTCCCTTGAGTAATGCTCTAACGGATGCATAGACTTTTTAAAAAAATCAACCAAAATGTGAAGGGCTGTCCAGAAGCCTAGATGTAATTCTAACTTAACACAGTTTCCATTTCTCTAGGAACAGAGCAATCACCAGTGACAAGACCGTTCAACACCTAGAAAGACAATCTTTTCCCCAAATGGTGCTAGGGAACTGGGTATCCTCATGCAGTAGAAGGAATTAGACTCCTCTCTCACGCCATCCATAAAACATTAACTCCAAGTGGAGTGAAGGCTTCCGTGGGAGAGCTGACTCTAAAACTCACGGGAAAGAAACTCGGGTCAAAAGCATCGTGACGCTGGTTTGGCAATGCCCTTCTGAAGAACACACACTCACAATCGACCACTCTTGTGAAATAGAAAACGTATCAGACACAATTATCCTCACTCCCCATCCCACCCCTACCCCCACCCCCCCACCGCCCCCAGACGCAGGACACTGTGCCTTGGCTTTTTTGCGGGCCGCAGCACAGGGTGTCATCTAGACCTGCTCTGAGAGACCGGAGGAGGCTGCTGATGCTGTAGATGACACAAGATGCAGCTTCGGCGCTTGGCAGAGCAAACGCCGGGGCATCTGAGGCAATCTGTGGACATGACTCATGGCAGATGCTGCCTCTTTGGAAGGAAGTGAGGGACAGTTTCTCTGATTCCAGGTAAATTAAGGAGTGGGAAACCGCTTGCAGAAGTAGGAAGAGTAAAACCAGAGCCTCCCCTGGGCACCCCAGCACTTTCTACCTCCTCATCCGAGAGGAAGCAGTTGGTGCCCTTCAGGCCCCGAGATAGAAGGCTGCCCAAGGCAGAGCGTGTGAGGCTCCCATCGCAGGACCTCCAGCGTGGTGGGAAAGTGCCTGGAGACCTGGGTTCATCCGAGATGCCAGCACTCAGCCTTTGGCTCAAGGCCGTCTGGGTTTCCAGAACACGGGGCTGTTAACTGAATGAGGTAACTGACATTTGTCTTCATAAACTTTATTAGGGACTTCCTGGCTTCGAGTAGGCCCCCTAGCTAGTTTGTTTCTAAAGAATGGTTGTTAGTCTTTTAAGTGGTCTTTTCCTTATTTTGTTTTGTTTTCCGAGACAGGATCTTATGCGGTTAAGGCTAGCCCTGAACTCCAGCCTCTTTCCTCCCAAGTGCTGAAGAAGACGTGGGCCACCACAAGCAGCTTCTAAGAAGCGATTATTTTATTGTTTTCTGAGTAACACCCCACCCCAATACACCAGTCGCTTTTTCTACAAAGGAAGTATTGGCTTCTGGAGATTTCTGATTAGTAATCACTATCAGATTTTAACTTAACATTCACTCCTTTGCTTTTTTTTTTTTTTTTTTTTTTAAAGAACTAAGTTCTTTCTATTGTTCCCAAGAAATTGCTTTTCAGTAATTCAGGCTGGGGATATAGCTCAGCAGAGGAGTACTTGCCTAGCTTAAGGAAAGCCCTGGATTGATCTCCAGTACACACACACACACTCATACACACACACACACACTCACACACTCACACTCAAACACACACACTCAGATACACACATACACACACACTCAGATACACACATACACACACACTCAGACACGCACACACCACATAGGCATACTCACATATACACAAACTCTCACACTCAAACTGACACGTACTCATATTATCATACTCACACACATGTCACATTTACACACACACACCACATTCTCACACTCACACACGTACTCATATTTTCATACTCACACACATATCACACTTACATACACATACTCAGATACACACACACCACATACTCAAACTCACACACACTCACTCATATTTTTAAACTCAATGCCACACCGACACACACATACTCACACACACACACCACATACCCATTCTCACATACACACACACTTACATACTCTTACAGTCACATACATTCCCATACATACCACATATTCTCACACACATACACACTTACATACTTACATACTCTCTCTCTCACACACACACACACACACACACACACACGCGCACACACCGCACACATGCACGCACACACTCATACCTGCAAAGCTTAGCTCAGACATTCCTTAACTGTGCCTTGTCTGCTGTTATCTGAGACAGTTTCCCTCAGTGTGGTGAACCTTCTCCTTCTCTCTGCAGGAAACCCACACCATGTGAGTCAGCCAGAAAGATTGGGCTACCACTGCTCACTGCCTGCCTTCCATTTTGGGGTAGGAAAAAAAAAATCTCTCCAACAAGTCATTTTAACTGGACTATCTGACACTCATACAAAAGCATTTCGAAATCTCCTTGGTTGTGTCTGTGACGCCATGTGAGTCTTTGCTTGGTCCCAATTAACTACTCAGTATATCCTACCTTGCATGCCTATCCCACGTTATTTTCAGATGAAGATTAATTTCATCAAATGTTCCCCTTTCTAAAACACAAACCCAGCACTCGATTTGGCTAAGTCTGCCCTAATTGCATTTTTTTTAAACAAAATATGTTAAATAAAGCTTACAGGAACACACGTCTGAGAAGCCCGTGCCCCAAGACTTCAGGATTTTCTCATTAAATAGTTTTTTTTTTAAACTCAGGCTCTTAAATTTTGTTATTAATTAATTAGGAGAAAAATAGATCTGGTTCTAATTTGCAAGACCACCCCTAATTCAGAATAAGCTGTTCATCATGAAATTTCAGACAGGAAGACTGAGATATCTAATGACTGTGCCCGGAACAAAGGGGACGGCTTCGGTCAGGAGCCCAGGAGATTATTCTAGGTTAGACCTAGAGAAGGCCAAGCGAAACATCCCAAGAGCCCACCTACTTCATGCCCAGGGTTGTGAATGGGCCTAAAGGGGGTCTAGTAAGAAAACAAAGCTTGTGCTGGTCCAGCTACAAAGCCAAGTTTTATGGAAAAAAAGAGCTTTAAGCTAACTATCTACTTCATAACTCACAGCACATATCATAAACGACAAAGAAAGCCAAAGAGAAATTCCAGGTTAGGAAGGCAGGGCAACTTAATCCTTTATTAAAGAAAAATAAAATGCTTTAAGAGAAAATACCACATTAATACATCCCACTGGAACATGGATTCTGGAAAAGGTGTGTTTGGTCAGTGTTAAAATCTGTCTGGGAACTACTAGGGTCTCTCCATCCTTGAGAAACACAGACAGCAGCACGTAAAGGAAAACGGTTACAGTACATGCTGCCGGCTTTCAAACAGTTCCGAATACATATGCGCGTATGCGCATGCATGCTCTGGTCTTATTCTTGCAGCGTTTCAGTAAGCTTGAGGTTACAACCTAATGCAAAGCTAAAAATCAGTGACAACTAAGCTTAGTCAGGTTTGGAGAAAATGGTGATACTTGGCTAAGTTCTTAGCTTCTCCAGGAGGCAGGGTGTACCTATTTGCTTCTGGGAAGTTTGGCTTTCTTGAGACAGGAGATCATAATGGAGCCCAGGCTGGCTCCTGCTAGCCCTACTTCCGTCTCTACAGTGCTGGGATTAACCGGTGTGCACCATCACGCACCCGTGACCATGTTTGCAAAGAGATTGCCTACCTGGTAGCTTCCTCCAAGGTCTAATGGCGGTAGCTCAGTGAACTCTTGGCTCTCTCCTTTATGTAGGTTTTCTGTACATTTATTAGCTAGAGTTCTTCAGATAAACCAACAAACACACACACTCTGTCTGACTCTCTCTCTCTCTCTCTCTCTCTCTCTCTGTGTATGTTTCTCTCTGTATGTCTCTCTATGTGTGTATGTCTCTCTCTGTATGTCTATGTGTGTGTGTGTATGTCTCTGTGTGTGTGTATCTCTCTGTGTATGTCTCTCTCTCTCTGTATGTCTCTCTGTGTATGTCTCTTTGTCTCTCTGTGTATGTCTCTCTCTGTGTATGTCTCTCTCTGTGTATGTCTCTGTGTGTGTGTATCTCTCTCTCTCTCTCTCTCTCTCTCTGTATCTCGCACGGGCGCGCTCGCACACACGCTCACACACACACACACACACACGCTCGCACACGCACACACACGCTCGCACATGCTCACACATGCTCACACAAACAAGATTATTTTGGGATCTTAACTCAGGTGACAGTGGGAGTGGGCTACTCTGAACTCTGAACATGCCGGCCCGCAGGCTGGAGATTCCAGAAGAGCGGATACCACGGTGGAGTCCGAGTTCACAGGGCCGGGTGTCCCCGCTGCAGGTTTTTGTAGGATTCCTTCCACTTCCGAGGCTCTCACTTCCCCAGTTCTAGCTGTCACTGGATGAGGCCCACTGTCATAAAAAGCTTTACTCAGTTTCTACCGAATTAAACGTTACGTCTTAGAAATACCTTCAAAGCAACACGGAGTAGCATAGCCGAATGGACAGGGAGAGTTAAGCAGAGGGGTCCTGGTGAAGAAGGCACTGTGGGAAATGACGTTAACCTTCCATTCCGCCTTAAGGAAGGGTGAGCTCCAGAGAGGAAGCCTGTGCAGGGCGCCCAGGAAATAATCATAGAAAGGCATAAAATGTCAGAATGGAAACCTCTTTACCAAGGGGCTAAGTGAGCAGGACAGAGCAGGTGAGAAGACTCGGGGGGGGTGGGGGGGGCCGCAAAACAAGGCTGCGAAAAAAGGGGTGGAGCATTTTTAACCTTCTCTAAGGTAAGGATCTTAGAGAAGAGGGGGGAGGCTCTTCCAGATGAACTCAGTTAATTCTTCTGTCACTTAAAAAAAAAAAAAAAAAAAAAAAAACCTCCTGAGACTATTAAAACAATGGCATAAAGGGGCCCCTCAGCAGGCGACATTGTCTGTAGACTTCATGCCCCACTTGAGTGAGCTTCCTTGGCTAATAAATCCAGTTTACAACCGAACCTTCCTCCTATAAAGGGCCACAGACTTGAAAGCCTGGTTTATAGTTGTCTAATAGCCTTAATTATTGAAACATGCGAGAAGCGTTTTTGCCTTGAAGATGATTACCACATTAATTCAGTTTTGTTAATAGTTTTTTTTTCCCAGAGTAAAAGTTTTCAGACCTTCGAAACTTTATTGGTGACCTATTAGTTTACCACTTATTTGCCACGGCTTTCCTCATCGGCAACCTGAGCCTGATTTAAGAAGAGGATCCAACCACTGCTGCTAAGGTAAGGAAAGATAAGTGTTGACTTTGGTCCAGTTTACTTGAAAGCGAGTCTTGGAAAGGACTCCCAGACGGACAGGAAATTGCCACCAGAACAGCAGAATTGGAAGAAGCATGGTGGGTGCCATTGAAGGAGGCTGCTGAAACCTAGAAGAACTCAATGCACCTCAAGTTGTACTTTTAAACTCACATCTTAGAATGATACGGAATATTCTGGAATCAAAAGCCCCTGAATGTTTACGTTGTCAAAATCAACAGCCCTTGCAGAGGAGAGGCAACAATTTGTAGCACCATGGGAGACATCAGATTATTTTTAAAAGCTGAGGCAATGTGGTGAGTAATGGGACTCACTGAGCAGTCTCATGACTTATGTATGCAATGCGCAGATTAAAAAAAGCCTGTGCTGCCCTGTGACTTATTTGAAAGCATTTTCTCATTCACCGATCATTTGTGTCCTGTCACTGCTAAACTTCAAGTCTGTTGTGTGTACGGGGGCAGGGGGTGGCCGGGGCAGGGGGTGGGGGGCACTACACAGCACAGAGGTCAGAGGACAGCTTTCAAGACTTGGTTCTCTCCTTGCACCATGTGGCTTCCGGGGATTGAACTCAGGTCCGCAGACTTGTTGGAAAGCGCTCCTACCTGCTGAGCCACCTGCCTGCCAGTTGCTAAATGGTGTGCGCTGGATTAAACCAGTCTGCTGAGACTGGTCGGTGTTAGCTACCTCAGAGGCCAGTAGGGATGGGTTTCCACTTCCTGTCTTCCAAGGGACATGTCTGGAATCACAGGCAGATGTCAAGGACTTGTTCCCGCGGTGGAGACCACTTCTGTTTCTTCGGTAGCACTCCTGTGAGAGTCTCTTTCTCTTCAGCTCCTCTATGGCTGTTGACCTGGCTCCCCTTTCTCCACTCTCTCTCTCTCTGCCCACCACACCTCTAGGCTAGGATTTTCCGGGTCCTCCTTTGAGAGATATCTCTATCTCTCCGAGGAGGAAAGTCAATGTCATGAAATCACCAGCCATTAGAGACTGTTCAAGTCCCTTCTCCGATCCACTTTTGCCAGCTGTCCAGGAAAGCTGGGATTCCATGTTTCAGATGTGTCCCAAAGGCATCCCAGACACACCATCTCAAAGCAGTTCTCTCTCTCTCTCTCTCTCTCTCTCTCTCTCTCTCTCTCTCTCTCTCTCCCCCCCCCCCCCCCCCATGATCGTTATAACTCACTCAGTTCTGGACTCCTGTCATAGTCAATACCGAAAATACTTAAGAGACCACAAAATCGGGGCTGGGGATTTAGCTCAGTGGTAGAGCGCTTACCTAGGAAGCGCAAGGCCCTGGGTTCGGTCCCCAGCTCCGAAAAAAAGAACCAAAAAAAAAAAAAAAAGAGACCACAAAATCATTTAAACCCTCCTTGGAAACTCTCCCATCTTGTGCCCTATCTCGCTGCCTTCTGGATGATCCCTACCTTCTGACTCGGCTACAATGTAGCCTCTTCTTCCGGTTGTGCCTTTTCTGAAGTGTAATTGCTTTCACAAGTCCCCAGTCACTGTCAGCTTTAAGTTCTAACACACGCATAAAAGATGCTACACGGGGATGTGGGTGCATGCAAATGTATGCATAATACATCCATGATGTCTGCAGAGGGAGCACAGTGCCTTTCTGGGTAAGATTATATGAAGTTCAGGTGTGGGAACTCTGGAGTCCTCATACCTGGATTCATTTTTCAAGTTTCTAACTTGCTAGAGTGCCCTAGTTGTGGGACAGGATTCCAGAGATCACAGTTAGCCCAGAAAGGACAGTCCGTCTCACCTTGGGCAAACAATTGTTGGAGGATACTTGATCACACCGAAAACTCCAAGATTGTGTTATTTACTGTTCCTAGGGGTGGTGCGGCTCAGCCCTAGCACAGGCCTTTAATCCAAGAGCTTCCTGTTTACGGTAAACAAGATTAAATAAAATCATGGTCAAGAAATGGAGCAAGCAACCAGTTGACAGGGAATGAAGATAGGAAAAAACATAGAGGATAAGAGGAAGCCAGGAGGACGGATAGAGAGACGCACAGGAAGTAGAAGGGAGGAACATTCAGTTGGAAGGGTTTTTGAGAGGCACGGAGTAGGAGAGCTTGATTTTCTTCTTGAGACATCAGATAAGGAAGAAGGTCAGCTGGGTGCTTTCCCTGCCTCTCTGAGCTAGCCAGCTTTAAACCCAGCATCTGGCTCCTGAGTCTTGATTGATAAAATTGAACATTTGAGATTTTGTTAAAAAGAAAGAAAGAAAGAAAGAAAGAAAGAAAGAAAGAAAGAAAGAAAGAAAGAATTTCAAGAAAGAGGGACAGGCTGGAGAGATGGCTCAGCGGTTAAGAGCACTGACTGCTCTTCCCGAGGTCCTGAGTTCAATTCCCAGCAACCACATGGTGGCTCACAACCATCTGTAATGAGTTCTGATGCCCTCTTCTGGTGTGTCTGAAGACAGCGACAGTGTACTCATATACAAAAATAAATAAAATCCCTAAAAAAAAAAAAAAAAAGAGAAAGAAAGAAAGAGGGACTGCAGGAGAGACATGTAGCCCCCTACAGCTGTAACAACCTCAAGGGTCCCAGCGGCGTCTTCCCTGGCGTCTTCCCTCAGTCTCTCATGGGAGAGAGGCTGCCCCTTGCCATATGAATTAATAAACACAGCTCCCGGGCTGGGGATCTAGCTCAGCGGTAGAGCGCTTGCCTAGCAAGCGCAAGGCCCTGGGTTCGGTCCCCAGTTCCGAAAAAAGAAAAAAAAAATAAAAAATAAACACAGCTCCATCAGTGGAGCTCAGGCTCTGGTCTCTGCCCTCTGTGTCTTTATTGCTTACCTCAGACATCTAACATGACATATGAATCGTGTGAGCTTAGAAACAACTTAATGTGTTAATGCCACTGCAAAATAAATCACCTTGGAACTTGGTGGCTTAAAATAGCCAACATTTACTGTCTTTGAGGTTAGCTTGAGTCAAGGACCTGGGAGAAGCTTAGCCAGGCGGGTTGCTCAGGTCCCGTCCAGTCAACACCGGAGCTGCTGACCTTGGAAGGCAGCACTGTGGTTAGGTGACCTTTCCAAAGTGGCCTCTCCCTTGGTGGAGCATGGGAGGCTGCAGTTCCAAAATGGCTCTTAGCAGAAAGTCATCATTTCTTACAGTGGGAATCCCTTCCTGAGGCTGCTTCAGCCTTTCCAGGTAAGGCCTCTAGCTGCCCCCAGGACGGACGATGGATGCATTAGAGAGGGTACAAGAAGACCCCCATGCTTTTTACAACCTAGCCTTAGGAGTCACAGTTTGTCACTTCTGTGTAGAGGGCACAATGTCCTTGTGCTCACAGTTAAACACCATGGGAAACAGAAACCTTAAAGACACAGGGTTGTCTCTGTAAAGAAACATTATGTATATAACCTGTTTTCTACCCAGAACTCTGGAATGGACAACAATTATAGCCTGGAGCCTCTGTGCTTGCTGTAGGCCATGTCTGACTCCCCCAGACTTATGTTTATCCCAGATTCTTCCTCCCTACATCCTTACCTTGAGCATTCTCAGTCAATGGAAACCATCCTTAAAGGAAGACGTCACATGCACTTTGAAAAGAGTTTCAATGTAACCACATCCGGAGCTTTGCTGTATACACGGGACTGGGTTAATTATCACCAGGAAACTTTCCCCCTGAATTGCATTGTGCTTAAATATCCCTAAAATAAACTTCCCGGTGTTAGACTCTTGGAGTTTGCACCAACGCCGGCTACTGAGTTGTGTTGAACCAGACTTCCTACCTGTCTCACACGGATCAGCACTCTGATGGCTGTGGTGTTTACAGAGACCACAGACTTCTGTCATATTTCATTTGTTATAGCGTAATAGGATCAGGGGTCCATGGCTTTAAAAGAACCAGAAATCATGTGGGCGAATTTGAATGGTATCACCGTAGCTTCCTCTGTAGAATGGAGCTAGAAATACTAATACCTCATGATTTATTTATTTATTTATTTTAGGTGTGACTGCTCCACTGCATGTACACCTGATTTCCAGAAGAGGGCATCGTATCCCTTTATAGATGGTTGTGAACAACCCTGTGAGTGTTGGGAATTGAACTCAGGATCTCTGGAAGAACAGCCAGTGCTCCTAACCACTGAGCCATCTCTCCAGCCCCTGTTAACTGTTTGGAACGGCGTACCATCTAAGTACTAGCTACGACTATCATGCAAATTAATATTCTCCACAGCAACTCCCCTGACACACCCCATCACACAGCCTTTCTGGGTTTCTCTTCTTTCCTGAGCAAACTATGTCCTCTGCTCTGTCTTCCTGGGAGACTTTTGTTGTTGTTGTTGTTGTTGTTGTTGTTGTTGTTGTCTATTTGTGTATGGGTGTTGTACCTGCATGTATGTCTGTGTACTGTGTGCATACCTGGTGCCCTCAGAGGTCAAACGAGGGTGATAGATCTCCTGAGACTGGAGTTACAGATGGTTGTGAGCCATTACGCAGTGGCTGGGAATTGAACTCCAGTCCTCTGGAAGAGCAGCCAGTGCTCTGAACTGACTGATGAGTTTTCTGTCTGGTCCCTCAGAAGACTCTCTTACTTTCAAGTTTTTCTGTAACTTCTAGTGGATTCTAAACAGAGCCATATCCTAGAATAACACAGGCTGGGCTAAGTGCCTTGCACGGTGTAGCAGGGCTCCTTCAAACCAAGCACCCAATGCACACGCTTGTTTTCTCCCCTGGCATGGTAACTGGTGTAGCCTCGGGTACACCCAGGCAGAATCAGGAGTTCCTTCCTATGTAATCTCTGGGACCCGAGAGCACATTTATGCTTAGGATGTAACATCTCTGTCTCCCACTGAGACTTGTCTCAGTCAACTGCGTGCCTCAAGTTCAGTCTTCCTAGCACAATGGTAGCCAGCAGATATCTAACAGAGGAACGCACACCCAAAGATAAAAAGAGCCCGGGGTGGTGGGGATGCCGGTAAGCCCAGCCCCAGAGCACCGGAAACGGAAGAATCAGGCATTCAGACGCAGAAACATAAAGACGCCACCCTGGGCTACATGGGTCTGTCTCAAAAACCCAAAACAATGCAAAAGACAAAGTAGAGGAGGAATCAGAGAAATCAATGAAACAGATGAGGTAAATTAGAACAACGTGTTGTCCCGTCTCAGTTTTAGCCACTAATAAATAAACGAACTGTGATTATTCCTACACGAACTCCAGGCAAATAACGTTACAGTGTATCTAGTAAACAGTATCTATATAAGATGGGCATCTGTATAAGATGGGCATGTTTCTTCAATCTACTCAGGACCCATCACTAATTAAAGTAAGCTAAGCTTAAGAATAAATTTATGGGGCTGGGGATTTAGCTCAGTGGTAGAGCACTTACCTAGGAAGCGCAAGGCCCTGGGTTCGGTCCCCAGCTCCGAAAAAAAGAACCAAAAAAAAAAAAGAATAAATTTATATTAATAGTTCATAACGTACTTATGTTCATAAATATGAGTGACTCTAAGAACTTGGAAAATTCTGTTTGTGGTTTACAGGTTACAAGGCCAAGGCAGAGAAAATCTCCCACATATAATAAAATATTGCTTAAAAAGTTGGGCTATCTGACTATTAATGTCTGTAAACGCCGTTACTAAAATTAAGACCCTAGACTTATTATTTCCTGTTGGCTAAAAATAGAAGGAAAGCAATTTTTAGACAAATACAAAGTCAATCTTGACCTCAATGTGGCTGAGTAGTAACTGACGGGCCATTCAGGCATGGCACACCAGAAACAGAAAGAACAGAGACATAAAATGTGAACATTTTAGCGTCCTTTGCTAGTTTGTTTCTACTTGGGCCTTGTGTTGTTATTGTTGTCTTTTGAAATGGGCTTTTATTGTATAGACTTTACTGGTCCTTTACCCTTCCTCCTTCTGTGCCTAAGTGCTGGTATTAAGACATACACTACCACACCCAGCTGTAAATATTGTTAACTATTATTATTATTATTTTTTACTTATGAGGGAATATGCATGTGTCACAGAAGAAGTATGGAAGTCACAAGGTAACTTCCAAGCCTCAATTCTCTCATACTATGTGGGTTTGATGTCTGAATTCATCAGGCTTGGTGGCCTCTACTTGCCAAGCTCTCTTGCTGGCCCTAGAAAGCTCTTATGTGTCTGACTGTTCTGCCTGAATGCGGTTAGTGCATCGCATGAATGCAGTACCTGCATTGGCCAGAAGAGGGCACCAGATTTCCTGAAACCGGGGTTACAGACAGTTAGGCGCTATCTTGTGGTGCTAGATACTAAACTGGGGTCCTGGCAAGCAGCAAGTGCCCTTAACTGCTGTGCGGTCTCTCCAGCCCCGCTGGAGGTCTGCTTATAACCTCACCAAAGTTTTCGTTTGAACTACACTTGCTCTACAAGCGTTATTGTTCTTTTCAGGTTGGGTTTCTTTGAAAGAGAGTTTGTGACATCTTCAGGGACCAAAATTAAATACAATGTCCTTGGATTAGCACGAGGTGGGGGTGGGTGTTTTGGATAAAACACCTTATCTGGAGTCCCTTGAAACACACCGAAAGTGTATTGAGTCTACTTCAAGACTTCTTGTTTTGTTTGGTTCAGTTCAATTCCCTATACCCATGTGGCCACTCAATATTGTCTTATGCTGTCTCCTGGTGTGCAGATGTATATACAGACGTAAGTTGTGTACCTAAAATACATACATGAATAAATCCTGAATAAAGAAGAAAATGGAAGTCAATGCTGGCCTCAAAACTACACTTCTGGGAGAAGAGTTAGTGACAAGCCCAGGAAGATCCTCCCATAGACACTGTCCTGCAGAGACCCTGAACACTTAGCATTGAACGCAGTTTCTTTTCAACCCCGCTGCCCCATCAGACCATGAGTCACGGGCCATCTGGGCTACCGGCTTAATTTTATAGGCAAAGAACCAGGATAAATAATTTACCAAGCACCACACTAGAATCGCTGGCAGATAAAATACCACACTGTTAATTCCTAACTGTCCTTTGACCGTCCTTTGACCGGTCCTTGTGAGGATGGCAAGGTCGGCAAGGTCCTCCCATCTAATCCCAGACTTCTTAGCCCAGACACTAAACAGATGACCTGAATTAAAAAGGGAGCGGCCAGTGAGCGAACGTTTCTGTTTGCAAATGTTTGCCATGACTTCATTAAAACTGACGACATTTTCAGTAACTAATTTTACGATGAAGTGAGGAGCAACGGAGTTCACGGATTTGTAGTAATTAGAAAACTTGGTGTGAACTGCAGCACAGAAAATTATAATTCAAAGCCACATGTGGCCCACGCCTGTAACTCCAGCATTAAGGAGACGGAGGCAGGAGGATCATAAATTCGAGAGCTGCCTGGGTTACTCACTCTGTTCCAAAAACAAAACAAAACAAACACGGGGTGGGGATGGGGCACTAAATTTTAAATTTGAGTCAACCAAAGCCATAAATAAACTGAAGAGAAATTTTGAAGAAGACAATTGGCCACCATGAATTCAGTCACATCTGTCTAAACGTGGTCATTCGAAATTCCCTACTGTTTAAAATGAACTTTGGGTGGTGGTGGCACATGCTTTAGGCCCCAGAACTTGGGAGGCAGAGGCAGGCGGATCTCTGAGTTCGAGGCCAGCCTGGTTTATATCTTATGAGATGAACCTGTGGGTTTTTTTTTTTTTTTTTTTTTTTTTTGTCCCTCAGTCTGTTCATGGGGTAGATTACATTTATCGATTTGCATTTGTTGAACGGTCCCTGTATACCTGAAACGAAGCTTACTTGATCGGGAGAGATGATCTTTCGGATGTATTCTTG
This sequence comes from Rattus norvegicus, assembly GCF_021556685.1. Classification (NCBI taxonomy): domain Eukaryota; kingdom Metazoa; phylum Chordata; class Mammalia; order Rodentia; family Muridae; genus Rattus; species Rattus norvegicus. Next base: position 22,639,241 of record NC_141548.1, on the reverse strand, counting down.
GATTTGGCTTACAAATATTTTTGGAATATTTTTGCATTTATGTTCATAAGGGAAGATTGACCTGTAACTTTCTTTCATTGTTGGGTCTTTGTGTGGTTAGCCATCAGGGTCATCGGGTATTAAGAAGAATTGAGCAATGTTCCTCCTGTTTCTATTTGGCAGAATTATTTGAGGAATATTAGCATCAGTTCTGGTAAAATTTGTTATGAACCCTGGCTTATTTTGCTTGAGACTCCTTTTATTACTTCCATATCACTCCTTTATCTTCTATGTCTTCTATATCACTATCTCACGTCTATATCACTAGGTGTTCTGGATCTGTTTAAATTGCTCATCTGGGACTGGAGAGATGGCTCAGTGGTTAAGAGCACTGACTGCTCTTCCAGAGGTCCTGAGTTCAATTCCCAGCAACCACATGGTGGCTCAGAACCATCTGTAATGGGATCTGATACCCTCCTTGGTATGTCTGAAGACAACTATAGTGTACTTATATATATTAAATAAATAGTTTTTTAAAAATTGTTCATCTGACCCCAATTTCACTTTTGTAGGTTATATATATATATCAAGAAATTTATCTTTTTTTTTTTTTAGGTTTTCCAGTTTGATGGAGTATAGATTTTAAAGGTATGTATGCATGCTTCTCTGGATTTCCTTAATGTCTGTTGTGATGCCTCCCTTTTCATCTCTAATTTTATTAACTTGCATCTTCTTTCTCTGTCTTTTAGTTTATTTGGCTGTGAGTTTATCAATCATATTGATTCTCAAAAATTCAATTTTCATTCTTTATGTTGTTGTTCTTCATTTGTTTGTTTGTTTGTTTGTTTGTTTGTTTTTTATTTCAACCCCAAGTTGACTATTTCTTGCAGTTCACTCCTTGGTTTTTCAAGACAGGGTTTCTCTGTGTATCCCTGGCTGTCCTGAAACTTGCTCTGTAGACCAAGCCTGGCCTTGAACTCCAGAATCTGCCTTGGGATTAAAGATGCACCACCAGTGTCTGGGTTGTTCTAGATCTTGCAAGTGTGCAGTTAAGCTACTAACACAAGATCTCTCCAATGGTGAAAGCAGTTAGTACCTCTTAGGACCATCTTCATTGTGTCCCATATGTTTGGGTGAGTTGTTTTTTTTCATTTTCACTCCATTCTGAAAAGTTTTAAACTTCTGTCTTTACTTCTGTCTTGACCCACGTTTCCTTCAGTTGTGAGCTGCTCAGTTTCTACTTATTTGTAAAGCTCCTGTTGCTTCTCTTCTTGTTGATATCGGCTTTAATCCATGGAAGTCAGATAAGATGCAGGGTGCGATTTCAGTTTTAGTGTGTGTATCTGCTGAGACCTGTTTTGTGTCCAAGTATGTGGTTGATTTTGGAGAAAGTTCTATGAGGTTCTGAGAAAAAAGCGTATTATTTGTGTTCGGGTGAAATGTTCTGTAAATAGCTGTTAGGCCCATGTGATTTACAACATCAGGTAGGTCCATCATCTCTGTTCAGTTTTTGTCTGACTGACCTGTCTACTGGTGAGCGTCGGGTACCTAAGGCTCCCTGTAGCACTGTGTGAGGGTAAAGACATGATTTTAGTGTGGTAGTGTTTTTCCTTTGATGAGTGTCTTAGTTATGGCTTCTACTGCTGTAAAGAGACACCATAACCAATGACAAGCCTTATAAAGGAAAACATTTAACTGGGGCCGGCTCACGGTTTCAGAGGTTTAGTCCATAATTGTCATTGTGGGAAACATGATGGTATGCAGGCAGATATGGTGCTGGACAAAAAGCTGAGACTTCTAGATCTTGATACGCAGGCTCCAGAAGGAGACCTTTAGCCACATTGGGCATAGCTTGAGCATAGGGGACCTCAGAGCCTGCCCACAGGGACATGCTTCCTCCAAGGCCACACTCACTCCAACAAGGCCAAACCTCCTAACAGTGCCATTTCCAATTGACCAAACATTCAAACACATGAGTTTATGGAGGCCATACCTCTTCAAACCATTACAATGAGTATGAAGTGTCTTTCTCTATCTCTTCAGATTAGTTTTGATCTGAAGACTATTTTGTCAAGTATTAAAATGGTTAAACCTGCTTGCTCTTTGAGTTCATTTGTTTGGAATATCCTTTTTCCATCCCTTTACACTGAGATGATGTCTAACCTTGATGTTGTGTTTCTTGGAAGCAGCTGAAAGCAAGATCTTGTTTTCAAATACACTCAGCTATTCTATGTCTTTTTATTGTGGAATTGAGACCATTAATGTTGGGAGTTATCAATGAGCAGTGTTTGTTGATTCCTGTTATTTTGTTGATGAGATGTGAGGTTCCCCCTCCCCCATTTTGATTTGCTGGTCTGGGACTATTTATTCCTTGTGTTTTCTTGGGTATGGTTAATCTCTTTATGTAGGCTTTGATTTTTTTTTAAACCTACTTTAAGAAGAGTTCTTAAACTCCTTAACCTCCTTTCTAGCCCACCACCCACCTTAGTTAGTGGAAAGAAAAGGTTAATAGGGCAAAGGGGGAATGTGGAAATGTTTAGAAAGAGCTCTTTGGGATGATGGTGATTCCAGTCTTTGATGTTGGGATATCAGCAATTCCATTCACATGAATTAGCAGTGGCAGTTCAATCTAGAGGAAACAAAGAGGCTCTGCCTATCACCCCAACTCTTTGGAAGGGACAATATGCCACCAGAATATCACAAGACGTTCTCTGGTGTGTTTCTCTCTATGAAGTCATGACAAATGATCAGCAAAGAAGGCAAGGTGAACCAGTGCCACGGACTAGTCAGAGAAGACCAACAAAGAGTGGCAAGGAAAACCAATGTGACAGCATCATCTATGGTATTTCTGGTTATTCTTATATCCTTTCCAAACATCAAATGCTCTCTCAAGCATTCACTTTAGCAAAATATCATATGCCCCCTTTCCAGGAAGCTTCCAGAAAAACACCATGTGTCTGTTCTCAGCAAAGCATCCTCCCATAAGAGTGTCCAAAAAAACATCACATGACACAACTGGGTCTCCAAAGAAACCAGAAATTTCCACTTCATCTTTAGGTTGCTGTTTTCCTTCTAGAACCTTATGTGGAACTGGGTTTTTAAATAGATACTGCTTAAATTATGTCATTCAATGATTTTTCTTTCTCTGTCTATTTTGGTGGATAGTTTTGCTGGGTATAGCAGTTGGGGTGGCATCTGTCATCTCTTTGAGTTTGTAGAACATCTGTCTAGACCCTTCTGGCTTTTAGAGTTTCATTGAGAAGTCAGATATTATTCTAATAGATCCGTCTTTACATGTTACTTGTTCTTTTCCCTTTGTAGCTTTTGATATTTTTTCTTTGTTCTATATGTTTAATGTCTTAATTATGTGTCATGGGGAATGTCTTTTCTGGTTCTGTCTATTTGGAGTTCTGTATGGTTCTTCTACCTTGATAAGGACCTTCTTCTTTAGGTTAGGGAAATTTTCTTCTATGCTTTTGTTGAAAATATTTTCTGTGCCCTTAACTTGTGTCTCTTTTTCTTCCTCTATTCCTATTATCCCTAGATTTTGTTTTTTCATAGTATCCTAGATTTCCTGGATGTTTTGTGCCTGAAATTTTTTTTAATATTTTTTTTGACTGAGTCATCCATATCTTCTACTTTGTCTTCAATGTCTGAGATTCTCTGTTTCATGTCTTGTATTCTGTTGTTGAGTCTTACCTAAGGTTTTTTGTTTGATTTCCTAAATTTTTCATTTCCAGTTTTATTTCAGTTTAGGTTTTCTTTAGTGATTATATTTGCTTGTTAAATTCTTCTTTTATATCTTGGATTGTTTTTTATTATTTCGCCCAATTGTTCGTGTTTTCACAAATTTTATTAAGGAATTTATCCATAACCCCTCCAAGGCCCATGAACACATTCATAATTACCATTTTGAAGTCCTTACCTTGTGCCTCGGCTATATCACATTTCTCTGAGCCCAGTAGAGTAGGATTACTGGATTCTGGTGGAGGGATATTGTCTTGGCTGTAATCAATGTGATTTATTCTTGTGTCTAGGCATCTGGGGTTGGGATGCTTAGATTCTCAGTGTTGATTCTAGGTCTCATTTTTGTTGGGTGGGTCTTCCATTCCATGGCTATTATTGGCCTCTCTGGACCCTAGGTAAGTGTGATGGCTATGGGTTGTCTGGTAGAAGGTGCTTCTGCAGATCAGTGGGTGGAAGAGGAGAGTGGAGGTGACCTAGAAGAAAAGGCTGAGGGAGGGCTAAGGGGATCCTGTTCGTGCCTAGAAGTGGGGTCCTCAGGGATTTGAAGGCATGATGGGAAGAGGTTATCTTGCAAGAATGTTACAATAAGGCAAAGAATTTTCTAGTGAGACAGGGATGAAAGGAATAGGGGGACCCTGGGTCCTAGTCAAGATTTGGAGTCTCCAGTGAATGAGGTTGAGATGGGAGGAGGGTACCTACCTGTGGGCATGTTGTTGCTGCAGTGAAGGTGGGACTAGAGAGATTGTAATGGTGGACAGAAAGGATAGTGTGATCACCTACCCGAGAGTCCCTGCTAGATTTGGATGCTGAGGCTACAGCATATAAACTATGTCTAGGTGGGGCTGGGGACAGCTGACAGGAAGGGAAGGAATGGCATGTGCTACCATAGAGTAGCTGAGTGGGTCTGCAGGAAGGAGAAATGGTGGGTCTACTTCAAGGTTTAATGGAACCACCCTGGAGTGGAGGTAGGTGGGAGGACAGCCCTTCAAACTACAGTGCTGGAAAGAGGCCAGAGAGACTGCAGTGGAGGACAAGAATGAGGGTGAAAGTCACCTCCTGAGTCCCAGCCCAGGGTGGGCACTGGGGGGTCCTAGAGAGAGTGTTCTAGGTACCTGCAGTCGAGAGATGGGAGGGAGATAGCTGAGTCTACCATGATGTTGGTGGAGTCCACAGGGAATGGAGAGAGAATAAACTTTTTATTTATTTTTTTTATTTATTCTTTTTGAATTTCACATCATGCACCCCAATCCCACTCATCTCCCTGGCCCTCTGTATTCCCCTCCGCCTTTGCAACCTCCCCCCAAAAGAAAATTAAACTAAAATAGAAATAAACAAAATGAATCAACCAGGTAGAAACAAAAGGGACTATATAAGGAATCAACAGAACCAAAAGCTGGTTCTTTGAGAAAATCAACAAGATGGATAAACCCTTAGCCAGACTAACCAGAGGGCACAGAGAGTGTGTCCAAATTAACAAAATCAGAAGTGAAAAGGGAGACATAACAACAGAATCACAGGAAATTCAAAAATCATCAGATCCTACTACAAAAGCCTGTATCAACAAAACCAGAAGATCTGGAGGAAATGGACAATTTTTTAGACAAATACCAGGTACCAAAGTTAAATCAGGAACAGATAAACCATTTAAACAACCCCATAACTCCTAAAGAAATAGAGCAGTCATTAAAAGTCTCCCAACCAAAAAGAGCCCAGGTCCAGATGGGTTCAGTGCAGAATTCTATCAGATCTTCACAGAAGACTCATACCAATACTATCCAAACTATTCCACAAAATTGAAACAGACAGAGCACTACTGATTTCCTTCTATGAAGCCACAATTACTCTTATACCTAAACCACACAAAGACCCAACAAAGAAAGAGAACTTCAGACCAATTTCCCTTATGAATATCGACACAAAAATACCCAATAAAATTCTGGCAAACAGGGGGTTGGGGATTTAGCTCAGTGGTAGAGCGCTTGCCTAGGAAGCGCAAGGCCCTGGGTTTGGTCCCCAGCTCCGAAAAAAAGAACCAAAAAAAAAAAAAAAAATTCTGGCAAACCGAATCCAAGAGCACATTAAAACAGTCATCCATTATGATCAAGTAGGCTTCATTCCAGGGATGCAGGGATGGTTTAATACATGGAAAACCATCAATGTAATCCATTATATAAACAAACTGAAAGATTAAAAACCACATGATCATTTTATTAGATGCTGAGAAAGCATTTGACAAAATTCAACACCCCTTCATGATAAAAGGCCTGAAAAGAACAGGAATTCAAGGTCCATACCTAAACATAGTAAAACCAATATACAGTAGCTAACATTAAGCTAAATGAAGAGAAAATTGAAGCAATCCCACTAAAATCAGGGACTAGACAAGGGTGCCCACTCTCTCCTTACTTATTCAATATAGTTCTCGAAGTCCTAGCAAGAGCAATCAGACAACAAAAAGAGGTCAAAGGGATACAAATTGGAAAGGAAGAAGTCAAGATATCACTATTTGCAGATGATATGATAGTATAATTAAGTGACCCCAAAAGTTCCACCAGAGAACTACTAAGCCTGATAAACAACTTCAGCAAAATGGCTGGGTATAAAATTAACCCAAATAAATTAGTAGCCTTCCTCTACACAAAGATAAACAGGCTGAGAAAGAAATTAGGAAAACAGCACCCTTCATAATAGTGCCAAATAATATAAAATACCTCGGTGTGACTTTAACCAAGCAAGTGAAAGATCTGTATTATAAGAACTTCAAGCCTCTGAAGAAAGAAATTGAAGAAAATCTCAGAAGATGGAAAGATCTCCCATGCTCATGGATTGGCAGGATTAATATAGTAAAAATGGCCATTTTACCAAAAGCAATCTACAGATGCTATGCAATCCCCATCAAAATTCCAATCCAATTCTTCAGAGAGTTAGAACAATTTGCAAGTTCATCTGGAATAACAAAAAACCAGGATAGCTAAAACTATCCTCAACAATAAAAGGACTTCTGGGGGAATCACTATCCCTGAACTCAAGCAGTATTACAGAGCAATAGTGATAAAAACTGTATGGTATTGGTACAGAGACAGGCTGATAGACCAGTGGAATAGAATTGAAGACCCAGAAATGAACCCACACACCTATGGTCACTTGATTTTTGACAAAGGAGCTAAAACCATCCAATGGAAAAAAGATAGCATTTTCAGCAAATGGTGCTGGTTCAACTGGAGGTCAACATGTAGAAGAATGCAGATCGATCCATGCTTATCACCCTGTACAAAGCTTAAATCCAAGTGGATCAAGGACCTCCACATCAATCCAGACACCCTCAAACTAATAGAAGAAAAAGTGGGGAAGAATCTCGAACACATGGGCATTGGAGAAAATTCCCTGAACAGAACACCAATGGCTTATGCTCTAAGATCAAGAATCAACAAATGGGATCTCATAAAACTGCAAAGCTTTTGAAAGGCAAAGGACACTTGCTAGGACAAAACAGCAACCAACAGATTGGGAAAAGATCTTTACCAATCCTACAACTGATAGAGGGTTAATATCCAAACTATACAAAGAACTCACGAAGTTAGACTCCAGAGAGCCAAATAACCCTATTTAAAAATGGGGTTCAGAGCTAAACAAAGAATTTGCAGCTGAGGAATATCGAATGGCTGAGAAACACCTAAAGAAATGTTCAACATCTTTAGTCATAAGGGAAATGCAAATCAAAACAACCCTGAGATTTCACCTCACACCAGTGAGAATGGCTTAGATCAAAAACTCCGGTGACAGCAGATGCTGGCGAGGATGTGGAGAAAGAGGAACACTCCTCCATTGTTGGTGGGATTGCAGACTGGTACAACCATTCTGGAAATCAGTCTGGAGGATCCTCAGAAAATTGGACATTGAACTACCTGAGGACCCAGCTATACCTCTCTTGGACATATACCCAAAAGATACCCCAACATATAACAAAGACACATGCTCCACTATGTTCATCGCAGCCTTATTTATAGTAGCCAGAAGCTGGAAAGATCCCAGATGCCCTTCAACAGAGGAATGGATTCAGAAAATGTGGTACATCTACACAATGGAATATTACTCAGCTATCAAAAACAATGACTTTATGAAATTCATAGACAAATGGTTGGAACTGGAAAATATCACCCTGAGTGAGGTAACCCAATGACAGAAAAACACACATGGTATGTACTCATTGATAAGTGGCTATTAGCCCAAGTGCTTGAATTACCCTAGATGCCTAGAACAAATGAAACTCAAGACGGATGATCAAAATGTGAATGCTTCACTCCTTCTTAGAAAGGGGGACAAAAATATCCATAGGAGGGGGATAGGGAGGCAAAGTTTAGAGCAGAGACTGAAAGAATGGCCATTCAGAGCCTGCCCAACATGTGGCCCATACATATACAGTCACTAAGACTAGATAAAATGGATGAAGCTAACAAGTGCAGGCTGACAAGAGCTGGATGTAGATCTCTCCTGAGAGACACAGCCAGAGCATGCCAAATACAGAGGCGAATGCTAGCAGCAAACCAGTGAACTGAGAACGGGACCCCGTTGAAGGAATCAGAGAAAGGACTGGAAGAGCTTGAAGGGGCTCGAGACCCCATATGTACAACAATGCCAAGCAACCAGAGCTTCCTGAGACTAAGCCACTATCCAAAGACTAAACATAGACTGACCCTGGGCTCCAACCTCATAGGAAGCAATGAATATCCTATTAGGGGCACCAGTGGAAGGGGAAGCCCTTGGTCCTGTTAAGGCTGGACCCCCAGTGAACGGGATTGTTGAGGGGGGTGGTAATGGGAGATGGATGGGGAGGGGAACACCCATATAGAAGGGGAGGGGGAAGGGTTAGGGGGATGATGGCCTGGAAACTGGGAAAGGGAATAACATTTGAAATGTAAATAAGAAATACCCAATTTAATAAAAATGGAAGAAAAAAAAAGAAATAAGCAGAATGAAACAAACCCCATCTCATTGTGGAGAGATGGGGGTTTTTGTCCACACATCTTTGCTTGCAAATGTTCATTGCAGTGAGTCGCTGGTCTGGTTCAAGATCTCTGCTACACTGTCAATATTAGAGTCTCACTAGGACTGCTCTCAGATGTCCTGTTGTTGCCCTGTGTCATGGAGATCCTGCAGTTTTGAATCTAAAGGACCTGTCCCCTCACTTTTCCCAATAGTTCATAGATGGGGTAGATGCTGGTGTGGACCAACTTAAAGCCCTGGATCTGGGTCTGGGTGGTAGTTGAACTGGCCAGCCCATAAGCTCTCTTGCCCCCACAAGCTCTCCGGTACCCACACCATCGGGGCCAACTCTCCAGCAGGGTCCAGGTGAGGGGTGGGGCCAGCCCTGCACAACCCTTAGACATCTACAGGGCCCCAGGCAGCAGCCCAGACCAGGGACATCTGCATGGCCTTTGGCAATAACATGGTTCATGTTCATCAACACAGACCCCCTGCTGCTGCAATGCCAGGGACCCACTGATGGGACTCCACCATGGCCTGAAGTGGCAGAGCAGGCCAATCACATTAGGCCGTTCCTCACTACCGTCCACTCTCCAACTTAATCTCTCTTCACTGTGCACACATCCTTCTGCTTCTCCTTCTCTCCCATTTCTCCATCACTTACTTGCTTATCTTAGTGGCACCCAGTCTCTGGGTGTCTTCTACTCTACCGAACCATGGTGGTGGCAGGCAAGGGTCACCTCCAAAATGTCAGAGTTTTAATAGCTCTGCCATGTAAAAATAAAATTTGTGTGTTATATGTGAGGTACTGGGATTGGATTTAGGGCTTTCGGGGTGCCAGGCAAACACTCTACCCCGAGGCTGTATCCTGGCTCATCTGGGCTGAATCTATTGTCTTGTTAACTGATACAAGGTATCACTATGTAGCTGTGGCTAGCCTGAAATTTGCTAGATGGACTAGGCTAGGCTGGAATTTGTGGTGTTTCTTCTTGAGGACTGACACTACACACAGAGAGAGCCAAGGATAAAGCTTTGTGTTGTTGCTTTTGTTTTTGTTTTTTTTCAAGACAGAGTTTCTCTGTGTAGCCTTAGGTGTCCTGGAACTTACTATATGAACCAGGCTGACCTCACTCACAGAGACCCACCTGCTGCTGGCTCCCAAGTGCTGGGATTAAAAACACAGGTACAAAGCTTTTACAATGTAACTACAAGAACTCTTGGTTCCAGAGCAATTCTCTATTACTTTTTTGCATACTTGTCTCTGGGAGAAAGGCCATTTTTTTTTAATTTGAGCATTTTTTAAAAGTACCAGGGACATCACCAAGGCATTAAATACCACAGGTGTCATACTTACCCAATCCTGGGACACACTCTTTATCCAGAGGGTTGTGGGCAGGCATGATGAAACTGTAGCCTCTAGTTTGTGTGTCTGTGGGCATCACATGCATACAGAGGACACATGTGCCCAGGGAGGACAGAAGAGGACATCAGACACCCTGGTGCTGGAGTTACAGGTGTGTATAAGTAACCAGACTCCATGCCGGGTATCACGTTCAAGTCTTCTGTAAGAGACACAAACACACTTTTAACCTCTGAACATCTCTTGAGCCCCTCCAGCCGCTACTTTCCCCATTGCTTAGATATTTAATGTTCTTCTAGGCCTATCTTCAGAGAAAGAATGCTTGAGTTGGGAATGTGGAGAATAGCAACAGAAAATTGCTGTTATAGTCCCCTGAATCTACTTAAGACACAAATCTTAATCTCTGTAGACACATGAGATCTGGGTCACTGTGAACACATAGCTCATTAGAACACGGTTTATCAGTGGTGATAATTTTCTCCCCAGGATTCCTTTTTGGAGCATCATTGTTTTTGTTTATACTTTGAAGTTTCCCTGGCTTTCTTAATTTCATCATGGTTTGCTTTCCAACTGAACTGGGAAATCTTCGGGGGGAAAATGCATCCTGGATCTGTTCCCACAGACCCCCAAAAGTATCATATTATGAGCATGTGTGTGGACCGTGTGGTGAAGCTTGCTGATGACTACCAGGAAGACCCAGTGTCTCTGGCAAACTTGAGTGCACACGGTCCAGGAGCATTCGGATAAGGAAGCATTCGGTAACTGCCATGACAAAGGTCGGGGGTGTTGCTTCAGCTCTGTGTTTACCCTTGGGCAATGATCTAAAACACAAACAATCTCTTTGAAAATTCCTCAGAATTTTATGCTCTCCAATTTCTAATTCATATTTTGGGCAGGGATTCCCTTTGGAGAATTACATAATCATAACTTGTTTTCAACAGGGGGAAAAAAACAAACGAAGAATCTTTCTCAAAGATTTTATCCTGAAAGAAATTTAAACACCCAGAAAAGTTAAATGGAGGAGAGCAAGCTGAGGATACGGGTCTAGGCACAAGGCTTGCTTCAGTCCCAAGTACCAGAAGCCAATACATTGAACTATCACTGTATAACTATTTTAAAATATTTTATTTATTATTTTAATTTATGTATTTATATATTAATTTAATTAATATACTTATATTTATTTAATTTATATATACTTATATTTATATGATTTGATTAATTTACTAATTAATTACTTAATATTTTATTTATTATTGTGTTGGGTGGGCAGAGTAGAAACATATCATAGCACAGGTGTGGTTGTCAGAGGACATCTTTTTTAAAAAAAGACTTATTTGGGGTTGGGGATTTAGCTCAGTGGTAGAGCGCTTGCCTAGCAAGCGCAAGGCCCTGGGTTCGGTCCCCAGCTCTGAAAAAAGAAAAAGAAAAAAGAAAAAAAAAGACTTATTTATTTATGTATTTCATGTATATGAGTGCTTTGTCCTCATGAACACCAGAAGACGGTTGTGAGCTACCATGTGGTTGCTGGGAATTGAACTCAGGACCTCTGGAAGAGCAGCCAGCGTTCCTAACCACTGAACCATCTCTCCATATCCCCTGTATAACTGTATCCATTATTAACATGACACAATGATAGAGCCTGCCACCCACCTACAGTTAGCAATCTTCATCTAGCCAGGTCTTTGTTTGTTTGTTTGCTTGCTTGCTTGATTTTTGTTTCTTTGATCATTTGTTTGTTTGAGGTAAGGTCTCTCTTCACAGCGCTGGCTATCCTGGACTTCACTATATAGATCATGCTGGATCTGCCTGCCTCCGCCTCCTGAGTATTGGTATTAAAGGTGTGCGCCATCATGCCTGACTTCTAACCGTATTTCTGAACCACTGAAAATAAGTTGTGGATCGTCATAACATTTCGCATCTAACTACTTCGAGATTTATGTAAGAGAGGTGAATCGTCCTTCAAAGCTGCATTGTTACACCTAAGACAATGTCCTAATTTCCAGCTCAAACCTAAATGTTAATAATCATCCCAAGATGAACTGGAGAGATGGCTCAGCGGTTAAGAGCACTGACTGCTCTTCCAGAGGTCCTGAGTTCAATTCCCAGCAACCACATGGTGGCTCACAACCATCTATAATGGGATCTGATGCCCTCTTCTGTGTGTCTGGAGACAGCTACAGAGTACTTATATAAATAAAAATAGGGGTTGGGGATTTAGCTCAGTGGTAGAGCGCTTGCCTAGGAAGCGCAAGGCCCTGGGTTCGGTCCCCAGCTCCGAAAAAAAGAACCAAAAAAAAAAAAAAATACTGGTAACATGGAATGTTTATCTCTGAATACTTTGGTAGATTTTAATGATCTACCAAACCTTGACAAGTTCTAGGAACTAATTAACCGTAGGATCAGTGGAATGGTATCCTTTCTCAGTCTTGGGGAGACAGGTACGAGAGCATGATGGGAAATTACCCGAGTTACTGTGACAGTGTTTCAAGGCAGCCTCGCTGCTTTCTCTAGACACTTGAGTGGGTAAGTTTGAGAAGTAGTCTAACGTTAGCTCCTAAAGCCATGTGGTGCAGGACAACAAGCACAGTTTATGGGTTTTTTTTTTTTCTTTTTTCTTTTTTTCGGAGCTGGGGACTGAACCCAGGGCCTTGAGCTTGCTAGGCAAGCGCTCTACCACTGAGCCAAATCCCCAACCCCAGCACAGTTTATGTTGATCGTACCTGTTTCACCACATTGTGCTCATTGTACATGAACATATGCAACTGCATGCATGTGTGCATGTGTGCACATGTATGTGCATGTGTGTGCAGTGAGCATTCCCCAGACTGCAAGTAAGTAGACAATGGGATGATGGGAGATATCTTTCTCTACCACTTGCCACCCTATTTGTCTGTTTGTTTACTTATTTAAAAGAGTCTCTTATTGGTCCTAGAGATAGATCAGGTATTTAACAACCCCAGGTGGCCCTGCGACCCACCTGTCTGTGCCTCCCAGTGCTAGGATTGTGGGCTCACCCTATACCCAACTTTTATGTGGATGTCATAGATCTGAACTCAGGTCCTCATGCTAGCACTGCAAGAGCTTTACGGCCCTCCTCGTCTCTCCAGTCCCACATTTTGTTTTAACATCTTACAAGGCTGTTAACACCAAGGGGAAAAGAGTTTCCTATCTGTTTTGTTTTGTTTAATACAATATGTATTAAATTTGGACACCAAACCAGCTGGTATCAAACACTGGCTTTAGTATCCAGACAATTTCTCTTATCTTTTCTTGGGTCATGGAATTTTAAGAACCCAGAGTCACATAAAGATACAGAAATAAACAGCAGCGATCAAACTTGAACTGCACCATCTCTGGCTAGACATTGCAAGTGAATGTTTCAACAGAATGGGGCGGCGTGTGTGTGTGTGTGTGTGTGTGTGTGTGTGTGTGTGTGTGTGTGTGGAGAGAGAGAGAGAGAGAGAGAGAGAGAGAGAGAGAGAGAGAGAGAGATCCACAGTTTCACCAGATTTTGATACAGGTTGATAAATACTTTCTTGTGTCATTTACTGACCTAAAGTGTTTTCTGATTTTGTGGAGTCAGTTTTCTATGTATTATTAAAAAAAAACGGGGCTGGGGATTTAGCTCAGTGGTAGAGCGCTTACCTAGGAAGCGCAAGGCCCTGGGTTTGGTCCCCAGCTCCGAAAAAAAAAGAACCAAAAAAAAAAAAAAACCACATTTGTATTTAGAAGAGTCAGACCATTGAGGAAAGTGGTTTTTAAATCACAAATATGATTTTCATGACACGTAAGAGGAGAATCTCAGCTCAGAGTTCCCATGTCAAACACTGATTGCAGCAATCCTGCACAGACGCCTGCAGGGCTGCCTTCCAACTCTTAGCTGAGCTGCTTAAATAGCCACCCAACTCTGCCATCATCCACCAGTGTCCTTGTTACTTTTCTATTGCCCTGGCAACACACCATGACCTAAACAACTTAGAAAGAAAGCATTTAGTTCTGGGGATCATGATTATAGAGAGTGAGTCCATGACTATGATCATGGTGGGAGGCTTGGCAGAGGCAGGCAGCAGGCAGCAGGCAGCAGGCAGCAGGCAGCAGGCAGCAGGCAGCAGGCAGCAGGCAGCAGGCAGCAGGCAGCAGGCAGCAGGCAGCAGGCAGCAGGCAGCAGGCAGCAGGCAGCAGGCAGGCAGCAGGCAGGCAGGCAGCAGACAGCAGACAGCAGACAGCAGACAGCAGACAGCAGACAGCAGACAGCAGGCAGGCAGCAGACAGCAGGCAGGCAGCAGGCAGGCAGACAGCAGAAAGCAGGCAGCAGGCAGCAGACAGCAGGCAGGCAGCAGACAGCAGGCAGGCAACAGGCAGGCAGCAGGCAGGCAGCAGGCAGTAGCAGGCAGCAGACAGCAGACAGCAGGCAGCAGGCAGCAGGCAGCAGGCAGCAGGCAGCAGGCAGCAGGCAGCAGACAGCAGACAGCAGGCAGCAGCAGGCTTGCAGACAGGCAGCAGCAGAGTGTTGGATCAGTAACTCACTATTATTGAAATAATACCTGTGAAGCAGAGAGAGGGAAAGAGAGAGAGGGAGAGGGGGAGAGGGAGTGGAAAAGAAGGGGGAGGGGAAGGAAGAGGGGGAGGGAGAGAGAGAGAGAGAGCAAGAGAGCTAGCTAACTGGGAATGGCATAGCTTTTGGAAACCCCAAAGTCTACCCAAAGTGACACACCTCCTCCAACAAAGCCACACCTCTTAATCCTTTCCAAGCAGCTCCACTAACTAGGGACGAAGTATTCAAAAATATGAGCCTGTGGGGACCACTCTCCTTCAAACCACTGTAGCCAGTATTTAAGGTGAATAATGAAGTCACTCACCATATTCAGACCTTTTATAATACATTGTGGTGTCTTTCAGTTTTCTAAGGAATTCAAAGAAATCCCTTCCAGCACCTTCCCTTAAGCTAGTGCACATCTACCTAAAAGAGCAATGTTGGTTCTTTCTTTGCCTTGTTGATTGTACAAAATAGCCAATACTTAAAAACAAACAAAACAAAACAAAACAACAACAACAAAAAAAACAGGTAGTTGGGCTTGGTGGCCCCAGCCTGTGACAAACAAAACCCCAAATTGACAGTACTGAATCTTTCTCCTTTTCTTTAACCACACACCCAGGAAGTAAAGAGTCCAGCTGGGTTTGGTGGTGCATGCCTTTAATCTTAGCACTTGGGAGGAAGAGGCAGGCAGATCTCTGTGAGTTTGAGGCAGCCTGGTCTGCAGAATGGGTTCCAGGACAGCCAGGGCTGTGTAGAGAAACCCTGAATGAAAAAGCCAACAGAAGAAAAGAGGCCAATATTCTTGGCTGTGGTAGCCCTGGGGAGAATGCAGGTTGGATGAGGCTTTAGTGAGAGCCATGTTTGTTCTTCCTGTCAGAATCCAGCCTCCATTAACTTTTTTTTCTTCTTGTAATTGGTCTTTTCTTTTTTTCTTTTATTGGATATTTTTAAATTTACATTTCAAATGTTATTCCCTTTCCCAGTTTCCTGAACTTAAGCCCCCTATCCCATTCCCCCTCCCCTTCTTCTATATGGGTGTTTTCCTCCCCACCCCCCCTTCCCACCCACCCCCACATTCCCCTACACTGAGGGGATGTGGGTCCAGCCTTGGCAGGACTAAGAGCTTCTCCTTTCATTGGTTCCCAACAAGGCCATCTTTTGCTACATATGCACCTGGAGCCATGGGTCTGTCCATGTGTAGTTGTTGGGTAGTGGTTTAGTCTCTGAGAGCTCTGGTTGGTTGGCCCTGTTGTTCTTATGGGGTTGCAAGCCCCTTCAGCCCTTTCAATCCTTTCTCTAATTCCTCCAATGGGGGTCCTTTTCTCAGTTCAGTGGTTTGCTGCTAGCATTCGCCTCTGTATTTGGCATGCTCTGGCTGTGTCTCTCAGGAGAGATCTACATCCAGTTCCTGTCAGCCTGCACTTCTTTGCTTCATCCATCTTATCTAGTTTGGTGGCTGTATATGTATGGGCCACATGTGGGGCAGGCTCTGAATGGGTGTTCCTTCAGTCTCTACTACAAACTTTACCTCCATATCCCTCCTGTGAATATTTTTGTTCCACCTTTTAGGAAGGAGTGAAGTATTTGCACTTTGGTTGTCCTTCTTCTTGAGCTTCATGTGGTCTATGGATTGTATCTTGGGTAATTCGAGCATTTGGGCTAATATCCACTTATCAATGAGTACATACCATGTGTGTTTTTCTGTCATTGGGTTACCTCACTCAGGGTGATATTTTCTAGTTCCTTCCATTTGCCTATGAATTTCATAAAGTCATTGTTTTTGATAGCTGAGTAATATTCCATTGTGTAGATGTACCACATTTTCTGAATCCATTCCTCTGTTGAAGGGAATCTGGGTTCTTTCCAGCTTCTGGCTATTATAAATAAGGCTGCTATGAACATAATGGAGCATGTGTCTTTGTTATATGTTGGAGCATCTTTTGGGTATATGCCCAAGAGAGGTATAGCTGGGTCCTCAGGTAGTTCAATGTCCAATTTTCTGAAGAACCTCCAGACTGATTTCCAGAGTGATTCAGCCTCCATTACTTGGCTTCATTTTCCCTCTGCACAATGATATGCTCACTAAATAAAATATTAACTTGGTCTAGGAGCATAGCACAGTGTTCAAATGGGAGAATCGTAGAATAAAGCTAAGCTCACAAACTCCAGTGAGGCTCTAGGGCCCGAGTACCAAGTGCCTGCAGTTCCAGATGTTAAAAGCCAGAGACTAGCTATGTAAGTATGAAGAAAGGCCAACGTGAAGCCAGCCTGGGATCAGACCCTGTCCCAAAACAAGGAAGAGAGGACACTAGCTGCTCTTGTTGTGGACCCAGGCTGGATTCCCAGCACCACAGTGTACATTCTGGTGACATTAAGCCATTGCGTGGATGTGAGACTGTCACACATCTACCGCTAGGGTTTTACGTCTTCCTGCGTGCTGAAACAGAGGTCTAGACAGGATAGAGCAGAGAAAGAGTTCCCAGATCTATACAGTAGACTTGTGAGACTCTGGCTAACTAACACCCTTTGCAGTCCTAAAGTGGATCTCTCTGAGGCTGAGCGCAGAAGTGTATATGATCCCCAGAGCCCACAGAGGGCCACGAGAGGTTTCAGATTCTACACAATCTGAAGAGAGAGCTCACGAGGCCATGAGAGCCGTCAGTAGGAAGCCAAGTGGGGCAAATCCAGCCCCGTTGCGGTAAACTCAATTCCAGCCGTCCGCAACAGACTTAAACGTCAACTCTGTGGCCAAAACATGGTGGCACATGCCTGTCATCACAACACTCAGAGGCTGAAGACGCAAGATCGCAAGTGTTAGGAGAGTCTAGTTGTACAGCAGCAAGACCCTGCTCGATTAAAGAACAATACTAAAAAAAAAAATCCTCAAAATCATCCAGATGACCCACAAGTAAACTAATCACTAACCTGATTATCAAGAGTCTTTCAAAACTCTATAAAAAAAAAAGTAAGGGGAGGGGGGAGGGGGATGTTTGCCCGGAAACTGGGAAAGGGAATAACACTCGAAATGTATATAAGAAATACTCAAGTTAATAATAAAAAAAAAAAAAGTAAGAATATTTAAAAACAGCATAACACATATAAGGTCTGATATCCAGTACAAAATTACTAGAACCATAAGAGGATCTTAAAATTATATATAATATGTATAAATAAAATTTTATATGTGTATATATATGCACACACACATATATTTACATATGTATATGTAAATGTTGGGTGTGGAGAGACAGCTCAGAGGCAAGTCCAGAGGACCCAAGTCCAGTTCTCACACACACACACACACACACACACACACACGCGCGCGCTTGAGCCGTACACTTACATAGATACATATGCAAACATGTAAATAAAAAATGCCTTGGGGTTGGGGATTTAGCTCAGTGGTAGAGCGCTTGCCTAGCAAGCGCAAGGCCCTGGGTTCTGTCCCCAGCTCCGGAAAAAAAAAAATGCCTGGCACGGTAGCACTCGCCTTAATCTTAGCCAGCAGGAGGCAGAGGCAGGCTGATCTCTGTAAGGTTGAGGCCAGCCTGGTCTACAAAGTGAGTTCCAGGACAGCCAGGGCTGTTAAACAGAGAAGCCCTATCTCAAGAAAAGAAAACAAAAGCAAAAAACTTCTTAAAATTTTAAATGAAGCATCTCCCATTAAAGGACAGATTCTAGGTTAGAACTCAGAGAGTCTTACCCACAGGTCATGTCCTCTAAATGAGGCCATGTTAAAAGAACACTTCCTGCTGTTTGTGGAGTGGCACAGACCTGCAATCTGAAGCAAAAGGCTGGATCAGAAGGGATGCTGGGAGTTCAAGACTATGCTGGACTACATACTAAGTTTGAAGTCAGTCTGGTCGGCATGAAACCCTGTCTCAAAAAATAAGACCTCCAGGAGGCTGGAGAGATGGCTCAGTGGTTAAGAGCACCGACTGCTCTTCCAGAGGTCCTGAGTTCAAATCCCAGCAACCACATGGTGGCTCACAACCATCTGTAATGATATCTGATGCCCTCTTCTGGTGTGTCTGAAGGCAGCTACAGTGTACTCATATATAATAAATAAATAAAATATTTAAAAAAATAAGACCTCCATAAACAAGTAGCCAGCAACAAACACTCTAAGCGTGTATTATAAAATCCCTATTAGTGTTTATCAGCGCCATTGATCTCAGCACTAGGAAGGAGGCAAGAAGATCAGGAGTTCAAGCTAGCCTGGGTTGTATGAGACCCTCCCGACCCCCCACAAAGATAAAAAGCAGGAGATTGCTCTTCTCAATTGCTCTTATAAATTGCTGTACTAGTCCCTCCCTCCTACAGGGACATAGGAAGCTATCATCATCTGAACAGTGCTTCTCAAGGAGTCCAGAGGGGGTGGGTTGCCCGAAGTTGGAGCTAGAGGGGACCGTGAGCCACCTGATGTGGGTGCTGGGAATCGAACTCTGGACCTCTGGAAGAGCAGTGCATGCCTTTGACCGCTAAGCCATGTCTAGCCCCCGTGAACAGTGTTTATCAAACCTGTCCTGGAACACTGTCAACTTCGTGTAGGAATCTATCAGGAATGTAGGTGCTTAGACTGCATCCTACTGAATCCGGAACTCTGGGCTTGAGTACTGTGGTCTGTGTTTTACTAATCTCAAAGGGAATTCTGGTGCCCACTCAGTGGTTGAAAGATCAGTGCACACTGGTATGCTCATTACCAGATGTTAGCATCTTAAGACCACAATCTTTGTCCGAAAATTTTGCATGAACTAGAAAAGAGGAGGAGGAGGAAGAGGAAGAGGAAGAGGGGGAGGAAGAAGAGGAGGAAGAGAAGGAGGAAATGGGCTTGGGGGAGCAGATTGAAGATGTGGTTCAGTTTGGTTGTATAGCACTTGCCTAGCATGGACAAATCTCAGCAGCAGGGAAAACCAGGTATGGTAACACATGGCTGTGATCCTAGTACACTGGACCTAAGTTCAAGGTCACTTTTGCCTATAAAATGAGTTTGAGGCCAGTCTGGAATTCATGAGACCCTGTCTCAAAAAACAGAACAAGAGCAACAAAGGAATAATGTCAGCCACCGGAAGTGCTTGGGATGGGCAAAAGTGGACCTTACGTCATAGTCGCCAATGCTCACATCCACTCTGTTAGACTTCACCTTGCAAGCCAGGCTGCTGGAGCAGTCCTGTAATCCTGGCTACTGAGGAAGAGGTCCTTTCTTGGTGTTATGATTACAGCAAGAAAAATAAAGGACACAGAAGAGACGGTGGAAGGGTTGTATTTTTCCCATTTTTATTTCATTTTATTTATTTACTGATTGACTTTTTGAGAAAGGGCTTCATATATCTTTGAGCTAGGCCTATGTAGCCTTGGCTGGCCTGAACTTGTTATGTAGCCCAGGCTGATCTCGAATTCATAGAGGCCTGCCTGCCTCTGCCTTTTGAGCGCTCAGGTTAAAGACTTGGCACACCATGCCCAGTATTTCCTTTAAAAGAAACAAAGTGTTTAGTAAGTGAGCTGTCCCCAACCTGAGAATGCGGGCTCCAATCTGGGGACCCACATGGTAAATAGAGAGACCCCAGTTCCCACAGACTGTCTTATGCCATGGCATATGCTTGTACATACATACGCACGCACACACGCACACACAAACATGGACACACAAAATAAACCAATAAAATGCAATGAAATAACTTGTATCTAGAACGGGCTATTGTTATCTGATACCTACATCTGTCTTACAGCCTTTCCCTTCTCTCTCTCTCTCTCTTTTTTTTTAAAAAGATTTATTTATTGTATACACTGTAGCTGCCTTCAGACACACCACAAGAGTGCATCGGATCTCATTACAGATGGTTGTGAGCCACAATGTGGTTGCTGGGATTTGAACTTATAAGGCTCGAAGTGAGTCTTAACTATTGGGAGACCCCCCCACACACACACACACCAAGTGAGATATGAGGACAGAATTCAATGCAAATGCAAGAGGTTTATTTTCTGGCCTGTCGAGGTTGACCTTCAATCAGCCCCTCATGGTGAGAGACTAGAAGGTGACCTCGAATGGCTATAGCAAGCAGTTTTTCTACTTTTTAGAGGCACAGGTTACATTAGCAACGTTACAGTTTAAACTTATTGGCTAAGCATATTGATCTTTGAATCTACTGTCTAACAAGCACATGACATGCATTCAAACTCTATCTGGGACCAGAGGGTCAGGTGACATTCTGTGGTTTTTCAAGAATGTCCCTGCTGCTCCTAAGAACTGTGGTTGGAGAATGGAACTTGGCCTAGCTTTGAACTGAGTTGGAAGCTGGTACTTGGCCTAATCTTGACCTCAGGTAATGGTTGTAAAGCTGGTGAAAGCCCTTAGGGTCCTTCACAGGAACTCCATAACCTACCTACTTTCTACCAGGCCAAGCCTCTTAATAGCTCTTACACTTCAGTAAGAACTAGGGCCCTTCAAACTCAGGACATCTGTAAGAGCAGTCAGTGCTTTTAACCTCTGAGCCATCTCTCCAGCCCCTCTCCCTTCTCCTGGCTATACTTTTGAAACAGGAGAATAGAAGACTAAAAGGGCATTACAAGGTGGACACCTCTCTCCTCCTTAAATGAGATTCTGAGAGGGGAATGTGTTGGACATTCCAATCGCCGGAGTCTCTCTCAATGCACAGGGAAACAGCAGGATCATCAATTTATTTTTTTGTCATTTGCTACTGTGGTGGTTTGAAGACACTTGGCCCAGGGAGGGGCACTATGAGGAGGTATGATCTTGTTGGAGGAAGTGGAGCACTGTGGTGGGGTGGGCTTTGAGATCCTTCTCCTAGCTGCCTAGAAGCCAGTTTTCTCCTGGCTGCAGTTGGATCAAGATGCAGAACTCTCGGGCTGGAGAGATGGCTCAGTGGTTAAGAGCACCAACTGCTCTTCCAGAGGTCCTGAGTTCAATTCCCAGCAACCACATGGTGGCTCACAACCATCTGTAAAGAGATCGGATGCCCTCTTCTGGTGTATCTGAAGACAGGTACAGTGTACTTATATGCAATAAATGAATAAATCTTTTTTTAAAAAAAAGATGCAGAACTCTCAGCTTCACCTCCAGCACCATGCGTGCCTGGACGCTGCCATGCTTCCTGCCATGATGATAGATGATAATGGACTGAACCTCTGAACCTCTGACATTGTAAGCCATCCCTAATTAAATATAAGAATTTATAAGATATAAATCTCTTCACAGCAAGGGAAACTCTAACTAAGACAAGTACCTACTAACACCCGCCCACCTTCCTTCACACAGTGAGGGGAAATGGGGTCTCTACCCTCAGTAATTTTTTTTAAAGAAACATTTATTTTCATATTATGTGTGAATAGGTGTTTTTTTCTGTGCATGCTTGACGCCTATAGAGGTCAGAAGAGGGTGTCAGATCTAACTAGTTATGGGTGGTTTGAGCCACTGTGTGAGTGCTGGAAGTTGAACCCTGGTCCTCTGCTAGAGCGGCCAGTGTGTTTAACCCAGCCCTCTAGACTTTTACAGTGTAATTTGCTGTGTGAAAGCAGCACTCGGGAGATCCGTTAGTCTGGATACAGTCAAGTACTGTAGGTTGTGACAGAGATGTGGCCCTGTGACATTTGGAGTACA
Source organism: Rattus norvegicus (assembly GCF_021556685.1). Lineage (NCBI taxonomy): Eukaryota > Metazoa > Chordata > Mammalia > Rodentia > Muridae > Rattus > Rattus norvegicus. Next base: position 22,617,014 of record NC_141548.1, on the reverse strand, counting down.
GACAGGGTCTGGACCTGCCAGTCACATTTGCAGCTCTGTCTTCTCAGCCTGGAACTCGGAGGCAGATGATCCATGCTGCTAAAAGGATGAGGTAAGCGCCCACATTCCTCATGCAAACAGGAAGAAGGGACCTAGGTGGGGAAGGCAGAGGGGGTTGCCTGGTGAACAGCTCCTAATCGCTGTGGCTGAAGGGAGGGTGGATGCAAGAACTCTCACAGACGGGAAGGTGTTTGGTGGAAAGCCCAAGCTCCCCTTATATGGTGAGTGCAGGAAACAAAGCCGAGGAGGAGCTAGTGGACTTGTACATTTCTGTTAAGAAAGGAGTATTTGTATCTAACAGAAACGTTTTGGGAGAGAAGCAGGGAGAAATGTTAGTCCGACCTGAGAAAAGGAATCTGGTGACTGTTGCATATGGAATGGGATTTTAAGCTGGGGACCCTGGGAGTGTTAGAGCGCTCACCCAACAGGCACGGGGTGTGGGTTTATGGTTTAGCAACAAAGAGGAGAGGAGAAAGTGTAAGGGTCCGTGATTCGCCAAAGAACCATACCCCAGACTCAAATAGTCTGTAAACGCAAAGAGTGTTTTATCCTGCAGAAGTCCAGCATGCTGGGGTCTCCCATTACCAAGATAGAGAGAGACCCTCACCCCCGCCCCAGTGAGCTTGCAGGCCCGATTTAAAGCACATTAGGGAATCCAGGGTAGGTGACCTCTATGTTAATCTTCTGGGACCACGTCTAAGGACATTCCCTCAGAGGGTGTGGGGGCTGGAAACTTGCTAGGGAGGTCTGGGAATTTTTACTGAGGAAGTAGCTGAGGAAGTCTGGAAGCTGCCGCTGACCCATTGTCCTTTCTGCAGGCCAGCTGGCTGAGACATTGCACTACCTGGGCATGAAGGCTGGAGCCTGGGGGTTTTTTTCTATTAGGAATTGAGTTGCCTAGTCTTGCCTGAGCTTGCCCAGTTTTTAGGCCTTAACTGCCCATGTGAAGCCTGTCATGGTGTCAGCCTTGCCTTCTCACTTCCCCCTTTCAGTAATGGCCCATCTCGAATCCTTGAGATGTTTCTGAGGCCTCTGCACTAGCAGCTACAGCCAGTTCTATGTCAAGGAGAGAACCTGGTAACATAGCGGGAATGGCCACCCTTTTACTTGATTGCTTGGAGGCACAAGCTGGTTGAAGACATAAAAATGCTCAGTCGCATTTACAACCAGGCCATAAAGGCATGGGGTAAGCCGGGAGGTTCAAGCCCTCTAAGCATTCTCTGGGGACAGCATGTGTCCCGCATCAGTAGGGGTTAGAGTGTGGCTGCAGGGCTGGGAATAGGCTAGGGTTACCTCATTTCCAATATGGAGTCCCTGTCTGGTGAGCAATAGTTCCGTGTCCAGAGAGAGAGGAGTTAAGAACCGGCAGTCCAATCAGCCTTCTTGCCAGCCACTGTGAACTTAATGACAAGGTTGTTGCTTTGCCCCCTGGGGGTACCCAGATAGTAAGGGGGGTACTGGCTGGTGTAGCCAAGCGTAAACAGCAAGCAAGCAGAATCAGGAGCGCTGGAGTTGCAGTTTCAGGGGCTCGGCAGGGTGTGGGGGTAAACTTCCTGTGGTGGTTTGTCTGGAAGTCTCCTCCACTGAGGCATCAACTGCTGGATCAACTCTCCTGGCAGGCTTGAAGTGGGAGTGGTGTATCCATGTCCTGATCCCATCCACCTTAACAGCTATAGGTGTGGTCAGGACCATGGTGTGAGGTCCTTTTTAGCAAGATTTAGAGTCTAGTGGTTAAGTCTCTTAATCTAGACTTCATCACCTGGTTCAAAGCAGTGGGGCTTAGGGGAGGAGCAGACTCAAACCTGGCAGATGGCAGATGAGAGTTGCCTCTGGACCCTGTGGAGAGCTTCCAAGGACTTTAAAAACTTATATTGGTCCTATTAAGCTAAGACATCAGACTGGAGGTTAGGCAGCATGGAAGGGGGGCTCTCCTATAGGATCTAGGAAGGGGGGCTCTCCTATAGGATCTCAAAAAGGAGGGTGGACCTAAAGTGTAGGAGTTATTCCTAGCCCTATATAAAGCATAAGGTAGGAGAGACCCCCAGTCACCAGCAGTTTCAAGGGTGAGGTCAAGGCCTCCTTCAGGGTCAGATTCATTCTATTTTCCCTGAACTCTGGGGTCTGTTTGCACAATGTGATTTCTGATTGGTCCCCAGAACCTATGCTAGAGATTGAGTTACCTGAGAGATCAGTGGTGGTCCATTGTCAGACCCTGGCAGGGTAGGCGGGGTAGGTATGATGTCTTCCAGAAGCTTCTTTGCCACTACGTTGGCCATCTCCTTTGTGAGGTAGGCTTCTACCCATCCTGAAATGGTATCTATAAAAACTAGCAAATGCTTGTACCTATATGTTCCTGGTTTTATGGCCATATAATCTATTTCCTGATTAGCCCTGACCTTTGACGCTTGACTCTGGTTCCCAGAGCAGCTCCTTGGCTGGGCCCTGAGGGTCTGGCAGGTGGCACGGTCTGAGATTATCTGATCAGCCAAGTGTCCTAAATCAGATATTTTGTACCTAGCCCCTCACCGAAGTCTCTTCAGCTTTTAGTGAGCAGGTGTGAAGCTTGATGAATCTGAGGGATGAGTGGCTTAGCCAGCTCCTTGGGTAGGATGATGGTGAAGCCTTCAGAGGTCAGCAACCATCCGTCTCTTCTGTAAACTCCTTGGCATTTCACCTCACGTTGTTTGTCATTTTTTTTTTTAAGATTTATTTATTTATATAACTACACTGTCACTGTCTTCAGACACACCAGAAGAGGGCATCAGATCCCATTACAGATGGTTGTGAGCCACCATGTGGTTGCTGGGAATTGAACTCAGGACCTCTGGAAGAGCAGTTAGTGCTCTTAACTGCTGAGCCATCTCTCCAGTCCCGTGATGTTTGTCTTAAGCAGTATATTCAGGGATGTCTGGAAGCTCGGGGGTGCAAAGCTACCAGGACATTGACAGTGGAAGCACAGGTGGCCTCCCTTTCGGCTTTGTCAGCTAGCCTGCTCCCTTGGGCTATTTCTGATGCCTGGGGGCAATAAATTGTGGCCACTTTGAGAGGAAGCCATGATGCCTCCATAAAGCAAGTATTCCTTCCTTATTTTTGATTGTTTTTCCTTCAGCAGTCAGAAGCCCCATCTGCTGACAGTGTAAATGTTAGCTATGGCTCCTTTAGCCAGTTTTAAAGCCTGGATTAGAGCCTTTAGCTCACTCAGCTTTCTGGGCTGAACTTTCCAGAGGTAAAGCAGTTGACCATATAACAGAGTCCACGTCCATACAGCTGCCCCTGCAGTGCTGATTCTATTCTGGAGGAAGCTGCTCCCATCTGTGAAGTAGATACATTCCAGGGTGTGTCCGTCAAGTCTGACATGATGTTCTGGATGTGTCCCAGAGCTGTAGAACACTCATGCTGCCCATCTGAGGATGGGTCCTGTATGTAGCAGGGCGGCTGGGTTTAGGGCAGATGATGGGTTATCTCTTATGTGAGGGGGATTCAAAAGTAGAGCCTGAAGGTGTGCCAGTCTGGCATTGGACAAACACTGGCTGGGTGGATTCTCAAGGGTCTGTTCTATAGCATGGGGGGTGGGTGATAACCAGTTCCTGCCCGTGGTTATTTCATCAGCATCCTTGACTAGCAGGGTAAGGGCAGCTATGATCCAGAGGCAGGCTGACTGTCCTTGGGCCAGGGGGTCCAGCTTCTTCGATAAATAAGTCACAGGTCTTTTCCATGGTCCCAAAGTTTGGGTGAGCACCCATTTTGCTATCCCCATCTCTGATTCACATACAGATGGAAAGGTTTGTGACTGTCTGGGAAAGCCAAGGCTGGCGCCTCCAACAAGGCTCTTCTTAGAGTCTTAGAAGCCATGTCCATCTTGGGTCCATTCTATTTTCTCTTCTTGGCCCTGGTGACCTCATATAATGGTTTGGCCATCTCAGTGAACCTTGGCACCCGAAGTCTACAAACTCTAGCAGATCCCAGAAATTCCCGTACTTGCCTTTGGGTTGATGGACCTGGGATGCTAAGGATGGTTTGCTTTGGGGGTGTCCGACAGCATGAGTTGTCTGGTCTCCCTTGGTTAGGTACCCCAGATAGGGGACCTCAAGTTGACAAAGCTGGACCTTCTTAGCAGACACTCGGTAGCCAAGTTGACTCAGCTCCTACAGCAGGTCTCCTGTGGCCTCCTGTCATGTCTCCAAGTCGGGGCCCGCAATACATACTGGAGCCCAGTTATTTGGGGGTGTGCCCACCAGTACTCACCCAAGTCCACATGCAGTACCTTGTCAAAGGTGGTGGGTGAGTTCTTGAATCCTTGAGGCAGGCATGTACAAGTCACGTGTCCCTTGAAGCCTCTCTCCAAGTCTTGTCATTCAAAGGCAAATAGAGGCTGGCTTTTGGGCACCAGAAGCAGGCTGCAAAGCCACTCAGTCAGTGGCTGAAGCTTCCAATGGATCTTAGGGGCCACTTGGTTAACAAAAGTCACGTTCACAGCTCTGGGTCCAAAGCAGTGTAGGTCCTATAGGCTTCAAAAAGTCTTTCTAGATGTTCCCTGGGGCTCTCATTCTTTCCCCACATCACCTGGCTTACCTTTGATAGATGTGTGGGCCATCTGTCGGCCTTTCTGAGGCCCCCCCATCAGAACCTGGCGGTAGGCCCAGAGCCCCTCCTTACCTTCAGTGGTGTTAAAATCCCAGTCGGGTCCAGTCAATGGAAAGGCTGCATGAAAGTCAGCCTGGACTCCAGTGGGCACCCATTTACTTCCAGGCAGGTGCTGGACAGCTGAGTTAGCGTCACTGAATCTAGAAGACCTGTGAGAGCTGCTGGTCTTTCTAGAAATGGGGGGTTCTGAAACGTTCAATTGTAAAGACCATGACTGGCAAATGGCACATATGTCATGAACTGTCTCCCCTGAGTGTCTGGGGGTCCCATAGCCTGGAGGGGTAAGGCCATAGTACAGACGGCCCTCTGGACTCCAAGTGGAGTCAGAAAAGTCAGGGGAGTCAGGGGCTCCACTTCCCTCCTGCCTCTGTTGGCCTGGTAGGAGCAGGAACAAAAGGAAGGGAACAGAAATCCTTGGGGAGCATAAACAGGGAGCGAGGCAGGGGGCTGAAGGTGACCTTCCTTTAGAGGAAGAAGGGTGGGAGCAGTGAGGCCTATAGCATCTGGTCTGGTTGACCCCAGGCCTCATAAACTAAACCTTCACCCTTTAAATGATGGGGAGCTAGAAAGTCCCTTCTTCAGGCCGTAGGTGGGCCATTCATTCCTGTTAGTTTTAGGAGATAAACGACCAGACCAGAGTCTTCTGTGACTCAGTGAAGTCCTTAATATGGTTCAGGACCAAGCCCACTGGGATACCCTGTGCCCATCCTATCCTAGGAATCAAAGAAAAATTTGCACGAGAGGCCAAAATGCACAAGCAGGACACACACAGACAGACACGGAAGGACATTCCCCAGAAAACAAACAGAAAAACCAGAAGGCCGTCTCAGGCAGTCTTCCTCCCTGCACATGGGAGGATGAAAGACCCACAGCCAGTTCAGAAACCAGATGAAAACTAGCAAATTCCCCAGCTTCTGTTAGGCGGTTGGGAGTGTCCTCTGTTGCTCTTGGCCGGGTGACAAGATACAAGTCTACTTTGTCCCTTTCGACCTCCGGATTAAACCCGACACAGAAACAGAGATGGACAACTGGGTACCAGGACTTACTGATCTGAAAAACAGTTCCTTATTTGGGTCAGGTGGTCCTCAGCGAATCCTGGACAAGAGCCACCAAATGTAAGGGCCCATGATTCGCTGAAGACTCAAATAGTCTGTAAACGCAAAGAATGTTTTATTCTGCAGAAGTCCAGCATGCTGGGGTTTCCCATTATCAAGATAGAGAGAGACCCCACCCCCCAAGCCAGCTCGCAGGCCTGATTTGAAGCACGTTAGGGAATTCCGGAGTAGGTGACCTCTGTCTTAATCTGTTGAGTCCATCTCTAGGGACATTCTCTTACAGGGTGTGGGGTCTGGAAACTTGCTGGGGAGATCTGGGAACTGTTCCTTAGGAAGTAGCTGAGGGAACTGCTGCTGACCCCACTGTCCTTCCCTCAGGCCTGGTGGCTGGGACATTCCATTACCTTGTCACGAAGGCTGGAGCCTGGGATTCTTTCTATCAGTCATTGGTTTGCCTGGACTTGCCCAGTTTTTAGGCCTAGTTTCTTGAACTGCCAGTGTGAAGCCTGTCATGGAATCAGCCTTGCCTTCTCAAAAGGAACTGGGGACAGGATGAGGCAGGGAGAGGGAGGAGGGGAGGAGGGAGAGGAAAACCCGTTTTTAACTGAGCGTTCGTTTGTATTGGGGGGTCGGGGGAGGGAGTGTAGTAAGTATGTAATTTCGTGCCTATCTGGACTTTTTCTGTTGTCTCTTGCTCTCCGGCACGTCCCGCTCTATCACTTTCCCACTATTTTCTGGAGTCTCACTGAAGCCGGGGCTTGGCTGGAGATCAGCAAGTCTTAGCGATCCTCTGGTATCTGCCTTTCTCTTCTGTCAACGCTGCCCCCCAGTGCTGGGGCTACAGGACCACATCTGGCCATTCATGTGAGTTCTGGGGATCTGAAGGCAGGCCGCTGTGCTTGCAACAACAAGCTCTCTTACTGGCTGAGCCATCTCCTCAGGACCCGTTTTTGGTTGTCTTGTTTGAGACTGGGTCCCGCTACGTGGTCAGGCTGGCCTGGAGCTGGTAGCCATTCTCTGCCCTCAGCCTCCGAAGGGCTCGGATGACTGATGTACAACGCCACACTCAGCTTCCACCAGCCTACATTTGTTTGCGTTATGTACTAAGTGATTACAAGACCTACTTAAAAATAAAATAAAATATACAGGCTGAGGGAGGAGGGAATTAATGATCTTAATCCTTTCCTCTAAGAGGTATCATGATAGGGCGTTGGTTTGGGCCAGCCGGTGGTGGCACACACTTTTAGTGCTAGCTTTTAATCCCAGCACTTGGGAGGCAGAGGCAGACAGATCTCTCAGTTTATGGCTAGCCTGGTCTACAGAGTGAGTTCAAAGACAGCTAGTGCTACACACAGAAACTCTGTCTCAGAAAAGCCAAATACTACAACAACAACAACAGAGACTTGGTTTTGGAGGTTGCTTTTTGAGTTTTTAATTTTTTTCCCCTTCAGATCTGATTTTGAAACCAGATCCCCTTTTTGTTTCTTTTGTGGTCTTGACCAAATTTCTTAAGTTCGAGAGCCTCAGTTTTGGCATTAGTGCAGTGGATATAACAAAAGTTACTCTGTGTGGGCCAGGCACTATCTAACACTGCCCTGTACTTGCTAAATGGGAGCTCGTATTGTGTGGGCCCCCATGAGACCTGCTACCCATTACTACCAAGGCTGCTGATGAAGGGGGGACCTGAGTTATGAGCCAGGCCTAAAAGAGTCTCGGTTATACAGATCAGAATCTCCAATACTCATGAGGGAAAACTAACCATCTTTGAACAGTGGGGTAAGTTTTGACTCTTCAGGTACAAGAGGGCAGTTCTGAGAGACTTTACCATCCATGCCGACATCCACGCCATCCAGTCGTTTCATGTGGTTCTCTCATCTCAGGTCTGACTCCCCCACTACCCCTTCCCCCCCTTATTACCCCTGATCCATGCACATGCCCTAAAGCACATGCGTCTTTGCCCCAGGCTATGCTAGGGAAAACCTAAGCTAAAAGTAGAGCCTGCTTACTCTCACTGAAAACAGTCTGCAACTGATGCCCCGGGCCTCTGCCTGTGAGCTTCAGGCCTTCCTCTTGCAAATCCTGCGTCCATCCCTCGCTATGTAATTCTTTTTTTTTTTTTTTTTTTTTTTTTGGTTCTTTTTTTCGGAGCTGGGGACTGAACCCAGGGCCTTGCGCTTCCTAGGCAAGCGCTCTACCGCTGAGCTAAATCCCCAACCCCCACTATGTACTTCTGTTCTGTGTAACTTGTTGTCTTTTCGCTTTCTTTCTTTTCTTAAATTTTACACACACATTCATTTTGGTATTATAGATACCAAAAGGCCTTCAGGACTTAACTCTAAAACGCTCTATGTAGATGAGGCCTCAAAATAGCTGCAATCCTGCTGCCTCCTGCGGGCTGGGATGAGAGATGTATGTGTACCACTCTACCCGCCTTCCGGAAGGCTGCGGTTACATGCGTGTGCCATCACGGTGGCTTGCTTTATTTGTGTTTATTTATTATTTAGCAAGTTAAATATTTTTGAGACGGTATCGTACGACGTAGCTCAGGCTTGTCCCACACTTGCAATCTCCTGCCTCTGTGGCCTGGAGCGCTGGGATTACAAGTGCCCCACACCCAGCAGTCGTTTCTTTCCTGATGGGTGCAGATGTTTCCCAGAGGTTTGGACTCACCTGTAATCCTCCTTTTAGAAGGTAGGAAAAGGAAGAGCAGGAGCTCAAAGTCATCTCTGACTAAAGTAGTGAGTCTGAGGTCAGCCAAGACTAAATGACACCCGGGGTCAAACAAATGTACGGTTGATCAAGGTCAACAATATTAAATGGAACATTCTAAACAAGCAATCTGTAAGTTTTAAATCGCACCCGGTCTGATACTGTAATATACTGTCTGTATGGTGTCTGCATGGTACTGTCTGCCAGTGGCACCTGATTCTGCCATGGAAGTGAACCAGCTTCTCAGCTAAGCCCCGCGAGAGTCAAAGTTACGGTTTAAGTTTCTCGGTGCCTAAGAAGTCCATGAAACGAAAATGTCTCTAACCTGTAAGCGCCTTGCCCAAGGACAAACACTCCCCGAAATGCTGAAGGCTGCTGTTTATGGGAGCTAACTAGCCACGTGTTCTCATTTGACCCTACTACACTGGATGTGATCACATGTGGGTGGAGGTACATGAGCAGGAAACGTCAGGATGTACACTTGCCTCTAATTGGCTGTGGGTGAAGGGGGTGGGTATGAAGGCAGGAAGTGAGTCTGGATCTTTGCTTGGCCCTGATTGGCCCTAATAAGAAATGTGGGGGCTGGGGATTTAGCTCAGTGGTAGAGCGCTTACCTAGGAAGCGCAAGGCCCTGGGTTCGGTCCCCAGCTCCGAAAAAAAGAACCAAAAAAAAAAAAAAAAAAAAAAAAAAGAAATGTGGTAGCTCTGTGGTTTTGCTTTTTAAGCCTCTACAAAACGTAGCTCATGGCCATTTCCTGGGGACCCCAGAACGGTCCTGGCCAGACCTCATCCTCATGGCCAGTATTTAACTAAAGCTTGCTTCAAAGTTGGCTCAGAATTGTGGTAGTGCTCTTTTTCTAGACTAGTATATGAATACACTGTAGAGCTGTCTTCAGACACACGAGAGGGCATCAGATCCCATTACAGACGGTTAGGAGCCATCACGTGGTTGCTGGGAATTGAACTCAGGACCTCTTTCATTTCCAAGCCAGACTTGGAGCAAAGTGTGGAAGGTTCCTTCCTGAGCATTCAAACTCCTTTTTTGTTTTTGTTTTGAGACAGATGTGATGGTTTGCATATGTTTGGCCCAGGGAGTGGAATGTGATGTGATGGTTTGCTTAAGCTTGGCCCAGGGCGTGGCACTATTAGAAGGTGTGGCCTGGTCGGAAGAAGTGTGTCACTGTGGGGTGGGCTTGGAGACCCTCCTCCTAGGATGCTCAATCTGTTTCCTGGCTTCCTTCCTTCGGGTGAAGATGTAGAGCTCAGCTCCTCCTGCACCATGCCTGCCTGGATGCTGCCCTGCTCCCGCCTTGATGATAATGGACTGAACCTCTGGACCTGTAAGCCAGCACCAATGAAATGTCCTTTATAAGAATTGCATTGGTCACGGTGTCTGTTCACAGTAATAAAACCCTAACTAAGACAGCAGGGTTTCTCTGTGTATCCTGCCTGTCCCCGAGCTCACTCTGTAGACCAGGATGGCCTCAAACTCACAGAGATCCACCTGCCTCTGCCTTCCGAGTGCTGGGATTAAAGATACATGCCACCCCAACCCGGCAAGCATTTGAACTCTTGTCCTGCTGGACTTGGGGTAGATAACCATCCCAGTGCCAGCCTAGAAGTTCAGCATTCTCATATCCAAAAGGTTTAACACAGCTTGAACTCCAGGTCCCAACCTCCACTTTTTAGGGTTGAATGGGCTGCAACTTCCAGCCCCGTCATCCTCTAAGCACTGGGTCTTTCTGTAAGTCAGCCCCAAGCTGAACTATTCCATCAGTATCTCACCAGCTCATGTAAGTTGTCCCATTAGAATACACTCATTAGAATACACTCGTGAGCCAAAGGCAGTTGGCAGGGTAGCATCACCCAGGTAAGGGAAACAGAAAGAAAAGGGACAACATGACTGCTCCTAGGTCTGATGGAGGAGGTTTATTACATAAAGCATAATCAGAGGCAGAGACATCTAGAAGAGTCCAGAGTGAACATGACCCTGAGCTGGGCCATGAAAGGGGGAGTGGGGAGGAGAGCCTGGAGACCAGGAAAGTAAAAGGTAGACAAAAGAGGGTGGGCAAAAAGGCTGGCCAACCAGAATGGTTGGACTATATAAAGAAAGGCAACTGGGTAGGGGCAGCCCTGCCCTTGGGCTGGAGAAGTTTAGGACAGGGGGCATGGTATGCCAACAACACCCTATAACAGGTAAGGAAGGACTGAGGCATTCTGGGACAATATGGTGGCCAGGTTTGATTTGTTAGGCTGAATAGGCACCTTTGGCCTGGGTTTGAGACCAAACATACAGTAGCGTCAAGGGCTCTAGGAACTTTGTATAAGAACCCAGATATGACAAATATGCTCCCGTCGTCTGTCTTTCAGAGAACTGTGAGGCATGTAGGAGTTTCAGTGCCACGGACGGAGGACAAAAACCAAACAGTCTATAGAGCAGCCTTCAGTAGCTCAGTGTTCATATCCTTGGATTAAAACAAGCGCAAGTTAAGAGTAATTGGGAAAAGCGTGTCTGAGAGCCAGTGAGCTCTCAGCAGGTAAAGGCATTTACGGTACAAGCCTAGAGACCCACATTTGATCCCCAGAAACCACATGTCTTAGTTAGGGTTTACTGCTGTGAACAGACACCATGACCAAGGCATCTCTTATAAGGACAACATTTCATTGAGACTGGCTAACAGGTTCAGAGGTTCAGTCCATTATCCTCAAGGTGGAAGAGCTGAGAGCTCTACATCTTCATCTGAAGGCTGCTAGCCGAATATTGACTTCCAGGGAGCTAGGAGGAGGGTCTTAAGCTCATGCCCACAGTGTCACACCTACTCCAACAAGGCCATACTTCCTAATAGCGCTGCTCCCTGGGCCAAGCATACTCAAACCATCACACCACATAAAGGTGGACTCTGTCTTCTGACCATACATGTATCCTGACACAGACCAACCACACAGGCACAAGAATAATAACAATTTAAAATATTCTGAAACTGTGTTTGTACTACATATACATACACTTTCTTCTTGCCATTATTCTATGAATGGTTTTATATAACAAATAATCACATGATATTTGTATTATATTAGGCTTTATCAGTATTCTTTAAGTGATTTAACATATACTGGTGAAATACGTAATACAAATGCAATTCTATGCAGATACCAGGGAGTTGGTTATCCGTGGATTTGGCCTTTTCTTTATTATACGTTGGTTTATTTTGTGTGTGTCTCTTCATGTGCATGTTTATGTGGTGGTTACAGGAGACAACTCATGGGCTTTGGCTCTTTCCTTCCACCGTATGTGTCCCGTGACTGAACTCAGGCATGGCTGCAGGCCCCTTTACCTACTGAGCCATCTCACTGGTCACCATTTTGGTATCTCAGGTGTGCCCCATGGATACCAAAGGCTTTGGAGACAGGGCCTCGTTCTGTAGCCCAGGCTGGTCTCACCCTTGTAGTCCCTCTGCCTCAGCCCCCCTAGTACAATGATCGATTGTGTCTGTTCTCTCCTGTGGTGTGCTACTGTGTTTCTGATTACACCAGTTTAAATGGAAAGGTACGAATCTTCCAGGTTTGGTCTTCACTTTTAATATTACTGTAATATTTAATTTATACTGATTATGGTGGCTCACCCCTGTACCCCAAACTTGGGAGGCTGAGGCAGTAAGACCTTTAGTATAAGACGGTCATGGGTTGCACAGGGAATCTGAGACCAACCTGGATTTTTTTTTTCTTTTTTTTCTTTTTTTTCAGAGCTGGGGACCGAACTCAGGGCCTTGCGCTTGCTAGGCAAGCGCTCTACCACTGAGCTAAATCCCCAACCCCCCCAACCTGGATTCTGTAGTCATACTATCTCAAAGAAAAAAAAGTCCCATCTGACTCCAATGCCAAAATATTTTATCTGTGTGTGTGTGTGTGTGTGTTTGTGTGTGTAAGAGTGTTTGTGTATGTGTGTGAGACTGTGTGAGTGTGTGTATGAAAGTGTGTATGTATGTTAGACTGTGTAAGTGTGTATGTATATGAAAGTATGTATGAGTGTGTGTGTATGCATATAAGTCTGTGTGTTTGAGTGTATGAGTGTGAGTGTCTGTGTGTGCATGTGCATGTATGTGTGAGTATGTGTATGTGTGTGTGTTTGTGAGTGTGTATGAGTGTTTGTGTATGTATGTGAGACTGTGTGAGTGTGTGTGTATGGGAGTGTATATGAGTGTTAGACTGTGTAAGTGTGTATGTATATGAGAGTATGTATGAGAGTGTGTGTGTATGTGTATGAGCCTGTGTGTTTGAGTATATGTGAGTGTCTGTGTGTGTATGTGCATGTATGTGTGAATATGTATATGTGTGTGTATGTGTGTGTGTATGAGCCTGTGTGTTTGAGTGTATGTGTGTGAGTGTCTGTGTGTGTATGTGCATGTATGTGTGAGTATGTATATGTGTGTGTATGTGTGTGTGTTTGAGCCTGTGTGTTTGAGTATATGTGAGTGTCTGTGTGTGTATGTGCATGTATGTGTGAGTATGTATATGTGTGTGTATGTGTGTGTGTTTGAGCCTGTGTGTTTGAGTATATGTGAGTGTCTGTGTGTGTATGTGCATGTATGTGTGAGTATGTATTCGTGTGTGTATGTGTGTTCACTTAGTTGGTTAGTTAATAGTTCTAGCATTGGTGTTGGCTCAGTACTGGTTACTACTGCCCTCTTGGTAGAGTTCTGAGGTGCCAATGGCTTCATACTGCAAAAGGAAGGGAGCACGCTGGTGTATGTCTTTGTATCTGGCCTGTCCCTTTTTGAAAGTGCCCAGGACTCAGTGTCAGGGCTCGATCTGGAGGTTCTTTGGAATCTGAATCACTTTCTGCAGGCCTCACCTCCGTAAGCCGCAGCTCGGGTAGGTTTAGGCCCTCTTCACTCCGTTGACTGTGGAAGGTCAAGGGGACAGGTCACACTCACCCATGGTTCCTGTCACAGGTAAAGGTGTGGATCCGTTTGAGTTCCTACTGCATTTGTTCTCCGCCTCCTCTTCTATTCCTGAATGAGAACTGGGCTCAGGACTGAGTGTAGGCCATGAGCTGAGTCACAACTCCTACCCTTATTTCCACTCATTTGGGCTCCACACACAGTCTTGCTAGGTTTCCTAGCACAGGAATGCAGCGCCAACAGAGACCAGAAAAGGGCACTGAATCCATCGGAGTTGGAGTTACAGGCAGTCATGAGCCACCCGTGAGCCTATTGGGTCTTCTGGAATTACAGTCAATGCTCTTAACCACAGGGCCATCTCTTCAGTCCTGTAAGTATGAGTGTTATGCCTGCATGTGTATGTGTGCACCATGGCCATGCCTGGTCCCCACAGAAGCCAGAAGAAGGAGATGAACCTCCAGGGCTGGAGTTAGACAGTTGTGATCTACTGTATGGGTGCTGGGAATTGAACCTGAGAACAGGAAGAAGTATAAAATAGTGACATGTGTGGGCCACAGAGATGGCTCGGCAGTTAAGATCACTGGCTGCTTTGCTAGGGCATCCAGGTTTGATTCCCAGCACCCACATGGGTGCTCACAACTGTCTATAATTCCAGTACCGGGGATCTAACAGCTTCTGGCCTCCTTGGGTACCAGGCACACATGAGGGCACACAGACATGATGTAAGTTAACACATTCACACACACACACACACACACACACACACACAGACATATACATAACAAACACACACACATACACACACAGATACACACAAACACAAACACACACATACACACACATAGACACACACACATACACACATACACATATAGACCCACACATAGACACACATAGACACAAAAACACACACACATAGATACACATACACACACAAACACATGCACACCATAGACACATGTACACACACATGCAAACACACATAGACACACACACATGCACACACACATACAAACACACACATACACACATACATATACATGCACACACACACATAGACACATACACACACAAACACATACGTGCACACAAACACATACACACACAAACACACACAAACACACACACAAACACACACACACAAACACACACACAAACACACACACACAACGATTCACCTCAAGGCAAGCATGCGTAAGCTGAAGTGCTTTCTAGCTACACGAGGAATCATAGCCACCTCATTTGTTTGTTTAGCATTCTCTCTCTTTTGTGACAGGTTTTCACATACCTCTGGTTGGCCTTGAACTCACTATGTAGCCAACACTGGTTTCAAATGTCTGATTCTGTGCTTCTACCTCTGATATCTCTAAAGCCCGCGTTGGACCTCCAGATTTGGTGAAGTAGCACCCTTTGAAAGCTCCCGTGGCATCTGGTGCTTCTCAACATTGTTTGGTTTTTCCTCCGATGCTGAGATCAAACCAGGGCCTGATGTGTGTTAGACAAGCCGCTGCCAGCAATAGAGATCTGCCTGCCTCTGCCTCTGGAGTGCTGGGATTGAAAGCACGTGCCACCATGAGTGGGCACAACAGGATTTTAATGTTACTAATGTCACAAAATTCAACCTGCCTGCATCACTCTCACATTCTGTCTGCCCCTCACTCGGGCCCCCCAACTGCTCAGGCCCTCACATACTAAGCTACACATACCCTGCCTGCCAAAGCCCTTTTGACACAACTCCCCAACAAGTGGTGTGCTTTCCTTCAGACTCCATGTTTTGGTTGCATAACTAATGTCGACAACTACGTCTGTGACGAGAGTTCTTCCTCACTGACTTAGGCTCGACCAGCCTGTCACCATTTCCCTTAAGCACCGAGTCAACAGTGATCTTTCCGCGACACTCCCTGTGCATCTGGGAGTGCCCTCCACATCATCGCCTTGTAAGAGCTGAGCAAACTCTCTGGGCTCAGCCCAGGCTGATCTCACTGTCTGTCTCAGTCCTCACCGTCTTAGACCCTTAGTCATTTAAGCCAAAACACGATGGAAGTTACCAAAATGTTTGTGAGATGCGGCTGATTTCCATGACAACAGAAATCAAGTAGCGAAAGGACGTTTTAAAAGAGTCATAAATATGTGACCAAGAAAACTTTCCGTTCAAAGCGTCCATGACTTGCAAGAACACCTCAAGGACTCTTGAAACAGCTGTTCATACTCCTTGTGGGTACATTTTATTTTATTTTATTTTATTTTATTTTATTTTTTTCGGAGCTGGGGACCGAACCCAGGGCCTTGCGCTTCCTAGGCAAGCGCTCTACCACTGAGCTAAATCCCCAACCCCTGTGGGTACATTTTATAACCCACTGTTTATAGATATAAATACGTATGCATGGATGTGCACACGCATGTACTGTGGTTATTATATGTATTTGGTAGGGGGGAGGTGTTGAAATAGGGCTTCTCTGTGTAGCCCTGGCTATTCTAGAACTTGCTCTGTAAACCAGGATAGCCTCAAACACAGAGATTCACCTGCCTCTGCCTCCAAAGTGCTGGGATTAAAGGTGTTGTGCCACCACTGCCCAGCATAGGAATTTATTCTTAACACAATAAAGTTTTACCAGAATCAGTATGAGGACTTGGTAAGTACTGTGTGAGCACGAGAACCCAAGTTTAACTCCCTCACACACACTTAAGGAGAGCCATGCATAGCTATGGGCGTCTGTAACCCAGAGCTAGGAGGCATAAACAGGCAGACTCCTAGAGCTCACTGGCCAGTTGGCCTAGCCAAATCATTGATCTCCAGATTCAGTGAGACCCTGTCTTAAAAAATATGGTGGGAGCCACGGAGTAAGACACCTGGTGACGTCAACTTGTGACCTCCTCCATACATGTATAAACATGATGCATATTTACATGTATAAACATGATGCATATTTACACGCAGCATGCGCGCGCGCGCGCACACACACACACACACACACACACACGTGGTGGGGGGAATAAAATTAACAGGAAATTAAGTTAGGCATGGTAGCATGGTGGCACATGCCTGTGATCCCAGGACTCAGAGGCAAAACAGGAGCCTGTCTGCATGTTCAGGGCCAACCTGTGCTATACAGTAAGCTCCAGAACAGCCAGCGCTAATTAATAAGACTTATTTGTTTGTCTGTTTGTTTATTGTTTTGGTATTTTTGACTCAGGGTTTCTTTGTGTAGGCCTGGCTATCCTGGAACTTGCTCTGTAGACCAGACTGGCCTCAAACTGAGATCTGCCTGCCTCTGCCTTCCAGGTACCTGGATTAAGGGGCTGTACCACCCCCACCAGATTTCTGTTTGTTTTAAAAAGGGTCCTGTTGCCAGTTGGCGGTAGAACAGGCCTTTAATCCCAGCACTTGCACTTGGGAGACAAAAGCAGATGGATCTCTTACTTGCAGGCCAGCCTGATCTACCCAGAGAGTTCCAGGACAGCCAGCTCTACAGAGAGAAACTTTGTTTCGAAAAACCGATAAAACGAAACAATCAGAATAATTAGGAGATATGACTATTTTAAACGAAGTTACCAAGGGGCTGGAGAGGTGGCTCGGCAGCTACGAGCACTGGCTGCTCTTCCAGAGGACCCAGGTTCAATTCCCAGCACCCACATGGCAGCTCACAACTATCTGTAATTCTAATCTCAGGAGATCCAGGTCCTCCTCTGGCTTCTGTGTTGACCAGGAATGTACATGGTGCACAAACACGCAGGCAGACAGAATGTTCATATATATAAAATAAAGATATATAGGTAAAGCCAACAGTAAGGCTTACTTCTCCATATCTTTTTTTTAAACTTTTTTTTTCTTTTTCTTTTTTTCTTTTCTTTTTTTTCGGAGCTGGGGACCGAACCCAGGGCCTTGCGCTTGCTAGGCAAGCGCTCTACCACTGAGCTAAATCCCCAACCCCACTTCTCCATATCTTTTTTTTTTTTTTAATCATGTCAAGCCAGGAGAGGAAGAGAGGAACAGAGAGAGAGAGAGAGAGGAAGAGAGGAAGAGCAGAAGAAGAGTGGAAGAGCGGAAGAGAGAGTAAGAGTCCATATCTTTATAGAGAATTTATTGTACATCTAACCACTTTCGAGGCTATCGTAGACAGTTGCTACCAAAAAGAGGTGGATTAAAATTATGGCAATAAACAGGAAGCTGAGACCAGCACATATACACTACACATGTTCTGTAAAGCAGAAGACTTGGTTGCCAGTTAGTAAGAATTGGAGAAACAGGGGAACAGGGGCTGGGGATTTAGCTCAGTGGTAGAGCGCTTACCTAGGAAGCACAAGGCCCTGGGTTCGGTCCCCAGCTCCGAAAAAAAGAACCAAAAAAAAAAAAAAAAAAAAAAGAATTGGAGAAACAAACAAGTTAAAGCCTTGTTTCTAGAGAGATCAGCTGGTTAAAAAATTTGGAGGGGCTTAGCTGGGTGCATGCCTTTAATCCTAACACTCAGGAGGCAGAGGCAGGGGGATCTCGGTCAATTCAAGGCCAGTCTGGTCTAGAGATCATGTTCTAAGACAGCCAGGAGATCCTTTTGAGACAGAGAAACCCTGTCTAAAAAAAAAAAAAAAACAAAGCAAAGCAAGCAAAGAAACAAGTCAGAGGGGGTTAAAGTATCTATTATTTTTTACGAAATTTCTAACGATTTTCTAAAATGCAGACAAAAAAGCTCTATTAACATTCTACAGGTATTATCTTTTGAGTTTAAATTTCCCGTGGGAATTTTTAGATAAAAGTAGCAAAATGTAGCACTTAGCGACTTAGTTCTTTTCTTTTCTTTTCTTCTTTTAATTTTATTGTTTAGCCCTGACATTGAACCCAGGGCCTTGCATATGGAGTGAGTGCCCCACCCCTGAGCTGAAGGCCAAACTCTAATAATTTTTATTTTCCTGGAATGTTCTTTCTTTGTCGCTGTAAAATTATCCCGCACTAGTGTGGGCCTCGTGGCGTCTGTGGGATGTCTTCATCTCAGTCAGCAAAGCGTCTCACCCGCTCTGCTCCATCCCATATCCCATATCACTCTGCCGATGGCTACTCTCTGAGCCCGGCCACAATCTCTCTACCCATCTAGTTCCCAAGGCAGGTTGCCACCATGCCAGACACACACATCCCAATTTGGTGGTGGCCTAATGTCTCCAGCCACCACCCACTCTCTTGATCTCAATTAAATCGCCACATGAAAGAACACACAGCACAATAACCTCTGATCCAATTGATAAGATATAATTGCCCACCTAGACATACAAAACCCTGTACACATCCATCCCTTAAGAATATTCATAACAACCTGTAAATACACAGACTGGAATCTTAACATCTGCTTCCACATTCTCTTGGCTGACTCTTCTCCTCCTCCTCTCTCAAACTTTTCTCCCGCCCATCCTTCCTGCTTGTCCAGTGACAGGCCTCGTTCTATCTTGTATCTGCCTTCACCTGCATAATGACATCATCCTACATTTCTTTAATAATATTTACAAGATTTACTTCCTTTCAGAATTAAATTCAAATGAGATCTCGGAGAAGACTTCAGTGATTATCACGTCAGTGACCAGGTATGGTGGGGGAGAGGGGTGAGTGTGTGTCAAAAGTTCAAGGTCAGCCTAGGCTATGTAGTAAAAATGAATAAATGAATAGAGCTATACCCCAACATTACCTTTTCTATTTTTTGTTTTTGTTTGTGAGGCAGATTGTCTCTATGTAGTCCTGAATCTCACTATGTAGATCAGGCTGGCCTTGAACTCACAGAGATCCACCTCCTCTCTCTGCCTTCTTAGTGTTGGGATTAAAGTTGTGAGCCCCTAGGACTGGCCTTTTCTTAACTTTTTTTTTTAAATTCTAACACTTATCACCTCTTAATAGAAAATAACTTGTAAAGAGTTTTATTTCTGGTTTTTTTCACAATCTTACGAAGCCTATGAAGAAAAACCTTAGCAAATACTTTATCCCAACATTACAGCCTTGATATGGAGAGGTCTCAACAAGTGGTCAGCGCGTGAATGGCTGCACTGACATGGGAGATGTCCACAGTACAAGTTTGAAAAAAAATGAGAAAACTTGGCATATGGTTTACATGCATTGGGCCGTCCTGGTGAAAGGGGACATGGGAGACTGTGAAAAACATAAAAGTGCTCACACTAGGTCGTTCTCCAGTTATCTAGCAGTCTTACGCAAGGCTGCACTTACTAACCGACCAGTCGGTCGTAAGAGGAACATCAGCCTTGAGTTAAATCAGTAAAGTCTACCTGTGATTTCCTAGTTTCTTTATGTGATTTATTCAGAGCGTTTTGTGACTGGGTGGCCTTGGGCCCCTGTGGGATTGCATGGAGTAATTACGCTGCCGTTCTGTGTGAGACATGCAGTTAGCAAATACGTTTTGTTGCATTGGAATTTGGGTAGATGTTTGTTACTTCACCATACTGTAGTTTATCCCTCCCACATACACATACGTGTACACCAACTAGCATCGTAAGCACATAGTACAGGCCAGGATGTTTTATATGTATTGCTTTATTAGACCCCACATGTCAGCTGAGGTGCCAGATACCACACCAAGAAAAGGAAGCCGGTCACAAATGTTCAAGGCACAAGTTAAATGGAAGCACGGTAAAGGAAATTCCGGCAATTCGAAGCGTTACCTACCAAGCTGTTAACGTCATCCTAACTCTGCAGGTGAAGCTATAGGGACACATGACTTCTTATCCTGTAGTTCTCTAGCGTTGCAAGTTTTAAAATAAGCAATTAAAACAGATAAATATTTTAATGAATTCAGAGATGGAAGTCAAGTGGTCTCTTGGAATATTCAAGCCATTTCTTCCTCTTCATCTATCTCTCTATCTGTCTGTCTGTCTATCTATCTATCTATCTATCTATCTATCTATCTATCTATCTAGTGACAGAGGTTCTCTGCATATCCCTGGCTGTGCTTGATCTCATTGTGTGTAGACCAGAGATGCACAAAGCCTCTGGTCTCTACTGCTAGAATTAAAGGCATGCACCACTATGCCAGGTACTACACACACACACACATATGTATGTATGTATGTATGTATGTATGTATGTATGTCTCCAAATCTCTGCTTCCTCACTTGTCAAATGACGCTAAACGGTACTTAGGAGAGACACTGGAATTAGGAGCCCACGGTACTTAGGAGAGACACTGGAATTAGGAGCCCACGGAAGGGTTTCTCAAGCCTTCCCAGTACTGAGATTACAGAACAAGCACTCTATGTGCTAGATACTCTAAGATGGTTACAGGGTTCTGACTTCACCCCCCTCTTTGCTGTCTGGAGAACCTAGTGCCACTTGCCCAGAGTGAGCTGAAATGTTCCCAGTGTCCTAGGAAGCAAAGTGCTGCAGTGGAGAGCTCAAGGGTGAGTGGTCTCAACTCAGTTTCTAGAAGAAAGGAGCTAACTCTTGTCTCAGACATTTGGGAATCAGGGCATATGATCACCAGTGAGTAACCCAAGTCCTGACTAATGAACTGCATGCATGTGAGGGAAGGGGACAAAGGGGACGAAGCACTAACAGGGTAGGAGCCTTCTTGCTCAGAGAATGAAAGGAACCCACACTGGTCATCGCGATACGCTGCTTAAACTCCTATGGCTTTATTTTCAGATAAAGCATGAGGGCGACGGGGCAGTGAGCGAGAGGCGCGTCAGGAAAGTAAACTGATTACGCAAGCCTTGCTCCGGGTCATTGCCCCAAGCCCCAGAGTCACCTTAACTGCCCCAGGGCTCGGCCCCGCCCCCGGAGCCCCGCCCCCGGAGCCCCGCCCCCGGAGCCCCCGCCCCCGGAGCCCCGCCCCACAGAGCTCCTTTTGCAGCCCAGAGCCCCGCCCCGCCCCGCCCCTGGAGCCCCGGAGTGGTGTGCGTGGCCGTGCCTCCGCGTGCGCCGCGGTGCGTGAGGGCGGGGCAGGGCGGAGGCGTTGGTCCCGCCACGTTCGGCCAGGCGGTTCCGGCTGCGGCGCGTGGGGGCGCACGGGGGGAGGGGCTGGCGCTGCAGCCGGATCCGGATGCGGCGGCGCTGTGACCCGCAGGCAGACTGACGCGCTGGGACGGGAGCGTGGCTCGCTCCGGTGCGGTGAGGCGGCCTGGGGCTGGGACGCGAAGGCGGGCGGGCTTGGGGCTGCGGACCCCGGAGACTGGGATGCCCCTGTCCGGGAGCCGGGCGGCTAAGCTTGATGCTCTGTTGTCCGGCCGGGCAGGGTCTTGGAGGGCCTAGGGACGAGAGTGTCCGTGGCGTGGGACTGGGGGACGGTCCTCGTCCTGTCTGCCGCCGTCGCTATGAAAGGGCGCGAACTCCCTTTTACCGGTGCAGCGATCAGAGCCGCTGAAGACACGCGCCGGCTCTGAATTGCCCCAGCTGCGCAGACTGTATGAAACCTGGGGTGGGGGGGGGACCTGGGACTTGAACCCCTAGAAACGCCGACTCCGTGGTTTCTATTGTGTGTAAGAGCTAATGTTTATGTAAGGCAAACATAAAATTTGTTCCTGTAAAAATAAATGGGGATTCGTTTGGTTGGGATTAATTAATCCAAGAGTGGGTCTCAGGAAATTGGTTAAGGCAGGATTTGTATGGTTGAAACAGATTCCAGGATGCAAAGATTGGCATCTGTTGACTTTCCTGATGTAGAGCACGAAGGGAAAATGAGAGGCTCCTCCGTCCAGACCACTCATTTGTTGATGCATTACCTGAGGGCTAGTCTTGGGAACTCGGTGCTCCAACTGTGCAACTAGACTGGGGATAATCAGACGGTGTAGATAGTACACTAACGGGAAGTACTTCTTGCTTCATGAAATACTATCTTCATGAAAATACTCGGAGCTGTCTACCTGTCTATCTACCTATCTGTCACCTATCACAGCGATTTTGATTTGTCTGAAGATCATTTGTGAATCCTGGTTTTCAGTCTTCCCTACTTGTTGCTCCGGTGTTTTTCCAGAAGCACCTGCTCCGCATCTTGTATATAGGCTCAGAGGCTGGAGAACCAAACTTGAAGTTTGGTGTATGTCTTTTGTGTTCTTGCTCGTGGCCCCGTGGCAATCTTTTTTTCTTCGTGACTTTCTGAAATGTGATTTCTATATACCTTACGTCATTCATTATTCATTGACTAGAGGTTTATAGGACTAGGGATTAGGCAATACTCAAGCCGTGTAAACAAATGCTAATTTAGCAGTTAAACCCAAGGGGTTGGGGGCGGGGAGGTGCTTTGAGTTAGGGTTTACAACCAAACATAGAGAAAGTTAGGTGGTGATGACCTTTAAGTGCTACAGAAAGAAGACTTTTTGTCATTTTGTTTTGATAAAAGTCTGTGTAGCAGGGGCTAGCCTGAACTTGGAGGGAGGAGTCGAGGGGATTACCTTAGAACCAACTTAAAAAATATCTCCATGTTTACATCAACTCCCATAATTATTTTTTTTTAAGATTTATTTATTATATATGAGTACACTGTCTCTGTCTTCAGACACACCAGAAGAGGGCATCAGATCCCATTACAGATGATTGTGAGCCACCATGTGGTCTCTGGGAACTGAACTCAGGACCTTTGGAAGAGCAATCAGTGTGCCCTTAACCACTGAGCCATCTCTCCAGCCCCAGAATTTTTTTTTTTTTTCTTTTTTTTGAGACTGGTGCGACTGGGTAGTCTGCTGTCCTTGAGCTCTCACAGTTCATGCTCCAGCCTCCTAGCACTGGATCCAGGTGTTTGCCACCTCACCTGAATTTTTATTAGATTGTAATAAGGCATGGCCTCTGTCAGCATCATAAATTGTGTCTTTATGACTGGGAGGATAGGCTTTTCCCCTTTAGGTTTTATAAATCTCATTTCAAGGGGTTTGACTCTAATCAGGTCCTTTGTTTTTAACTAGACCAATGCCTGTCCTCATCTGTTTAGTAATGAATGCAAACTCACTTAATGTTGCTTAAGGACTCCAGAATGGTGGTAGGACACACCTGTAATCAGCACCAGAAACATGAAAACAAGAGAACCAAGAGTTAAAGGAAGGCTGGGGAGGCAGCTGGGAGAGTAAATTTGTAATGCAAGACTGAGAGCCAGAAGTCTAATTCCCAGGACGCATGTGAAGAAAATAGGGTGGGCTTAGTAGCTCACCTGTAATGGTGTCATCTGGAGACAGAGGCCTTTGAGTAAACTGGCTATTCTCACCAACCTAGAAAGTGAGTTGTGGGTTTGGAGAGAGAACTGCTTCTAGTATATACAGGGGAGAGACACTGAAGAAAACACCCGATGTCAGCCTTGGGCCTCCGCTCACCGGCACCCATGTGCACACATACCCAACACACATACAAACATGCCTGCACAAATGCACATGTACAATGAAGGGCGAGAGGCTAACCTAAGCTACATGATGAAACCAGCCCTGTTCTTAGAAAGTGATTTCCTGGCACTGTTTAGTTCTTTCTAAACTATTTATGTGGCTTCCTTGTAGATAATGTACTTTCTCACCCACTGACTTTGGGTAGCTGACCGGTGGAATGTGGCTAGAAATTACTATGCTAATCACAGGTTGCCTTTTTCTGCTTGCCCCTTGAGCTTCTCACCTTTACCAGGATAGCTTAAGTGGCCTTTTCAGTATGGGTGGAGGTAGCTTAGTGAAGGATGAGGAGGGACAGGGAGAACCTCAGAGTGGGGGGCCATGTGGGAAGGGACACCGCTTTCACCCCTAAGAATCCATCCCATTTGTTTAGTGGTCTGGAAGCCTCAGGGTTGACTAAAGTGTCTCAGCTATGCTCTGTAACACGCAGCTGCATAAATGTGTCACTTTGGGAGCCTTTAAGGATTTCTTTTGTGAATCAATTATCGATAGCCCACGAGTCCTTTAAACATCACATCTTGCTCTCCCTTTCCCAGCATCCTTGTTGGGCACCACCAGGGTTTTACTATTTGAGGACTGAGCTCCGGCGAACCTGATGTAGCTGCTTCCATTTTGTGAACAGTTCATTAAGACAACAGAAGTCATTTCTTGGTACCTGGACAGTGGGTTCTTATTTCTACCCAGAAACCTTTATACAAGAATGCCTTGGGGGTGGGGATTTAGCTCAGTGGTAGAGCGCTTGCCTAGCAAGCACAAGGCCCTGGGTTCGGTCCCCAGCTCTGAAAAAAGAATGCCTTTATACATTTTTGATTAGTCTGGAATTCTATACGACAATGAACTGCTGGGATTCAGCTAAACTAGACTGGTAGTTAAGAGGGGACATCATTCTGCCTAGTAGAACCAATGATGTAACCTGTGGTAAAGTGCAAATGCAGCACTCAGGGCTAGAAAACTGCTTGTTTCAGAGTGACATCAAGCACCAAGCCATGTGCATCAGTCTGGAGATGTTCTGATGCTGCCTGTGGCCTGGAACCTTGAGCAAGTTCCTCTGTTTGCTTGCTAGTCTATAAGATATGATCTTGATACATCTTTTATTGCTTGTTAAAGAATTAACAAATATAAAGTACACACCAAATTAATCAATAGTACATATTTTTATGATCATTTACAAAATAGGACCATCTAGTTAAAAGAAATGTACGGGAAACAAACTGTTAATAACTGGTTAAAATTTACTATGACTTAATTTTTTTGAGACAGTTTCATATCATATTGGTCATAATGTGTGTTTTGAAACAGTATTCCACAGTGTAACCCAACTGGCTTAGAACCCGTATTCCCTTAGTGCGTGAGGTTCTGGGATTATAAGCATGTCCCACTGTTTGCTGCATAGCATGGAAAACAGCCCCACTGGTTATATTAAACTCCTTAGAAGCAGCTGCTGTAGACTTTTAGAAAGCCTGCCATGAGCGCAAATGCAGACACAGTAATTCCTAAGTCACATTCACATCGAATGGATGCCAAATGATTTCTGAGCCTAACAATAAATGCGGGATTCTAACTGTACAACCTCGAGCACCCACCAGATGTCAGTGCTGCACCGTCGGCCCTGGCCCACAAGGACAGCTAAAGTAAAATGTCTGATAAAATGTATAGAACCATTTGTATGACGAAATTAACTCTTCATCAAGCAGTTTTCCTTTCATAAGGCCTCTTAACATTCCAAGTTTTATTTTAGATTTTACTGGAAAGATGAAACCTGATGAAACTCCTATGTTTGACCCGAGTTTGCTCAAAGAAGTGGACTGGAGTCAGAATACAGCTATATTTTCTCCAGCCATTTCTCCAATGCATCCTGGAGAAGGCTTGGTTTTGAGGCCTCTCTGTACTGCGGACTTAAATAAAGGTATGGGCCCAACTTTAGTTTGGGAAATTCCTGACTAGAACTTGTTGCTTTCTTCGTAAGTATGATGTGAACAAAAACAGTACTTGATTTTTGTACTTAAAGTGACTGGATCACTCAACTGTAACAGGCATGTATCATGGCTAAGAACAGATATTACTTTAAAATAACTAAATACAACAATACTCCTTCCAAAAGGATATCTATAATGTATAAACCCATGGAAGTTTTCTCCAAGAAGCTAGACAGGCAGAAGGAACATTGCTTGGACAAATTGAAAGGGTTTTATCTAGTCACATGTAATTCTTTTTTTTTTTTAAATATCTTTTTTTAAAGATGTATTTATTTCACATATGTGAATACACTGTTGCTGTCTTCAGATGCCCCAGAAGAGGGCATCTGATCCCATTACAGATGGTTGCGAGCCACCATGTGGTTGCTGGGAACTGAACTCAGGACCTCTGGAAGAGCAGTCAGTGCTCTTAACCACTGAGCCATCTCTCCAGCCCCCACATGTAATTCTTTTTTTTTTTTTTTTAAAGATTTATTTATTTATTATATATAAGTACACTGTAGCTGTCTTCAGATACACCAGAAGAGGGCATCAGATCTCCTTACAGATGGCTGTGAGCCACCATGTGGTTGCTGGGAATTGAACTCATGACTTCTGGAAGAGCAGTCGGGTGCTCTTAACCGCTGAGCCATCTCTCCAGCCCCAATTCTTTAACATCTAAATTAGACAAAATAATTTCCTGAAACTTTGGTAATAACATTTTGCCTCAGTATTTTCTTCTCAATAGGTATTTGAATAAAGTAACTTTGGCCAGAATTATTGCATGTAGAAAAATTAAGACTAAAAAAGTTCAGAATGTACTGTTAGCATTATCATTATTTTGGGGGGTTTATTTTTAATTTTTTGAGACACAGTCTATTAGTCCCAGCTGTCTTTGAACTCAGAGACCTACCTGCCTCTGCCTCCCAAGTGCTAGGATTTTTAAAGGCATGTGCCACCATGCCTGGTGGCATTAACATTAAAATTAAAGATTTTAGAAATTGTCCCAACAGTGTTCTATTAGTTGCACTTTATCTTACAAGTGATATATTCAGTGGAGGTGAGAATCTTGCACTTTGAGTTATGTATTTAGGAAAATGTGGCATCTCTTACATAAAATTTAAATAACATTTAACAGTGTACGTGCTGGCTCTGTAATTATTGATATTAAGGTCTGAACTACCTTAAATCATATGCGGGCAAATATTTTTGAAGGCTGTCATTTGCTCTTCTGGTTATAAAAAGAATAGGTACTTGTACGAAAATGCCCTTATGTGTATAGTACTGGGTATAGTGAATGCACATAACACACTGTGGAAAATTTGCATGTTTAAATAGCAAATCGTGATTAAAAATTATGAAACATAATTATAGAGTTTTGACAAAGTAACTTTCTTTAACCTACCCAGTAAATGTTTTTGCAGCTTTCCATATTTAAATCTTTTGCTTTTCTCCTGAAATGTTTTTAAAACTAGGTTTTTTTAAGGTATTGGGTCAGTTGACAGAGACTGGTGTCGTCAGCCCGGAGCAGTTCATGAGTAAGTACCTTGTCTGAGTGCACAGAAGTCTGTTCAGCACCCACTCATTCAAACAGCTCAAAGTTCTAAACCAGCCATCCTTATTTACAGTCTCCAGACTATAAATATAACTTGGTATTTATTCTAGAATTACTTTACCTTTGTTGTAGTATATCTATATGCTTCTGTTTAGCACAGAAATTTCATTACCAACTTAAAAAAGTTTACTACTCTCCTTTTGTTCTTAGTCATTCATCCATCCATTTATTTATTTGCTTTTATATTGAATTTTAAGGCTGGGTGTCTTACTCTAACAGTTCTTTGAGACATGAGAAAATGGGTTTCCAGAATGAACCAGTCACACCCAAGATCCCAGTTAATTATTAGCAAGAAAGATGGTGCCTCCTTAGCTTTCTCCAGTGTCCTGACTCACCCTGTTCCCGTTTCCTGTTAATGCATTTCCACTAGTCGGTGATTTCTCCAACCAGGCTGAGAATGAAGATCAATATTCTAAGGTTCTGTTTATTTTCAGTCAATGAATTATTTTTCCCCTTACTTGGGACCTATATAGAATGAGACTTTGAATAAAAACAATATCCAGGTTTTAGAGTTTGCCTTTTAAGCTCCATTGTTCCTCTTTGTATACCTATCAGAACAGATGAAAAAGGATAGCTTTCTCTAGCAGTATAGAGTGCTAACCAGTGTTTGAGGGAGTGTGGCTTTGCTTTTACGGTTGTATGACTTTGGAGAAAAACTGCTCAAGTGGGGGTATATCTCATTTTTGTAAGGTGCTTTTACAGCAAAGATCCGATTTCTGAAAGAACAAATATGTAATCTTGAAACATTGGAAAAACAAACGGAAAACTGTTTTGTCAAAATATTTTGAAACCAAGCCTGAATTGTGAATCTAATATGCTCTTATGATAACCTGCAGTTTTGTTCTTTATCTGTCGAGTGTTAGTTTTAGATGAATGTAAATTAAGTGGGAAGATACTGACATTTTAATTAATTGGGCACAGAAATGGCAACATGCATAGTGTATCTGTAGTACTGTGTTGTTCATCTGAACTCTTGAGTCTTACTTTGCTGGCAGATTGTGCTTTCCTGAGTACTAAACCAGGTAAAGTCACATTCCACATCAGGGTCACATCCCCACTCTGTACTAACAGATACTTTAAAGGTGTGAATCACTCAGTGCTAACTGCTGGTATTTCAACTCCTTGATGTTTTAAATAATACAGATTTTTAGAGGAGGAAACTGGCTGATTATAATTGTGCACACCCTTAATTACAAGGGTGGGGGTCAGGTCAGAGACAGGTAGATCTCTGTGAGTTCAAAACCAATCTGGTGTATAGAGGAAAGTTCCAGAACATCCAGAGTGATATAGTGATATCCTGTCTCAAAAACAAACAAACAAAAAAAAGTCTTATGCTCAATCTACTTCACTTGCTAGAAACTTAAGCACTGTGGCTGAAGAGCTTTAATATTCCAAGATGAAGTCAGACAAGCTTGGTGCTTTTCTCGAATTCAGTAAAACAGAAATGCCTACCATCTAACATTTTTTGACATTTCTTGACAGAATCTTTTGAGCATATGAAGAAGTCTGGGGATTACTATGTTACAGTTGTGGAAGATGTGACCCTAGGACAAATTGTGGCTACAGCAACTCTGATCATAGAACATAAATTTATCCATTCATGTGCTAAGGTATGAGCTCACATGCTTGCATTAATGCCTATGAATAAAGAACAGGTGTTTTCTCATGAAGCCCACTTGGAAACTTCATTAGCAGTCAATGTCCTGTTGTTCACTGCTCCTTGGCAGAGGACACCTTTCAAGCCACTGACATTGACAGATGTGCCGGCAGGTAGATGGCAAGAGATAAAGATGCTGGCCACCAAGGCCAGCCCCAGTCCCAGCACTGGGATCAGCATGGTGGACGGAAAGCACTAACACACACAAGCTGTAGTCTGACCTCCACAGATACCCCAAAAGCCATTCACAAATGTACACACATTCACTCACGCCTCTTCTGAACAAAGGAGAAAATGAGCATGTACTATGTAGGTTATTGGTTTTAGTTTCTGTACTTGAAATTGGTAATTGAAACTGGAAATTGAAATTGAACTGTGCTGGATACAAATGGTTACTAAGAAACAAGTTGAATACACTATGTTTATGATAAGATTACGTTATGACAGCAGAAAGGGGAGGGTGAAGGAGCTACAGTGTTAAGACACAACAGCTGGTTTCCTGTTTCCTCTGAGAAGTAAAAACTAATTGTCAACTGTTGGCTTAGTGGAAAAGCAAGCTGAAGGCTCATGCTGTACTACTGTGGTTGTTTGCAGAGAGGGAGAGTAGAAGATGTGGTCGTTAGTGACGAGTGCAGAGGGAAGCAGCTTGGCAAACTGTAAGTATGCACATGTAACCATGGAAACTGGGCAGTCTCTGTCCCAGTTTGGCCTCTTGCCGAGAAACTTATTTAAGATTTTTCTGATTTATTTCTGACATTCTTTAATTCTGAACTTATTCTCTGTATCTTAGACTGAATTATATGAAAAATAAGTATTGTTGGTTTTACCTTAGAGTTTGAGAATTGAAAACATTTACCGAGAACAACATGTAATTGGACTGTGTGTGTTTGTATGGTGCTGTTGACTCTAACGTGCTAGGCAAGTTATGCTCTACCACTGAGGTATTTTGCAAGCAGTCTCCACAGCAGGGCCCCACCCCCATCCTACACCTACACCTCTGGCTTTTGGGACAGGGTTTCTCTGTGTAGTCCTGGCTGTCCTGGAACTCTGTACGCAGACCCAAAGTCACAGAGACCTACCTGCCTCTGCTTCCTGAGTGCTGGGATTAAAGGTGTGCACCACCACGGCCCAGACATTTTTTTTCTGATCTCATTGAATTCAGCCTAGTTGAACTTGGGATCCTTCTGCCTCAGCCTCTGGAGCAGCTGAACATAGGCCTGGCTTATGAGAAGTAACCTCTTTAACGCTTAATACTAGCATCTTCAGACTTGAGCAAATCACAGTGAGTACCCGGCTCCTCTGCCAGATAAAAGCAGAGAGAACGTTTAATATTTGCATAGGTTAATTGCCAGGTTAGTAGAATGTGCATTTAAATATAATCTCTGAGTCTTAATGAGTCTACTCAATAACGAGGCATCAGGTATGCATCATATAGTACTCTAATATTCTAATCCATGCCAAGGTTCAAGGTTATCCAAGGGCAGGCACAGAGACCAGGGTCCTTTCCACCAGTGAGTGAGCAGCTCCCAGTGAAGCTTCTACTTGGTTTCTGTATCATGACATCTGAAGCTTTTGGTACAGCTTTAAAAAAGTACCACATGTCATGTCTAAAATTTTAGAACATGAAGGTTGTTTTTCAAGTATGACAAAGGCTTGTCAACCTGAAAGCCAGATGTGCCTAACTTTAACATTGGCTGAGGCAAACAAGGTCAACCTGGACTACATGACAAGATCATGAAAAATGGAGAAAACCCTTCAGTTAGCACAGCAGTTACTTTTTAAAAAATTTGCTTTGCTTTGTTTCAGAGACAGGGTTTCTCTGTATATCCTTGCCTGTCCACTCATTCTGTAGACTAGGCTGACGTCAAACTCAGAGATCTCCCTTCTGTCTACCGAGTGTAGAAATCAAAGAGAGTCAGACTAATCTGATCAGAGAGTCAGAGAGTTTATCTGATCCATATATCCTTTTTTAAAAAATACTTATTATGTATATATCATACAGCTTTCTGCCTGCATGTGTGCCTGCAGGCCAGAAGAGGGCACCAGACCTCATCATAGATGGTTGTGAGCCACCATGTGGTTGCTGGGAATTAATTGAACTCAGGACCTCTGGAAGAGCAGGCCTCTGAGTCTTCTCTCCAGCACCCTTATTTCCTTTAAAAAGTAGCTTTTAAAAGGATTAATGACGCTTGGCATGGTGGCACAAACCTTTATTCACAGCTCTCGACAGGCAGATCTGTGGGTTAATGCTACCTGCTCTATTTAGCCAGTTCCAGGCCAGCCAAGGCTATATAATGAGAGTGTCTCAAGAACGAGAACATAGCCATCTCATACTCATTTTGTGTGAACCTGGCAAGTGCTGAGTTGGAGGAGACATAGAACATAGGTACCCCAACCCTGCGTACCCCAACCCTGCCACGGTATCAGATAAAGGGCCTTGTCAGGTAAACCTATCACTGAGCTACATCCCGAGCCGGGAACAAAGATATTTTGGGTTTACTTTTTGAGTTATGGTCTCATGTTGCTCTGTAGTGGAAGACGATGACCTTCAATTACAGAACCTCCTGTTTTCACCTCTTGGGTGCTGTTAGGTCTTTGTCACCTAACACAGCTAGAGACCTTTCATAAACAATAACATGGGCTGTGTTTCTCAAAAACATTGGATAGTTTTCTTGTTTGTTTGCTGTGTTGGTTTCCTTAACCCCAGTGTTAGGAATTGAAGCTAGAGCTTCACACACTAGGCAAGTACTCCATTAGCGCTACTTCTCAGTAAGTCCTAATCGGAGCCTGTGCTTATCCAGACATGCTGTTCTAACTCACAGCAACGCACGCTCATTTTAGCCTCTCAAATAATGCACTCACTCTCCCGAGACTCATGCACACATTTAGTTTAAGTGTGTGGGTGTTTGCCTACATATTTATTGGTGCACTACTACTGTTCCTCCTACCCTCAGAAGCCATGGGGCATCTGATGCCCTCAGAGAGGAGTTACAAATGGTTGTGAGCCACCATGTTGGTCCTGGGAATCAAATCAGAAAAATTCAAGAGCAGGCAGTGTTTTTAACTGCTAAGCCAACCTTCTAGCCTTGCATGTGGATTAAATGTTATGCACATAGGTGTTTTGTCTATGTGTTTATTGTATGTCTGTTGTCTGTGGAGGCCAGGAAGTACAAAGAGTGCAAAGATTTCCTGCAAGTGGGGACACTAACTCTACAGCCTCTCGTACATGAATTCTTACAATTTATTTTAAAGAAGGTTTGGAGGTTAGCAATAGCAAGGTGGGTGAGAGTAGCCACACTTGGAGTGTAAGCCTCAGTCATCCTAAGAAAGCATAAAGGAAAGAACTACAAAAAATTGTATGACCTCCACCTTTGTGCTCCCTCCTCCCCCCATAATAAAAGAGGTGTAGGTTGAGTTATTAATTAACCATCTGGAGACTAATGTGTTTGAAACAAAATAAAGATGCCTTAGTTTATCAACAATAATTTGAACATTTAATGGAATATTGTTATTATTCTACTGATCTGTGCCATTATCACTGTCACTGTCGTTAATGCTGTGTCTCCTCTCATACTTTTCAAACTTCAGGTTATTATCAACTCTGACTTTGCTAAGCAAGAAACTAAACTGTTACAAGATCACCCTTGAATGTCTACCACAAAATGTTGGTTTCTACAAAAAGTTTGACTACACGGTATCAGAAGAAAATTACATGTGTCGGAGGTTCCTAAAGTAAAAACCACCATTGAGAGGTTACTTGATGCTACTGTTTTAGAGTTCATTTTTGTTGCTGCAACCAGTGAGCTCCCTAACTACTAGACTGAAAAATGCTGTAGTGTGCCAGTGTAGTGCCACGAGAGGATGCCTGTGGCTGCTGGGAGTGCAAATGATCAGAAAGGGGGGTGATTTTTTAACCAAAGGAATATATTTTCAACTTGAATCTTTTCTTGCATTGTATTTTTCTACAGTTTGTCTTCCTTTCTTGGTAGTCAAGAGTATGGGTAGTAAACAGTTATGTCATCTGCTCTCTGCTGCTCACTTTTAAATACATGTATATATATATGTGTATGTATATATGTATATATACATGTATATATATATACGTGTGTATATATATATTGATTGATTGAATAAGGGTGTTTCTTACCATAAAATTATTTTTGTCTCCGACATCTAATAGACTTAGGCACACCATTTCTCACATTACAGGGAGTTGGGCACTTTGGTTACCATGACCACCAGATACATATTTGAACATTGTCGATCCTAACTCTGCACACAAAACAATCTTTGGACAGTCTTTTTAAAGCAACAAAGGAAAAGAAAAATGGGACAAGGTACAACAGCTTAAATAACTATTTTGTGTATAGTTCTGTGCAGCTACTGTCCCATCTTTCTCATCTGTCAAATAAGGGTCAAGTTCTCCAAGTTCTCCAAGGGCAGACACAGAGATCCAGGGTCCTTTCCATCAGTGAGTTGCTACCTTGGTTTCTATATCGTGACATCTGAAGCCTTTGAATCATAAAAATGTGTGGTACTGCCTTTGGTACAGCTTTAAAATGGTAGCTTTTCTATTTAATGTGATTATAATGGTACTATGATTCTGATCACTGTCCTATTTTATTTATTTGAATGATTTTTAGAAACAGAATCAGATACTTTTATTAATAATGGTTCTAATCTTTTGCATTCCATGTTACTATATTAAACTTGTTTATATGAATAGTCTCTCATATTAGAATCTTGTCTTGTGTTTTTCTTGTTGAGATGGGGTGACCTGTACCCAGGCTATCCTGGTACTCCTCATACATGTTCTAAGGACTGATGCTCAGCCATGCACCACTACCATGATCAGCCTGAGTCCACTGGGTCTTAACAACGCAGTGTTCTGTATCTTTTGGTTACTTCAGTTGGTCTTTTGGATTTTCCGCTCGTCATGAGGTTGACTTTCATCTTCAGATGTAACCATAAAGAGCTTTATTAGGTTTTACCTATGTTAAAAAAAAAAAAGCCAGGGGTTGGGGATTTAGCTCAGTGGTAGAACGCTTGCCTAGCAAGCACAAGGCCCTGGGGGGGGGGGGGGGAGCCTTCCCTCCAAAGTAAAATTTAGCATTTTATTTCTTAGCATTAAACTCTTTGGGGTAAGACAGTCTATGATGTTAGTATTTCAATAAAACCCATGGAGTTGTATTAAGGTTTTCTCTGAAATCCCTCTTACAGTAGTAGTATGTCACCAGCTGACACAGTTTTAGTATTAAATGTTTACTCACCTTTCTTAGTCTGCAGAGGTAAAGCTGGGTACCCAAGAGACAGAAGTTCTGAGGCATTAGGAGTATGAATGAGCTCAATCGTGAAGTAGAATGGCACACAGTTTTAATACAACCACCAGTCTGCACAAAATAACTTTAATACTCTGTGCCCGGGCTAGCAGCATCTTCATTGTGACATTCCTATACATACATAAGCATTTATCAGATCAGAGTACAAATGTTGAAAGTAGAGTAATGTAAGCATTGCCTATACAGAGGTAAATAGACACGCATGTTATTTCTCTTGAATCATTGCTGCATAGTAAATTGCAATTACATGTCAGTATCATGTTACTGATTGAGAAAACACTTTGAATTGTGAGGTATGATAGCTCCTTATAAGAGCATAACATGTAAACCTGAATATTTTGAGTGATTTTTTTTTTTTAGCTGCCATGAATGGGAAAGACAAAAGAATTATCCAGCACTCAAGACTCTAGAAACTTATTTTCCTAATAAAAATAAATAAAATCCTCCAGTAATTCTCAGCTATTTCCTACTATTTCCTTATTGGAGTGTTGTTGAATGGACAAAGATACTATAAATACTGAGTGAAGCTACGCTTTAGGGTTGTGGATTAAACCAGTTATTAAAAAAGATCCATCAGGTAACTGCTCATTTACTTTACATCAAGTTGACATCCTAATATATACATCTCAACTTCATAATTCAAGATTGCACTTAAATACTTCTAAGTAATCTGAATTCCATAGTAATTAAACTATTAAGAACCTTATGTTTTATTACAGAGGACATGCTTAGCATTTTATGACATTACTTCTAGACAACCCCACACCCTTCAAATGAATATTCTGCTCTACAAGCGGTTGAAAGTTGGTAGCAAAGTTAGTGCACTTGATCATTCCTACCACAGAGCTGGGACATCTAGTAGACAAGAAACTAACATGAATCAGTTAAATGAGGAGAAGACTGACTCCCCCACTTGTTTCCAGGATCTGTTAAAATGGGGAGTAATGAAGTTCCTTATATTTTGATAAAATTTTGTTTTAATTATAAGCCCAGCTTACATATTTAATGTTGAAACTGGGTGAACATTCATACACTATTCAAGTTGTCTAGAGAATGAATAAATCATGATTGGATTAGTTTATCATAGTATTACAAAACACCACTGGAAATGGAACCTAAAGCTATTTAGTAAATGCAGAGGAAGGAAAGAAACTTGGAGGCTTCTTATGAAAGGACCTCATCTGTCCATATCAACTGTGCTCAACATGATGGCAGTCCCTAGTGTCCGAGACTGTCTCCAGTATATTGTGCTGGATAGGCACTTTATGTGAGAAGAAAAAATGACAGTGGTTAGAAAAATGGAAAATTACAAGCTACAAATGACTGTCAATAACTTCTAATTTTGAACAGACTCCTATTTAAAGAGGAACACATATTTTTATAAAACTTACTTTAAAAAGTTACTTCAAATGTCTCATCTTGAAAAAAACATTTTTTTAAAATGGAGATTGCTTTAATAAGCACAATTTCTGTTCATAGATTATGGGCTGACTCCAAGGGAGATCTTTGTTGACCTGTCGGGTGGTGATGTGTGTACAGAAACTTTAATACCCAATGTGATCTTGGCTCTATTAGACCACCATGCCTGTGACAAGAGAATTAAAAACAATGCTGTTCATTAGGCTGAAAAGATAGGGGACGGGATGGGAACCAGAAGAGGACAGAGGCCAAGGGAGCAGTAACTCTGGTTTATACTCAGGCTCCCCTGTGAAGGACAAAGAGCCTTTCTATACGTTAATGTCATAAGGTGTGAGCAAAGCAAGTAACTTAAGTGTAACCTGTTAACCGTGCACAGTGCCTCAGGGTATCCTGGAAGTGTGTGGGTATCATTCTCAACAGTAAAGCATCTCGAAAGAGGACTGAGAAATGTGAGCTATAAAGAAGCCATGTTTGTGCTACCCTAAAGTCATCATATACAAAAAGTTAAAAACACTTCGTCTGCACATCACACAATAATAAATTTTTTTGTAGAACAATTTTTATACATATAGATAAAAACATGGAAAACTAAAGAGCCATAAAATGACGTTGCTAATGCAAATCATGGTGTAAATTTGAGTTACTTTAGGAACAAGTTAAAACAGTAATTTACAATACACTGAAGCTACCCACAAATTGCTTTCCCCAAGGGATACACCTTCAAAGCAAAGCTGTCAGCTGAACCTCACAGAAGTAATACAACGTAAAGTAGAAGTAAATGTCTCCTTCCAAATAATTCACCTTTGTCAAGCATCACAGATTTAATTTATGGTTCAAAAACAAGAAATCATAGAAAAAAACGTTAATAGCTTTTCACTGCTTTATATACTAATTTAGAAGTCATGAGGATTTACTTGTTTGCTGATGCAAGGCACTTTTCTTTGGGGGTTTCATATTGAAGAAACAGTGCTACATTGGTTTGGTCTACTTTGAACCATTTTGGACAAGAGTTAGAGCTAGGCAACTCTGAGAAGACCAAGTCTACATTTGGCTTAAACAGCAAGTGGAAAAAGTCATGTGGAAAACATAACACTATCCTTATTTTTGAGTATCTGGTTCTAGAAAGTAAGACCTCTTTGATCATTACAACTTTTCTCATTTAGAATAAGGGAGACAACTGGAAAGGAAGTATTAACTGTATTAAATTAGTAAAGTAGGCTAGTTGCTAAAGTCATGATTTAAAGATACGGGACCAAGAAGTTTAAAAAAATGGTAATCAAGTTACTGAATTATACTAAAAAATGTGGACAAGTTCTACATTTTGTTAATGTTTCTGTAAGAGGCTCCGTCATAAAATTGAACTGTAAAATTACTTTAAATGTAATATATAACACAAAATGAATTTTTAGGAAACATTAGGAAATTTGTTATAAATTATCCAAAACCTATAAACAAATCCCCCTAACTTGTATTTTGTTTAAAGTAATAACTTTATATCATACAAATAAATTTCAAGTATGAAAAGTGCATTATTGCAATAATACCTCTTTGCAAGTCCAAAATTCTTGGTTTATAATAAAACCATAGTTTTTTTTTTTAAAGTAAACCCATCGTCCATCAGCGCCATCTACTGCAGAAGTCCCACATCTTAACTTGTTGCTCAACAAGTTGCAGAGAAACATGTCTGGAAGCAACGTATAGTTGAAAAGAAAGTATTTGTGTGTTTACCATTTCACATTATCATCACTAGGATCCTGTCCTTTCTAGATGGAAGCTCACACCCATGTAACAGTCCTCATAGTCCAGCGATCCTGTGCAATAACAGTCCTCACAGGTCAGCCATTCTGTGCGGTTGCCACTTGCATGTTCCCAAAGTCATCATCATCTTCATATGTTCTCTTCACACTACCTAAAGGTTATTGAATGAACACATACAGTGAAAACTTACAGAAACTCACATTAGGATACTACAAACAGCAAAAATTTGTTCTTCTACCAAATGATATTATATTAGCATTATGACAATGTCATGCTTGAATTTACAGCATGCTTAAGTTATGTTGTGTCATGAAGATAAAGTTACTTTGGCAATTGAACATCTTGTACATAGAAAACTTTTCAGCAGTCAGGGGTCCATTAAAATCTGACTGCAGCCTGGACTGGAGACATGGCTCAGTGGTTTAGAGCACTGACTGCTCTTCCAGAGGTCCTGAGTTCAATTCCCAGCACATGGTGGCTCACAACCATCTGTAATGGGATCCGATGCCCTCTTCTGATGTGTCTCAAGACGACAGCGGCAGTGTACTCATAGAAGTAAAATAAATATTAAAAAATAATAATTAAAAATCTGATTATCACCAACTCTATGCTTTGTAGGCAACATACATATATCCTAAGACACCACATTTAGTAGCTGAGTTTGTGTTCATAAGATCTTTGGATATTGTTCTGGTCACACAGTTATAGTTATGAAGAAAACAGTTGAAAATATTTTTCTGCTATTGCTGTGGCTTTATCATCCAGACCTATAGATTAGGAGCAAGGAAAGTATACATCAACTAAGAGATCCATTTTACTCCTTATACCAGAGTTTGCTCTACAAAAATATCCCATCAAGAATAAAAGTTATCCCTGTGTGCCGTGTAATTATATTCAGAAAGAAGTCTTGTGGAGGGGGACGGCTAAAGGACAGTTAAATGGCAGTTGTCTGCGCTCTGTGACTAATGATGGCACGGCTGCAGATTTGGAGTTGTGTTAAGTCATAATGTAGTCCAGACTGCAGATTTTTTTGTTTTGTTTGTTTTTGAGACAGGGTTTCTCCATGTAGCCCTGGCTGTCCTGGAACTTGCTCTCTAGACCAGGCTGGCTTCGAACTCAGAAATCCTCCTGCCTCTGCCTCCTGAGGGGTGGGAGTGTACCACCATTCCCTGGCTCAGGCTGCAGATTCTAACAAAGCTGGTGCTTCATTAGACCACGAGTAAGAATGTAATATAAAATCAATGGAGTAAGGTAGAAGAAAACTCCCAGCACAGTGCTTCTCCAGGAGGGGCTGGAGGAGTACGGTGAACAGCTTCATTTAAGGAGATGGTATCTAAGTTAGGAGTAAGAATAGGGAAGAGGAGTGTCATGCGCTGTATTAAGTGTAATACCTGAACGGCCATGGTGACCTTTGCTACCTGTGGCTCATGCTCACTTTGGACCTCCCGGGTTACACTTCGGTGGGAATAGTCAATAAGTCTCTAGCAAAACAAAAACACCATTCCATCAAGACAGATAAATCTGACCACAGTGTACAGAACATACGAAGATAATCTGGCTAAGAGGCTCATGATATGATGACCTAACGAGCCTTTGTTTAAAGTACTATTTAGAAGGAAGTGTGTTCTAAAGATGCTGATAAGCATCGTGTTTAAACAGAGGCTAGCGAGAGGGATCAATGGTAATTGGGAAGCACACTCACAGAAGGAGCATGTGGCCTGAGTCTTTGAGCAGAACAGAACAGGACAGAGCAGGACAGAGCAGTGGTGCTTTCTGCACTTGTGCTTCGGGGAGCTCGGCAGCTGGCACACAGCTCGTTCCAACTGTAAGAGTTCTTACACACAAGAGCAGCAGGGGCTTGGAAAGGGAAGAGGAGAATCTGACAGTTTGCTTAGGCTATTACCTATGAAAACAAGTGAATCGGATCCTAAAAAGAGAGGTCAGATCAAACAGTAGTAGTAGGTGGGTATGGTGGCACACACTTTTAATTCCAGCATTTGAGAGGTAGAGAGGTTCACAACTTGTGGGAATCAGTTCTGTCCTATACCATGTGGGTCCAGGGGACCAGAAGCCTATCAGGTTCAGGAACAAGCACAGTAAGCAGGTTGAGTTCCAAGCTAGTCTGAACTACATAGCTAATTCCGGGCCAGCTGGTGCTACAGAGTAAGAAGGATGACTTAGCAGTTAAGAACTCACTGCTCTTACAGAGGACCTAGGTTTGGTTCCTAGTATTTACTTGGTAGCTTACAACTGCCTATAACTCTAGTTCCAGACATCTGTTGCCACCTTCTGATCTTCTCAGAAACCTGGCATGCACTATGTGTATATACACACAGGCAAAACACTCATAAAAAGAAAGCTTAAAAACAACAAAAACCTCAAAATAGGAGCAAAGAGAAATTGAGGTAACCTGAATTACACTGTTTTATGTATTAATCACCTCTTTCATTTTGTGCTGGGACAAGCTCTTGCTATGATCTTTGTGCCTCTATCACCCAGGGCTGAGATATAGGCATATGTTGCCATATCCAGCAACTGCATTTTTAGTGTTAGCCAAGTTATCCAGAGTGGTCTTATTTTTTTTTTTTTCCTTTTTTTCGGAGCTGGGGACCGAACCCAGGGCCTTGCGCTTGCTAGGTAAGCGCTCTACCACTAGCTAAATCCCCAACGCCCCCCCACCCCCAGTGGTTTTATTTTAATCTTTGTAATAGCTATACAATGTAACAGACTTAAAATTACACACAGTAGATATGATTTTCAACTGGCTAATATAAGTGGCTACGCATTATAGTTTACACATAATAATAAACAGTACATGTACTATTTATTCATTAGACTGCTAAGCCTTTGAAACTCTTTAGTTTACTCAGAGTTTCTAAACAGATTGCTCACAAGTATGTGAAACGTGTAATAGATGCTTCTTTTCTCCTTCTTCCACCATTACCTTTCTCTTCAATTTTCTACAAAACAAACCAAGCCCTTACCTGTAGTACCAGAATGAACAGATAAAGACCTTTCTATCTGGAGTGGTGACATCATCTGTATTGTTAATTTTGCTAAGTAGATGGCTTCATATTCCTGAAAAAAAGATGTTAAGTAGCTCAGATACAAGATGAATGTGTACATTTGTAGTCTTAGTTTAGACAAAGGGCTAGTACAAAGGGCTCTTACAAAAGGAATGGAGGTTCACAGTTCCTACCTGGCAACTGTCAGTTACTGATAATTAGAAACCAAGTTGTGCCAATAGCTCGCTGCCAGACATAATGTATCTTCTGCCACCGGGCATTAACTATAATGGTCTAATTCTACATGTTAATATAGCACAAAGGATAGAGGGACCCAAAACTTAAACCTGCAATTTTATTAAAATTGCACTAAAAATCAATAAAAACAAAATTATTTTTTCCCAGTTTCCCCCGAACAAGTTTATCTTCCCCTTCTCACAAAGACTTTGTGAAAGGCCCCAAGTCCTCTGAAATAGGTAATTGTTCCTTCCTTTTGCAATCTTCAACCTACCATCCCTGAAGCCCAAGCAGCAGAGGCTTCTTGCTCCATCACTAGCCATCTCCTTTGCTAGTTTTACTTCCAAATCCTCTGTATGCCTGAGTGCTGCAGTGTTCTGCCTTTGAAATGTTTTTCCTTTTTCCTCTTCATCCTCCTCCTCCTGACAGAATCTTAAACAAAGAACTGAGGCTGGCTTCCAATGTGCTATTTAGCCAAGACTAGCCTTGATCTTTGATCTTGAGATTGCAGGTGTACTGATAGCATACTCGGCAAATTTGACTTCATCTAATACTCCTTTACCCTGCTGCTAGGAACTGAACCTAAAGCCTTGTCCAGGCTAGCAAGCTAGGTGAGAAAGCAGTCTGCTGCTAGCTATACTCCCCATTTTTTGTTTTTTTAAGATTTATTTATATTTATTTATAAGTACACTGTAGCTATCTTCAGACACACCAGAAGGCATCAGATGCCACTATGGATGGTTATGAGCCACCATGTGGTTGCTAGGATTTGAACTCAGGATCTCTGGAAGAGCAGTAGTGGTCCTAACTACTGAGCCATCTCTCTATCCCTAAAAGCTGTTTGTTTGCTTTCACTAGTCTTGAACTCACAGCAATACGCTTACCTTTGTTGCCCAAGCAGGGATTAAAGGTATGTACCACCACTGTCCAGTCATATCCCCAGTCTTAATCCATACTCTTTCTTCTATTGATCTCAGCCAGAAGAGCTTTCCTCTCCTTACATACAGGAGTCTGTCTCCTGAACACATGCACACGACTGTCTATTCCCTCTCCATTGCTTTTAAAATTGATAGGACCAAATTTTCTGGTGCTATCAGTTTAATGCTCTGTATCAGAAAACCAAATCAAACAACAAAATGTCTCTTCATTTCATTCTGTAACCTATCCCTTCTTACAGTTTCCTCTGTATTAGTGATGTCCAATCAAAAATTTTTATCCCACTTTTTTTCTGCCACCTTAGTGAGAGCTGTAGTGGTCCACACTACTCTCTGAGCTTTGCCTGGCCACCCAACGATGACAAGAAGAAGGATACCAGAAAGCCAAAAAAGACAAAAACCCAGTAAATAAATCTGGTGGCAAGGCCAAAAAGAAGTGGTTCAAAAACTGCCTGCTCTCTCGGAGGACCCAAAGGGCCTGGGGTTCAGTCCTTAGCACCAATATGATGGGTTACAGCCACCCGTAACCCTAGTCCAAGGTAGCCAAGGGCACCAGGCACAAACTTGTTACACAAACACTCAAGTCGACAAAACACCCATGTGCAATAAAAATAGAGTAGCACTGCAACCCCAGGTAGGGCTACAGCATGAGACATTACACATTGTTTCTTCAAGATATGTTATTAGGATTATACAAGAGACTTTACACTTGATCATACACACTACTAAATTTTGATTTTATTATATTATATCCTACTTTTTAAAGTACAAAAATATACTGTAAAAGTGAATGTTTTAATACAAGGCAAAAAAAGCAAAGAAACTTAGTGTGCGCTGGGTACAGCAGACCTAACAATAAGAAAAACTAAAACAAACAATAAAAAAAGCTGCCATTCTTAGCATATAGTGACTATCCCTTCATTTTGAAATTTTCTGGACTTTAGAACACTTGAATAGTCTTCATTTGCTTCAGAATCCCTAATCCAAAAATAAGCACTCAAAAGGTTTCTTTTTTTTTTTTGGTACTGAAGCATTTATGGTTTCACATTAAGAGATGTTCAACCTGTACTTGAACTAAACACTTATATCACAGTCACCATGGGGGCGGGAGAATCATTCCATTTTCTATCTTGTGTATAATTACTTTCTTATTTTAAAAATGCATTGATTGGGGGAACGTGTTTGCAGTGTGTATGAAGGTCAGATGACAATTTGGTTCTTTTCCACAAGTACCTCAACCTACTAAACCATCTGCTTATCCCCCTCTCTACTGTGTATTTAAGAATGTACCTTTAACCCATTTTCTTGGTAACTGCAACTATAGCCCAGATTGGCTTGGAATTCATGACAATCCTCCTACCTCAGGTCCTTGAGTGCTGGAATACAAGTGTGAGCCATCAGGACCAATTTAAAAAAAATTTTTTTAAAGGCTGGGTGAAGTGGTGCACGCCTTTAATCCTAACACTCAGGAGGCAGAGGCAGAGGCCAAGGCAGGCAGAGCTCTGTGAATTCCAGGACAGCCAGAGCTACACAACAACAACAACAACAACAACAAATTTAAATAAAGATATAAACTGGAATAATATCAGATTAGTCAGATTATAATAATATCAAGTATTTAGAAAGTAAATTCTACACCTAAGCTGTATAGACAAGCCATTTTAATCATCCTACACTCTGCCTTAAACAGAGTGGACATAGGAGTTCATTACCTGAAGTTGGTGGACAAATCCAGCATTAGGATTAATACAAAATCTCCTTTCTTGGACATAAGCAAATGCATCTCTGAAAATGGAGGAATAAAAATTAATATGATGGACCTATTTCATGAAATAATCTAAATTTTTTTTCATTTAGAATTTATTTGAAGGTGGGTGGAATATGGTAGTGCGTGCCTTAAATCCCAGCACTCAGGAGGCAGAGGCAGGTGGATATCTGAGTTCAAGGCCAGTCTGGTCCACAGGGTGAGTTCTAGGACAGTGGGGGCTACACAGAGAAACCCTGTCTCAAATAAATCAAAAAGGAATTTATTTGAAATATACTCTAAGGCTGGGGACAGAACTCCTTAGCTAATGCAAGGCTCTGGGTTCAATTCCCAACACAGTAGGGAAAAAACCTGCAACATTAAAAACCACCTAAATAATCTGCCAAAAGAGTAGACAATAGTCCTAATACTATAGAGAGGTGATGTGTCATGGTGGAGAGAAGTTAGGCCAACTAAATTCACAGTTCCCAGGCTCACCACCACCTCTAACAGGGAGCCTGCTCCATTTTTCCTCACTGGCAAAGCAGGCATTGTGATGTGGCTTCTGGAGGATTGCTGTGAAGATGAGAGAAGTGCAAAGCATGCAGCATACTTGTCACAGGCATAAACATTACATGAGAAGTGAACTTCCTTGTGTTATAAAGCTTACATGTGAAATCTAGTAGTAAACACAATGGATCAAGAGGTTATGAATATTATGACAAGATCCTAAATAATAAGGAAAATGTTTTTCAACTATTTGCATTCAAATAT
Source organism: Rattus norvegicus (assembly GCF_021556685.1). Classification (NCBI taxonomy): domain Eukaryota; kingdom Metazoa; phylum Chordata; class Mammalia; order Rodentia; family Muridae; genus Rattus; species Rattus norvegicus. The sequence continues at coordinate 22,572,881 of NC_141548.1, read as the reverse complement.
TTAAGAATTGTATCTTTTTTTTTTTTAACAAATTTACACATGTACACACTGTGTTCACTGTGTTCTAATTTCCCCTATTCTCCTCATCCCTATGACCCTTGCCTCCTCAGTCTACCAGTCCTTTTCTGGCATTAATCACGTTTGGTGTTGTGAACCTGTTGTGTAGCAGCTTCCTTTAAGTTTGCACTGTTCCTTCCTACAGGGAAGCCAAGACAAGCAACTCAAAAGCTCTAGGAAGTTCCTCAAACTGACCAGATGTAGAAGCCCTTCTCTCTCTCCATAGTAAAGAGTAAAAACTGATGCAGTCACTCTCAGACATGCCAAGCTGCTTCAAAGAAGCAGATAACCATTAAGTTGCCTGAAAGAGTTTTACACTCAAGGACTAAGTCACATGGAAAGAACATTCTCCAACCAGTTGAATATGTTCGATTCCTGCTTTTGTGCGCTGTACCAGGCCTGGGTGGGCTTTGGTGATGCAACTGCCTTTGACTCATTTCTGTTCCTGTAAGTAATTCCTCACCCATATTTCCATCATTAACCTCAATAAAATTCATTGGTTCACCAAGTTGGGCTGTGGTGATACCCATACTTTGGTCTATTATAAGCTTCATATCTGAGGTGAGTAGATGTGTACTGAATCTCCACAGGAAAATCTTGTCACTCAGTAGACCCATTTAATGTGTGACTTTTTTTTTTTCTTTTCTTTTTTTTGGAGCTGGGGACCGAACCCAGGGCCTAGCAAGCGCTCTTCCACTGAGCTAAACCCCCAACCCCTAATGTGTGACTTTTGATTGAAACTATCTACTGGAACCTATGGGATCATCAATGTTGGTAACTGACAGGCAAGTTTTCTACTCTGCCTAAATCTGTCAGAAGCAACTACTTAAAAACACAATTAAGTATATGAGAGCTTTGCTTATACCATGTCTGTGAGTGTGTATGTGAGTGTGTATGTGAGTATGTATATGAGCGTGTGGTCTCTGCAGGAGGCCAGAAGAGTGTTGAATTCCCTGAAACTGCAGGAGGCCAGAAGAGTGTTGAATTCCCTGAAACTGCAGGAGGCCAGAAGAATGTTGAATTCCCTGAAACTGTTAACAAAGTTACAAATCTCCACGGTTTGCTCGGTACTGAAGCCAGGTCCCCAGCCATTTCTCCAGCCCCAAGAGATAAACTTTTCTGTTTGGAAGTGATAAAGAGTGAAGACGAATTCTAGCTTTCTTAAGACTAAGAAAGGTAATACTGTATACTAGTTTGATCTTTATTATGTAGGTCTTCCTCTCTTTACAGAATGTAAAAGGTAATTTTGATGTGAAAGATCACCCTGATTTATAAGAGGATGCTACAGACAATTCCTAATTACTTGTTTCTTTTCTTACAGGGGCTGGATTTGAAGCCTTGAATGTGCAGACCAGGCTTCCACCTGAGTTTATAGGAATCCTACTTCCGTCTGCTGAGTATTTTGATTACAGGCATATTCTACTATACCCAGTAGATGTCAACTGAAGTAAAATAAACACTGACATTTGCATCCAGAGTTTTTCAGGTGAAACTAACTAATTCCCTAACGGTAAGCAGTTTTCCAGTTTTGTCTAATCAACTATGACTATCTATAAAATATCTATCTATATTAAGCCTTACATTCCTAACTATTTAATCCATTTAAGTGAGAGTGAACTGTTGCTAGGTTTGAGTATGTTAGCTTACCTGTACTTCATCCCAAATGTCTCCATGATGTATGCAATAACAAAGGCGGCACTGAAGACAGAGAACAATTAGATAATACAATTCATAACTAAACACAAGAAACAAAGATTATCTAGATTCATTGATGTCAAGGCGATACATGATTGGACAGTAGAGAGTGGAGGGACAAAGTTTTTGTAAGGCGGGAGAGGGGAGGAAGGAGAGATCAAGATAAAGTCTATGGAGGAAGATGGTTCAGATTTAGGTGAACTAGATTGGTTTTATCTTGTCTAGGTGGGTGGTTTATATCTTTATCAATTGGCAGTGAATTTATTGTGTAATGAATTGTGGACTAAGAATTTAACATGTAAGTCTAATTGCTAAATTACAAGTTTCTGGAACTTTGATTTACCAGGCTAAAGAGGACAGCGTGTGAAAGGGGGTGAGAGGCAGCTGGAGTATGTGGATCTGGTTCTGTGTGCGTGTGTATGCGAGGCGTGGTAACAGCCGCCTAGGGGACTGCAGGAGAGGGCATTCAATGGGAGAAAGCCAGGAGTGGGCAGCTTGCGGACTGCGTGGAGGAGTAGCAGCCCCGAGAGTAAGTAGACCTGGCTTACAGGAACTGACAGCGAACATTCCTCTTCAATTTTTGCTGAAACATCATACCTTCTAGAGATACCTGCATTCCCATGGACGAGAACTTTTCCTGAAAAAGTTTAAACAAGAGTTAGTCATCTAAAAAATAAGAATTCAAATGTAAAATATACTCAAACCACATATCAGGGTACAGTGAGTCTTCCTTAGATATTTTATTTCATGTACTTGTCACTTAGCTATTAATTTTCCAGTCTTTATTTTAATTATGTAGAGAATACAGTGGATTTTAGGAGAAACTGAAATTTAGGTGGAAAAAATTTTGAAAGCATAAGATGAAGTTAAGTAGCTGGGGAAATGTACATTTGAATATCATCTACTATATAAAAATAGAATTTCTCTATCCTACAGTCAGAAAACCTATCAATTGTAACAAAAATTCCTAAAGATAAAACAAACACTACTGCCTGGAGATGGCTCAGTGGTAAGAGCACCTGTGGCTCTTGCAGAGGACCGGGCTTCATTCTCAGCATCCACAGGGCAGCTCACAACCGTCTGTACTCCAGTTATAGGGGATAAGATGACTTCTTCTGGCCTCTGTAGGCCACAGGCACACATATGGTACACATACATACATGTAGATAAAAGACTCATACACACAAAAACAAATCTTTAATAACAGAAAAAAATTTACCTCCATTTTGTAAGCTTCCATCAATAAACTCTTTAGTCTGAGGATAAGAGAGACTGTATTAGAAAAAGCATGTAGAGTAAGGTGAACATATAATACAGTAAAACAAAAGGAGGCTGAAAGTTACAGAGCAACACCTAATCTTTAAAAAACACAACTCTTAGGGCTGGAGAGATGGCTCGGTGGCTAAGAGCACTGTCTGCTCTTCCAGAGGTTCTGACTTCAATCCCCAGCAACCACATGGAGGCCTGTTTCCCACCTATGATTTGATGCCGTCTTCTGACATGCAGATTGAGCACTCACAGACAGACAATAAATAAATAAATCTTAAAAAGAGAGAAAAACACAGCTCTTGGGCTGGCGAGATGGCTCAGCAAGTAAAGGCACCACCACCAGGCTTGACCTACGCTCCATCCGGGACACATGGTAGAGAGAACAGACTCCAAAATCTGTCCTCTGATCTTCATATGCACACCATGGCACATACAAGTGTGCATGCACGAACACAAATAAAAAATGTAATATAATTAAAAACAAACATCAATGAGGGGACTGATGAGATGGCTCGGTGGTTAAAAGCACGACCAGGGGTAGGTTCCTAGAACCCATACGATGGCTCACAACCATCCCCAACTCCACTTCTAGAGGATCCAGTACGTTCTTCTGATTTCTGTGGGCTCTTGTACCCATGTGATACAAATACATACATTCAGGCAACATATTTAAGTACCAACAAAAAGACCTCAATGACACAACTTTTAAAGGTTATTTTTTTAAATACCTTACTTTCATTATAAAGTAAATCCTACATTTTTTTCAGTCATAATGAAGTAGAAATAGTTTTACAATCTAAATTATTAGGCTCAAATCATAAATTGTAAGTGATATTAAATACTGATACTTACCATAGGGAAAAAACGTATTATGTTTTCAACTGGATTATCAGCAATATCCAAGACTAGATACCTGGAAACAAAGCACTCATGGTAAATATACTCAGATCAATCCCCACACAAAAACTTGGAAGTTTTAAAATAAAACTAACATCCATTTATAATAAGACATCATTCTTTTTTTCTTTTTTTTTTTTTTGGTTCTTTTTTTCGGAGCTGGGGACCGAACCCAGGGCCTTGCGCTTCCTAGGCAAGCGCTCTACCACTGAGCTAAATCCCCAACCCCATAAGACATCATTCTTAATTACATTTCCACCCCAATGATCTTCCATGTAAGCAACTCATCTGTGCAATGACTGTGCAATACAATTTGACTTTTTGGTTGAACAATAATTTATTGAGATCCCTCCCTCCTAGCCTCGACAATTTCTCCGCTTGTAGATCTTGTCTGCTAGTTCCAGGAAGGTGGACAGGGCAGAGCACTGCTCTGTGAGATGCTGAGGTGGTTCTGTCTGTCTTCCGTATACTTGAAGAACACACACTGCAGATCTCACACAGTGCTTTCACCTGGGCCACCTTTTCTGGGTCCTTCTGCCCAGAATTCTCATCCAAGACCTGCTGCAGTTGAGGAGTGGTCTGTAGCAGACACTGAACCGCCAGCCAGCTGCATCTGTTGTCCTGGATGTCAGTGCTGACCTTTCTGGTCACACAGGTGTCTCCATGGGGATCAAGGGAGTCATCCTGGACCTGAAAGAACTCGCCCATCTCCAGCAGGATCTTCATGGCATTAGCATGTTCCTTCTCCCCACTAATCCCTGCCAGGCACACAGCAGCTGTGATAGGCAGGTAGAAAGAGTAGAGAGAGGCTGTCTTGTACTTGACAATAGATTTGTACCTCTTTTCAGTGTGTCTACCAAGATCCGCATGGCCCTGGGGTGCTGTGATGAGGGAGAGTCTGCCCGGTCTGTTTGATGTAACTCTACAGAAGGAGTAGGGCTGCTCCCTGCAGGAGAACTTCAGCAGGCGGTAGATGGAGGCTTCCAGAAGCAGAGCATCGTTGATGGCCAAGCCTATGCCTGGCTTCTGATACCAGCAGATTTGTGAGTGAGACGAGTGAGGGAAGGGTTCATGATGTCATCTGACATGAGGAAAAGCCTGGAGCAGTCCTACACACCAGCCCACAGCCAGAGCCCACTCAAGATTCTCAGCATCCTGTTTCCTTGGCTCCAACAGCTCCTTGAAGGCCTGTACCACCGTCAGACCCCGAGTGAACTTGCCTCCTACAGCACTGCACGCCAGGACTTCCTTGAGTCGGGTAATAGTCTCTGGGTGTCCCAGTTCATCCTCAGTCAGCACCTTGACGATCTGGGAGAAGTGCTGGATGAAATTCTGCTTTTCTTGGTTATAAGCATCCAATTTCTGATCCCCATTCATTCTGATAGAGGAACTAAATGCTCTGGGCTTCAGTGTGCGTTCTCTTGGGCTTGTTTGTTTTCTTCAGGGTAGGTTCCTGGTGTAGCTCTAGCTGCTCTGGAACTTGCTCTGTAGACCAGGCCGGGCTCAAACGCTACAGATCCACCTGCCCCGTCTCCCACGTACTGGGATTAAAGCATGCAAGTTTGACTAAGCTTGACTTTTTAAGCTACTCTTTATTCTATGAGCTCCATTTCCCTGTATGTTTTTACTATGAGAAGGTTTGTATTATTTTTATTAGTTTTTTGAGAATTTCAATAGATGAATACAGTATATTTTGATTATATTAATTTTCCATTCGTTCCCCCATATTTCTCTAGGACAGAGACTCTCCATCCTCCTCTCAAACTTCATACTCCTTTAAAAAATTTTTCATTTTTTTTCTCTTTCTTTTCTCTTTTTTTCTATGTAGCTCTGGCTGTTCTGGAATTCTGCCTCCCCAGTGCTGGGATTGTGTTCTAATACTAAGGTGTCATAATTAACCTTTAAAAAGGACTTTATTATGTGAAGGAGTATTTGGCTTGCAAGTGTGCCTGCTACCCAGGAAAGCCAGCAAGGGCACCTGGATCCCTTCAAACTGGAGTTATAATGGTTGTGAGCTACCATGTGCATGCTGGGAACCAAACCCAAGAGCAGCCAGTACTCCTATAACCACTGAGCTATTTCTCCTGCCCCTGATAATTTTTTTTTCTTTTTTTCCGAGCTGGGGACGGAACCCAGGGCCTTGCGCTTGCTAGGCGAGCACTCTACCACTGAGCTAAATCCCCAACCCCCTGATAATTTTTGATAATCATAAAAAGTGAAAAATAATTTTCAAAGTATATCTCTAGGGACTGTGTCATAGATTTATGGTGTGTAAGAACATTTAAAGCCTTACAACACAACATGTGATAGTTTGGTATAAAATGTTTATTTAATTAAAACAAAATCCATAAGCAGTAAAGAGAGCTTCACAGTGAGTCTAGAAAATTAGTACAAAAAGTCCACATACTCTCAGTCCTACCCCCATTTCTGTCAATCTACCCCCGTGAGTTGGCGGAAGATGACTCTCTAGTGGTCTGATGTTACCTCCCTATCTTTGCACCTTCAGAGGACACTTCAAAGGAAGCTTTACGTTTGATTGTGGGAGAGGGAGTTAAATAACAAAATGGTGTGGTGGCTCAGTTCTGTAGTTCTGGCAGTTGCGGGGCAAGGCAGGAGGCTCCAGGCTGCCTGAGCTACTAAGATTCCAGTTTCAAAGAAAAACCAAACAAGAGGCAGAGAGATGACCTGGTGGTGAGGAGCATGTGCTGTTCCTGTCTGGGGCCTCACAACTGTCTGCAACTTCAACTCCAGGACACTGGAGGCTCTGAACCCAAGGGCACTCACATGCACATACCACGCATCTATACATAATCAAAAATAATACATCTTTTTAAAAAGTATGGTGAAACACTGAGTCAACCATTCATTGTTTTGAATTGGCATCAGATCCCATTACAAATGCTTGTGACCTACCTGGGGGTTGCTGGGAATTGAACTCAGGACCTCTGGAAGAGCAGTCAGTGCTCTTAACCACTGAGCCATCTCTCCAGCCCCAGTTATACTCATTTGTATGATCAGTAAAGCAAAGCATTACAATGTTTTTAACATCTGTCTGACATATCCTAAGTTTAAAAAAAATATTTCTAACACACTTTTATATAGATACATAATATCTCTATAAAGATACTGAAAAACAATTGGTAGCAGTTCTCTCCCAATAAGCATCTGCCTTTTGTTTTTAGCATGTGTAATGCCGTCTTTGTTACTGTTGTATTATTTGTCTTATTAGTCAGCTTCAATTTGGAGTCCAGCCTCCTAAGTGGTAGGATTATAAGACTGTATCACCAAATCCAGCTTATTTTTTTTTCCAGCTTATTTTTTAAATGAACCTAAAATAACAAATAGTAAGACTTTTAATGATTCAGCTGCAATAATTAGAAGATAAATGAGAAAGCTAGAAATATATGAAAAAGTATTTAACTCCACCAGATTGAAACAAATTTCAGTATCTTATAACTGTGTCTTGGAGAGACACTGAGGAGACAGTCACACTTGACAGTGAAATATAAATGGAGGGCAGTCTGCGATACTTATTAAAATGTCTCGTGCTCATCTTCTTAGAGCCAACATTTCTATAAATTTACCCTATCAGTATATTCACATATAAACTAAGTAACATGCTCAAGGATGGTCACTGCATATCTTAGGAATACATAACAAAGTCTGCAAATATAGAAATGCCCAATAAGATATTGACTGAGGCTGGATATGGTATACACACATGTAATTTTGTCTTTAGGAAGCAGAGGCAGGAGGACAATCATTCATTCAAGACCAGCCCTGGCTACATAATAAGACCCTGTCACAGACAGACAAACAGAATATATAAAGGTTTCAGGGAAGACCAAGGAGATAGCTCAGTGGGTAGTGCACTACCCATGAGTGTGGGGGCCTGAGTGTTCAAATTCCCAGAACCATATAAAAAGCTTGGTAGGGAGATAGAGAAACAGCTCAGTAGTTAACTGGCTGCTCTTCCAGAGGACTGAGATTTGATTCCCAGCATCCAAATGACAGCTCAGAAGTATAATTTCAGTTCCAGAGGATCTGATGCCCTCTTCAAATCTCCATGGGCACCAAGCACAAAATGGTACACAGACATACATACAGGCAAGATCCCCTTACATGTAAAATAAGTTTTTTTTTTCCTTTTTCTTTTTTTTTGGAGCTGGGGACCGAACCCAGGGCCTTGCGCTTCCTAGGCAAGCGCTCTACCACTGAGCTAAATCCCCAACCCCGTAAAATAAGTTTTTATCCAATACATTTTGATCACATTCTTCCAATATCCTCTATACCTCCATTTCCAATCATTTTCAGCTCTTTCCCTATTAAAGACAGACAGACAGACAGACAGGCACACACACACACACAATGAGAATCAAAACAAGTAAACAAAGTCCAACAAGACAAAATACACCAAAGGAAAACAAAAAGCACACAAATAATACGGAATTTATTTTTGTGTTGAACAAATGTTTCTGGGCATGGGGCCTGCCCTGAACTGTAACTAATGAAAAAAAAAGCTAGGTGTGGGGGCTAGAATGATATTCAATTTGGTTCCTACATCCATGTCTGGATCTATAACCATGTCTGTAACCATCCCCTTTAAGTCCAGTTCCAGGGGATCTGTGCTTTTATGTGCCCATATCCATAGAAAGACAAACACACACATAATTAAAAATAGTATCTTGAAGAGAAAGACAAGGTTTGGGAACTCAAGATCTCTAATCCCAGTACTCTAATGGCAAGATGGGAGGCACAGATTTCAGGGGACTCCCCTGAAGCCTGTGGGCCAAACTAATGTAGCATATGTTACTGCAAACAACAAAAGACCAAGCTCGATTCAGTTGTTTCTTGACCTCCATATGCTAGCAGGGGTGGGGGCCAACTCAGAAACTATTAAGTCAAAACAACCTTATCTACAGGAATAGGCTTCTGAATAGACACAATGAAGAAGAAATCGCAGGTGCCTTTGAGGAAGGGACTGAGTATCTAGGAGGAAAGGAGTACAGAAAAACATTCTAAAATTATGAACAAGATTTAAATATTTTACATAAATTCTGTTATACACCATATAGCTGATACTTAGGAAATAGCTGAAAGTTATATTATATAACAACCTTGAAACAAAATCATTACAGGACAGGGAAAATGCTAACCTAGCATGCTTGAGGCTCTGGGTTTAATCTCAAAACACTTTGAAGACCAGTAAAAATAATAAAACAACACTGCATGTTTTATCCTTAACATTTTTTCTATAAAGCACAGCAACAATTCTTACCTAAATAATTGTTGAAAGTTTGGTTTAATAAAGTTTGCTTCAATATTTTGCCGTATGCAAATTATATGAGTTATGCCATGTTTCTGCAGTATAGGTAGCTAAAAAAAATGGGGAGAGATAATAGTTTAAAATATAAAATATCACCTTACAATATTATGTCTAAAAATAGAAAAGACTCATCTAATTCTGAGGTACAGAAGATTAAAGCTAATCTTATGGTAATTGGCCTGACATGATCCACCAGACGGTTCAATGATTCAAGTCTAACACACAGATTGCTCTCTGAGCTTTAACATCAACTTATTTATGTTTATTTCTAGGGCTTGATGGGAACTTTTCAAGAAACTCGTACTATTAACAACTGTGACTAAAGCCAGGGAGTTTAGAGTCATGAGCTCCTAAGCTAGACATCCCAGGTCAGCCAATGAACTGAGCTTGGTAGCTCAGCTTTGTTCTGGGAGAACGAGAAACACTACTCTTACCTGAGCAGTTAGGATTAATTTTAAGGAAAGAAAAAAATGTGTACTATATAGACTTAGTCTGACAAAGTCATGAGATGGAAATCCCATGTGGGAGCATGACCTTTATATGACAAAGAAAAGAGCCTGCTCACTCTATCCCCATAGAGCAGGGATCTGCCATGAGAGACGACTCACTGTCTGAGGTTATCCTGGTCTACATAGCTTGAGTTACATAGTGAAACCTTGTTTCAAACAGTAACAACAAAGAAAGCAAACCAAACCAAACTAAAAACTCCTTTAAAAGCTTTGAAGGTACATTTAACTAAGTAAAGCAAAGCTTATCAGAATGAAATTCTAATGCAATGGCAGAATATATTTGTACTTTTCAACAGAAGCATTTATAAAAAGTGAACTATGACTTTACCTCCAGATACAAATAGAAAAAAGTTAGAAAAAGAAATAGACCAAAAAAAAAAAAAAAATAGACCATTGGCTAACAAGCAACCTGAATTCGTCTTTTTTTTATGGTCAAAAGGTACTTTTTTGGGGATGGTATGAGTAGAAATTTGGGATATATTATGGTGACTCAGATTGAGAAATATAAATACATACACAAAGAAGATGTAAGTTGGGAAATTGGGAAAAGGATTAATAGAAGTCGGTGGAGGACAAGAGAGGAAAAAGATACATGTTTGAATATCATCAAAATGGTTTATGAAATAAAAATGTCATAGTGAAACCTGTTATTAGGCATAATTATATATGCTAATATGGGTGCTAATGATTGGGAGGACCTGCACCTGGTCATCAGTACACTCTGGGCAACAGCTCTGCTGACACCATCGTCTAGAAAGTCAAAGCTCTATTTGTTTACTGACTTTTACATCATCTACCCTTTCCAGCTTCCTGGCTGGGCACCTCTACTATCAAGAACGTTCCGATTTCAGGATGACTCTGAAAATTATTGTCACGAAACTATCATATAGAAGTATATTAAATTCTGAATCAGCAAACCTTTGGGGAAATATTTGCAATATAATGTTTTACACTATATATCACTCAATAAGAATCAGTACCATCCCCATAATTCATAAAGCTGAGAATTCCTTAGAAAGTGGTAACTAAATCACTAAATACTAAAATAAACCACCCCATCTTAACCTAGCAACTGAAGAAGTCTATTCCCAATGTAAAAGAAGAATCACTCTAAAACATGCACTTTTACTTTGATACGAGCTAACACTCTCTTCTATTTCCTCCTCTGATACTTTGCACGTATCTGATAATGGTCAGAAGATGTCTGGCATGTACAGATATAACATTTTAAGATAGTAAATAAATTACTAATAGTTGTAGGATTGGTAAATCTATAAAACACAAGATTTCGTGAGAAAAATAAATTATAAAAACTATTGTAATTTGTGGTGAAACACTTCAAAAGTATTAAAGGTCTAGTAAATTTAAAAGTAGGTACAAGTACTCTGAACACTGCTGTTATAAATATTCCTAGTATAAAATTCTTACTATTAAAAACTTACCCGATAAAAAGTTGGTTTACTAAAGCCTCTTGGAGAACCTACCCTAAAGTTCATACCTTGCTTTTCATAGCAGAAGAGTAGGGGCCTAAGAACAATCCAGGCAAAACTTCCTAGGGGAAAACACATAGGTAAAGTTTAAACCATAGCAAATATGTATCGCATAGGTCAACTGTCTCTGTGTACAGGGGCTAATAGCCTTTGCAATATTCTGGTGAAAACTTTGATCAAGGAGCATTTCCTAGGCATATATAGCAAACTGGGATAAGAAATAATAGGTGTGCCTTTATAAATTCAAGTGAAATGTTCCCGATTTAAGTTTTATTCTAAAAAGTCAGATATTCAAGTTCCTACAATGCTTTTTATAAGTAGGATTGGATATAATCAGCACATTATATTATCGACATCCACATTAATAAAAACCTTAACTTCTATTATTATTTATAACCTAAAAATAAAACAGGCATAAAGAAAAGCACCCTGTTAGAATTACGGTTACTCTAACTTTTATTTGGTCAAAACAGAAAGCAGTGTGGAGCCAAGTGTAGTGGAGCACCCTGTAGTTCCAGCACCAGCACCCAGGAGGCTGAGGAAGAGGATCCTAAGTTGGAGCAGTCTGGGTTACACAGAAGATCCAGGTCAGTGGGAACTCAATCAGACCCTGTCCTTCCTTCAGAACCAAAGCAGCACAAGATGACACAGGATACAACTTCATCACAGTAAATAAAAACTAGTCAACAGTAATCAATCACTATAGATACGGCCCTAAACTCCAGGCAGGTCCCCTGCCCTAGTCTCTTGAGTGCAGAGCTGATAGGAATGGTCCCAAGAGCATCTTACGAGTGTGAATTACATTTTACTTATGTGTGCATTTCCCATAGCACAGGGTTGTTCTCATATGTACTCACATATGTCACATACAGTTAAAGGTCTAAAAGGAGCTTTCTTCTCTCTCTCCTTTTTAATGAAGCCGAGTTGGGGTTTAATAAAGCATGAGGTTAAGAGAAAAATACTTAGAAGGAAAGCAAGACACCAGAGAGCATGGTGGGCTTCCCAAAGACGAGTCACTTAAAAGTGAGTTTTCATTAAGAAAGGAAGCAGGCCTTTGGAAGATACAGGGTCAAGAGTGAGGGCACTGCTTATATTGAGGACTAACGAAGCTGACTGCAAATGATAAGAAATATAAAAGAGGGGCATTCATTCCCAACAGTAAGCCATCAACTCACTGAATATAGTTAAGTCAGTTACGGATGTCAACCGGGAAGTAGACATAAAAAAATGAGTAACTACCTAAAATTATTTTACAGTCAAGTCTCTTGAATTTATCCAAATTAGACAGGAAAGCAAACTGCTTTAAAAGGAACATAAGCACTTCATTTTTTAAATAAGGAAAAACAGTGACTCATCAAGCACATCCACATATTGCTATGACCTTAAATCTAATCCAAACAATATAGACAATTCATTTTACATATTAAGATTTTGACACAAATGGAACATATTTACCACACGATACCCTAATACTGCACAATACTTATAACTGTAAATATGACAACCCTACAGACTATGAAACAGCAGGTCTCCTTTGTGCAGTAAGCACAAGTTATTAAATAATAGGGTCATTTGAATAAATTAAAAGTTGTCGTACCTGCATCTCTCGTCTCATAGGGTAAGTCCACTCCTTGAAAAGGAAAACAAAAATAAATAAATAAAAATAAATAGAATGAAAAATACCACAGGCTTCTCAGATAGCTCAAGTCTGACAATCTGAAACTTATCCTTGAAACCCAAGGATAGAGACCGGGATCCTCAATGGTACCCTTTGAGCCCATCACTGTAAATAAATAAAAGTAACCAGGTATGATGGCATGTTTATAATCCCAGAATTTAGATGACAGAATCAAGAGGATTGCCAAGTTCTATGGCAGCCTGGTCTATACACTCACTCTCTCTCTCTCTCTCTCTCTCTCTCTCTCTCTCTCTCTCTCACACACACACACACACACACACACACACACACACACACCCTATAGCAGATATCCCTGGTGACAGATAGCAGATAGTCACACACACACACACACACACACACACACACACACACACACGCACGCACGCACGCACGCACGCACACACACACACACACGCGCGCGCCCTATAGTAGATATCCCTGGTGACAGAAATCAGATTACAATTTGCCTGGTGTTATGTTGGGTGGAGCAGGGAATGCCTATAAACATTGGGTACCTTTCTTCTTTTACTAAATTATTTCCCTTTGCTTTATGTGTCTGGGTGTTTTGTCTGCATTATGCCTGTGTACCACATCTGTGACTGGTTTCTTCAGCGCCAAAAGAGGGTGTTCCTCTGGAACTGGAGTTGCAGATGCTTGTAGGCTGCCATGTTGGTGCCAGAAGTCAACCAGGTAAACTAGAAGAGCAGCCACCAGTGAAACATCTCTCCAGGCTCCATGGGATACCTTTCTAAACTGATATAAATGTTCTTCAATCTGAGCCTGGCACGGTGGCACATGACTTTGATCCCAGCATTCGGAAGCATAGGCAGACAGATCTTTGAGTTCAAGACCAGCCTGTGGCAGAACCTTCCCCTAAGGAATAAAGATTTCAGAGGGCCAGTCACTGGGCAAGGAGTGTGTGTGTGTGTGTGTGGGGCCTTCTGGGTGGCCAGGGTGGAGAGAAAGAGGGGAGGCAGGAGAAAGATACCCTTTTGGATAGGTGAGGTTGATCTGCTACTGGAGGCTTTATAACTCTGAATGGCTTACAAATTAGGACGCTAGCTGCTGCGTCCAGCTACTGTGTTACCTGTTGATTGTAAACTAAGCTTGTGTGATGTTTTCCTTCACAGTGACCACTGGGCTCCAGAGAGAAAGGTACAGCAGCAAAGCACAGGTTTGCCTGAAGTCCACCCCAGTTAGCTGTGGGAATTCGTAAGTGTGGGGCTGGCATGGCAGTGACCCACCATGGGAACTTAGCAAGCCAGATGACGAGATTTCAGAGCTCTGGGTCAGAGAGTCTACCAGTCTGAGAACAGGCCAGCCTGCTCACTGGTGCCTTGCCGGCAGTAGTGGGAGATTCATAATACACTAGCACAGTCTAAAATATGAGTTCCAGGATAGCCAGGGCTACACAGAGAAACCCTGTCCTAAACAAACATGAAAACAAAGAAAACAAAAACAAAAAACAAAGAGCACTTATTAGCCAAAATGACAGACCATATAATAAAAAGAATAAAGATTACTCCAGGATAGGAAATATTCAAAAGGTAAACTGTCTTAGAATTTTTATTGCTATAATGAAACACCACAGCAAAAGCAACTTGGGAGCACAAAACAGGTTTACAAATCCCAGCTCTGAAAAAAAAGAAAAAAGAAAAAGAAAAAAGCCACAGCAGGAATTCAAACCAGATGGGAACCTGGAAGTAAGAGCTGATGCAGAGGCCATAGAGGAGTGCTGGTTACTGGCTTTCCCCTTATAGCTTTCTCAGATGACCATGGCTTGTGTCAGGCTGACATAAAACTGGCAGCATAATACCTGTTCTACAAGCTCAGAGCTACAAGCTCAGCAAAAACACTTTTCAAGTACGGAATAAAAGGCAATCCTATACAAAAGCATCTCTGGAAAGGTAACTCAGGCATCAAGATCACAGTGCTCATGTTACAGGCCAGGAACTCTAAAATGCATCTAACACCAGCTTTGAGGTGGGCAGAGACAGGAGGACAGCTTGGGATTTCTGGCTTCCAACTTTGCCAAGAAAACACGAGTCCCAGGTTCAGGCAGAGACCTCATTCAGAACAGCCACGGTGATAAATGACTGTGTGCATACAGATGGACATCCATTTATGTACACAAGTAAGATTTTATAATCTTTAAAATTTTCCTCTAAACGAGGCATAATCACACACTTTTAATCTCAGCATTCAGGAGACAGAGGCAGGTAGATCCCTGTAAGTTTGAAGCCAGCTAGGACAGACCCTGCCACCCTCCCCCCAATAACTTTTTATAAAAACCAATTTTATTTTTTAATTAATTATTATTGAGAAAAGGTTTCTCTGTGTGGTCCTGGCTGTCCTAGAACTTGCTCTGTAGACCAGGCTGGCTTACAACTCCATCTGCCCCTGCCTCCCATGTGCTGGGATTAAAGGCATGTACCATCATGCCTAGCTAGAAAGACCAAGCTTATAAACAGATTCTTAGTAAAGAAACTTTTTTCAAGATTTATTTGTTTACTTATTTATCTCATGTATGTGAGTACACTGTCACTGTCTTTGGGCAGGCCAGAAGAGTGAATCCCATTACAGATGGTTGTGAGCCACCATGTAGTTGCTGGGAATTGAACTTAGGACCCCTGGAGGAGCAGTCAGTGCTCTCTTAACCACTGAGCCATCTCTCCAGCCCTAAAGAAACTTTTTAAAATGTAATGTTAAGGGGTTGGGGATTTAGCTCAGTGGTAGAGCGCTTGCCTAGCAAGCGCAAGGCCCTGGGTTCAGTCCCCAGCTCTGAAAAAAAAGAAAAAAGAAATGTTAAAAAAATATTAACATTGTGTCTATTTATACTTCTATTTTAAACAGAATTTTATCCACTCCCCCCAGAATTTTATTTTTTAGAGATTTATTTTTACTACTTTCCATATAATAGTGTTTTTCTCTCGTGTATGTATACCATGTATGTGCCTGGTTCCCTCAGAAGTCAGAAGAGGTCACCCATGTCTTGGAAGTGGTGCTGAAGTTGAGTTGCTGTGTGAATGCTTCTCTGCAGGTGGAGTCTTCTCTCCAGTCGTGAGTCTTACCTCACGTCTAGATAACTCAGATCCACAGTGTACTTTGGTAATTAGTACATCTCTATTCAGTCTTTCAATGTGAGCAAAAAAAACCTTATGGAAAGCATATCTTTAAACAAAGACTGATTATACAAAGTAGCAATTATAATTCCTGAAATTAACGGAGAATCTGATTTTTCAAGTCAGTCAAAAAAAAACAAAAAAAAAAAACAAAAAAAAACCCCAAAAACCAAAAACCATTAGCCAAACTTGGTGTCTGTGTGCTTCTTCAACTTACCAGAAGATAATGATTATTTTCTTTTTCTTTTTTTGGTTTTTCAAACAGGGTTTCTCTATGTAGCCCTGGCTATCCTGGAACTCATTCTGTAGACTAGGCTAGCACATTCACAAGAGAAATAGTTCTATCTTTTCCATAGAAAAGTTTTAATGATTTAGGTCAAAGACAATGTCCTTTTTAGTGACGGTGTCCCTAATATGAAGTGTGGAGTGTTACAAGGAATAAGCACACAGTGAGTGTGTATTCTGAAGATACTTGGTGCTGTAGACACTGCAGCACTGACAGGCCTCCGGCCTAGATCTCAGAGATCTACCTGACTGCCTCTGCTCCAGAGTTCTGAGACTAAAGGTATTCAAAGATTTTCAAGTCATCTACTGACCAAACTTATTTCCTGAAGCAACTTGTTACAAGCATAGGAAAAGCATAAAGAAATTCCTTACTTAAAATAAAAACACTGCATGTGGTTAAAGAAGAGCAGAAACACACTGTGGGATGACTAAAGCTCGGCTGAGAGATACTGTGAGGAGAGGATCCACCCTATCCTCCAGTGCAGTGGTTCTCACCTTCTCTAATGTAGTTGCTACTTCATTTTTTTAACTGTAATTTTGCTAGTGTTATCATTTGTAATGTAAATATTTGATATGTGACCCTAAAGGGGTCCTAAACCATAGGTTGATAATTGCTGTTCTAGGGTGTGATAAAAAAATGAGTCTATTAAAAGAAAGAAAAAAAGGCTGGGTGGTGGTGGTTGACTCACACCTTAATCTTAACACTTGGGAGGCAGAGGCAGGCAGATAGACGTCTTGAGCTCAAGGCCAGCCAGATTTACAGAGTGAAGTTGAGGACAGCCATGGATACAAAGAAAAAAACCTATGTTGAGGGAAAACAAAATACTGAGTCTATGAAAACTGACAATAAATAGACTAGTAGAAAAGGTACACACATTTATTATGTGCACAGGGCAAACATCCAATACCAGTGATAATTAGAAACTTAAAGTTGAGCATGGTGGCACCTGCCTGCAATCACACCACTTAGGGGGTCAGGATAGCAAGAGCTTTGAGATTATGTCTGTGCGTGTGTCTAAGAAAGCCACATGAACCAATGTGCAAGGAGTCTTAGAACCCAGGGCTTGTGATAAACCTGGGTGTGGTATCCACTTCTCTTTTGTAAGTTAATCTTCTGTTGTTTACTGTTTACTGAACCCCTTTTCAAGATCTATTTTCTAGGTAACTGAGGGGCATTTAGAAACCTTCTCCTGCATCTGCCGTTTTATATACCCAAACAACCAGCATGTCAAACAGCAACATTTTGGGGTGAAATTTCCTAAACCCTTTCAATGTAGCAAGTTAGAAGGAACTCAAAGCAACAGAATAAATGTGCTTTTTTGTTAAAGTACTTCCCCCCCCCAAAAGATTTAACCAAGTAAAGGGTATTCAATGCTATTAAATTATTTTTAAGTTTAAAAAAAAATGTAAAGAAGAAAATGAGGGCTGGAGAGATGGCTCAGTAGTTAAGAGCACTGACTGCTCTTCCAGAGGTCCTGAGTTCAATTCCCAGCAACCACATGGTGGGTCACAACCATCTGTAAAGAGATCCGATGCCCTCTTCTGGTGTATCTGAAGACAGGTACAGTGTACTTATATATAATAAATAAATAAAATCTAAAAAAATAAAAAGGGGGGGTTGGGGATTTAGCTCAGTGGTAGAGCACTTGCCTAGGAAGCGCAAGGCCCTGGGTTCGATCCCCAGCTCCGAAAAAAAAGAGGAAAAAAAAAAAAAAAAGGAAAGAAAAAAAAGAAAATGAAATTTGAATCTCAATTTTTAACAAAAACAAGATTCCAAAGTTGATTCACACTCTGTGTAAGTTTGTAGACAAAAGACCATGAAACACTGTCTACATATTTATACCAAAATAAGTTACTACTACAATAGGATGTGGCAGTACACATCTTCAAATCCAAGAATCAAGAAGGCAGAGGCAGGCAGGGCTCTATGAGTTTGAGTCTAGCCTGGTCTACATAATGAGTTCCAGGATAGTCAGGGCTACACAGAGAAACCCTGTTGCTAATAATATTAATAATTACAAGAATTAAAAGCAAGTTGCAGAGCAGCAAGAGAATAGACGTTACCTCCATTCACAGGTCACATACACACATAACCTTAAGCCTCACTAGAATAAGTACGGATCTGAAATTATTCCAGTTGCTATCAGATGCTGATCTTTGAGAGTTTTCTCACCTTAACTCTACAGCTATGTTTGAGTATATCTCCCCAGAAACAAGTCTTGAGATGTCTAAACAAGGAATTAAAAGGTGGAAACTCAATACAAATACAGTGTGTTGAGGGGGGCCTCTGAAAGTAATTAGGTTTAGAAAATGTTAGCATAAACCTCATGACTATATCCCAAGTAAGAGGAAGTCCAAATGGTTGACAGACAATACAGACTAATGGATGTATGAATGACACTGGGACTGGTGGACCACACCACCTACAAGAAAGCCATCACTCACCTGGCAGTGATTTGATTTTTGATTTTCTATGTGAAAGAAACTGTAAATTGTTTTTGATGCCTTACATATATCATTGGGAAATAGTAAGTAAGAAGTTACAGTTTTTGCAGGGAATAAATATAATTACAATAAAGGGGGGGAATTAAGTTATAACTTCTAAGAATAGGGGAGGGAAGAATTAAGGTGTATTAAAAACCCAAAAGAATTAGGAGTCAGGACTCCACCTCCACTATGTGCAGTAGTGACCCTGATAGAACACATACTCTAAACCTCAATCAATCTCTCTCTGTGGAGAAGTCAGAAGGCTGCTTGCCAGAGTTGGTTCTTTTCTTCTATCACAAGAGAAACCACTTGTGAAACTGAAAAATTATTTGAAGATACAATACCCCTCATTTACCTGACTGTACATTAAAGAAAAAAGTACAAAATCTTTTTTAAATTTATGATTCAACTTAAAAATATATTCAAGTCTCAACCATCACTCCTAAGAATTCTCCAAATGCTTGTCACTTGGGAGAAAAGGGATTGAAGGACATTCCTGGCTACACAAGACCTTGGCTTAAAATTAAAATTCATTTAAAAACGTAGTTAAGATTGGCGGCACACACCTTTAAAACCAGTACTCAGGAGACTGACTTTAAGGCCAGTTTTCTCTGCACAGAGTTCCAGGACTGCCGGGGCTACAAAGAAATCCTTTCTCAAAAACCCATAACCACAACAAAACAAACACAAGAAAGTGATCAAATGAAGACATTCAACAGAATTGAATGGTATAAAGTCTCCATCTCATATGTAACCCAAATACCTTTAAAACGATGAGAGGCACCTTCATTCCCATTTGGGGTGCAGAGGCAGTGGATCTCTGTGAGTTCCAGCACAGCCAGAGGTGAGTATTAAGACATGTAAGTCAAAACACACAACAAAACTCTAGAATCCCTTTTTGATCCTATTAAGTGTCACAGCTAAGAATCCTTGTCTTGTTACTAATTTAGCCACTGGTGAACTCTAATTTAACACTTTCTGGTACCATAAAATATTTGCAACAGATGTTAGGTAAAGAAAAGAAAAATCAAGGTGGAGTGAAAAGAACCCTAAATTCATAAATTGAGAGAAATTTGCTCTCGACAGTTCTTTCCTACAAAGGCAAGAATTGTGACTAAAAAATTTCAAATTCAAAGAAGCTGTCTTTTTGACTTTTTTTCCTATTAGTCATAGTTTTTTTGTGGGGTTTTTGTTGGTAGTTGTTTTTTTGACTTGAGAGCTATTAGGGTTCAATTCCAGAGTTCACGCCTCCGGTCTATTCCACACGTGGGGCTCTGTGTCCCGCATGTGAACCTAACACCAAGCTCAGATTAAAAACAACTTCACAGCGTGTTGCTTTGGCAAAGATGAGTCTGTGTTCAAAAGTGATCAGGGGTACTCTCCTGGTTGGCCCTACCGACAGGGGTCCCATGGGAGGAGGAACTCAGTGACGCCCCCTACGGGAAACAGGAAGAGTCTGGCACAGTAGGGCCAGGGGCGCTACCCGGGGGCTGCCAGCCGCAGGGCCGGCGGGCGGGCACTCACCTCGGCGTCGTCTTTGCACTGCGGGAGCGAGGGGAACTCCAGTTTCACGTCCTCCATGGTCCAAGGGCCCCGGCGGGTGGCTGCGGCGCGCCCGGCCGCCCCCCCCCCCCCGGGCTGGCAGAGGCGACAAGGGAAGGAGGGCGGGCGGATGGCGGGCTGACGCGCGGCGGGCTCACAGCAAGCACTCGCGGACCACGGGGTCCGGGCGGCTGCGACAGGAAGGCGGATGGCAGGGCGGTGCGCTGCGGGCCGCCATGCTGCGGCCGTCTCCCTCCTGCAGGTCTCCGCGCCCCTCAGACAGCCGGAATCCGGCCCAGGCTCGAGCCCATAACCGTCTCCTCCCGCCCCAACCCACGCGCCACAGCCAATCCCAGCCCACGCTCGCCGACGGCCCGCCCCCGCCGCCGCCAGGTGTCAGCGCGCCTCCGCCCTGCCGGTCCGCGAGCGCGCAGACGCGGGGGGAGGGGCTTCCCGCGGGGCGGAGCCGCGGCCGAAGGGAAGGCGAGAGGTCGGGGAAGGCAGTCTGCTGTCGGGCCAGCTAGGCCTTCCCAGACGGGATGGGAATCCCTTCAAAGTGCTCCCCATGACCGACCGCACTCAGAGGAATGCTGCCCAATCCGTAGGAGTTAGTTACAACCAAACAGGAAGAGTTCAGTTTAAATTCATGTTAAACTACGCAAAAAACTTGATACTCTTCACCTTTAAAGTAGAAAGTGGCTTCTTAGGTATAATCCGGGGTGTAACAACTCAAATTATCCAGAAAATTTCAAAATGATTCATAGAAAACGTCATCAGAAATATAAGTGATAGTTTACTTACTAAATTGAACTCAGTACTCTTAAGATTTCTCCGAGTCAAAATTTTCAACATATGATTCTGTGTGAGGAACTTGCGTTGAAGTTAATTTTTAAAAGTTAAGAATATATGGTCTCAGGATCTCACTAGGTAGATCAGGCTGGTCTTTAAACTCTCAAGAGTTCTGGAATTAAACGACTAATGGCCTGGTTTGAAGTTCTGAACAACCCTTTGGTATCACTAAAGGAATTGTTGCTTGGTCTGAACAACCCTTTGGTATCACAAAAGGAATTGTTGCTTGGCTGCAAGGTGTGTATTTTAAGACTTCCTAGAGACCTCAGGACTATTATCAAAAACCATCCTTTAAAAACAAAGTGTAAGGACTATGTGTTTAACTTAGACTTCCTCTTAATTCTTTTCATGTTGTCATGTATATAATGCATGTTCAATATACAGAAGTACAGCTGTTCAATGATTAATTAGCTGGCCAATCAGATGTTCCATGTTCTCTAGTATGACATAAACTATTATATTAGAAATTACAAAAGGCACAGAATACCCTGCTAGTAATTTTTAATTAAAAAATAATCCCATGGCAAGTGCTGTGGTGAATACCTTTAATTCCACCACTCAGGAGACAGAGGCTGGAGAATGTGAGTTGAGGCCAGCCTAAGCCACACAATAAGCTGTCCCAGGCCAGCCAGGGGTACACAGTGAGCCCCTGTCTCAAAATGAAAGGGGACAAGAAGAATTACATACCTAGCCAGATCATTTATATTTATGGTTAGTCCTTTGGTACTTATGAAATTGAAGTTTGGTATCTTTATTTAAACAAAGCTTTAACTATAAATAATCAAGTTTTAGACATTGACAATTTCCTTATACAACTTTTGATTGCCACATGAAATTAGAATTGTGTATAGATAACAGAACTTTTATTTTGAACATTTCTGACATTCACATTCCATAGAATAGACACTCTCAGCCTGGTATCTACCGGAAGATGGTTATAGCATCTGTTGGTGAGCCTAGGAAATAAATAATACATCTCTAGAAATCATGGATATGTAAAATTATATGTCCACACGGACCTTTCCTGGATCCAGACCTCAAAAGGCAATTACTTTTTGACATAAACCAAATTAACTATGAGCATTACTCCCAGTCATAATCTTTAAGTTATAGCCTAACTGCAGCAGGTACAGAGATTTCTTGGAAGACACAAATGCATGTATGCATTCCATACCCACACTGTATGATATATACAAGAAGACAATTTTGTAGACTCTTTGAATATTGTTTTTTTTTTTTGGTTCTTTTTTTCGGAGCTGGGGACCGAACCCAGGGCCTTGCGCTTCCTAGGCAAGCGCTCTACCACTGAGCTACTACCCCAGCCCCTGAATATTGTTTTAAAATAAAATTCAAAGTCCTATTTTAATTTTCAGTTTCCCAGGCTCTCAAATCATGTACTTACTGATCCAAAAGGTCTAGAATAAATGCTCTTAGAAAAGACAGGAATATATACAGGACAGCTAAAACAGACTTTATTGCTTTTTTTTTTAGGACGAGGAAAACAAGATATGAAATAAGTCATAAGAAATGCTCTCCTCTACTATCTCAACCATTTTGAATGTTGTACAAAATGCTCACAAAGCAAATACGAAAAGCTTCAGCATGTCTTTTGTAAGTTCTGCTGCAGTAAATGCAACATTAACAAACATACAACTTTCTTCTGTACCAGTTTTAAAGGAATTACTGTTACATTGCTTATTATGTTGCTTATACATGTTTATTCACTTTTAATGAGATCATTGCCAATACATACATTATTTTCCTTAACTTTATTTTTACATTAAGCCAATGTCTGTCATGCAGCCACCAAAAACCTTATAGAAAATTACACAGGTTTATAGTCCAGTTTGGACTCTAGCTTCTTGGAGTCAGCCACTTTTCTGACTGCTTTCATGAAGTCTTCCTGAACTACAAAATCATGATCAGCACGAATTGCAAACATACCTGTGGAAAACAAAACAAAATGCTGCTTATTGTATGTGAAATGCAGATCGGCCAGTAAGAAAACTAAGCTGGGAACAGTGGCATACACCCCATAACCTCAGCACTTAGCAGCCTGCAACAGGAGGACCGCAAGTTCAAGACCAGCTTAGGCAGTATGTCAAGACCTGATCTCAAAGGAAAAGGTGAAAGAAAGAAAACTAGGTAATCTTATCTCTGCGGAGAAAATGTGAAGAAGTATACATTCACTACTTCATTTTCCCAAGTAGAGTGGGCATCATTTTTGAAATGAAGCAGATAACAATTATCTGAATATGTTTCTTATATATTTGGTTGTGAGCCTAGCCTTTAACGGCTGAGCCATCTCTCCAGCCCTTGGCTGATGTCTCTCTTTTTTTTTTTTTTTTTGAGCTGAGGACTGAACCCAGGGCCTTGCGCTTGCTAGGCAAGCGCACTACCACTGAGCTAAATCCCCAACCTCCTGATGTCTCTTAATAGCATATGCAGCAACTCCCCAAAGAGAAAAAAGTATGAACCAGGATATTCGTCACCCAGGGGAACAGGTGAGATGTTTGCTTACCAGATGCAAGGTCTTGGGTCTGAGCCCCGCAATGCAGAACTAAACAACAACTTCCAGTCACTTTAATGATTACCTGTCACTAAGCAAGGTTTGCGGTTGGGGATACAGCTGTTAGTGGAGGGCGGCCTAGACTACAAACACTGCTTCAATCATCTGTACTGCATGTGAGCCTATAATCCTAGCACGTGAGGCAGGATAATCACTATACACTGTATATTTCAAAAAATTAGAAAAAAGGGTTCTAGATGTTTTCACAGTTAAGGTATGGTTACATGTTTAAGGAGACAGGTAAGTTTAATCTGATTTATAATATATACATGCATAAAAATGTATGGTCCCATTAATGTGCAATTTCCATCAAAGTTCTTCAATGTGAGAAAAATAAGGCATCTACTAAAATTTGACAGCATCAGTTTTTAAAATCACAGCACTGCTTTTTGACTTTGGCTTTTCCCAAAAGTCATCCTTGATATTAATGTGGTCTGATAGATTTTGGAATGTGATAAACTGCCCTTGATACTTCAAGTCATATGTTAGCTGATTTATTAACAATGAAATAGTAATTACAAAGACGACTGCAGACATGCCTTGGGTCTGAATATTCTGAATGAAAACTAAATGACTTCAGCTGGGTAGTATTTCAAAGTCACTTGTTACCAAAAATAAAACTAGTAACATGAAATCTAGAACTGCATTTAAAAACTTCATTTTAGGGGTTGGGGATTTAGCTCAGTGGTAGAGCGCTTGCCTAGGAAGCGCAAGGCCCTGGGTTCGGTCCCCAGCTCCGAAAAAAAGAACAACAACAAAAAAAAAAAACAAAAAACAAAAAACCAAAGTTCATTTTAAACAAATCCCAGGACCTCAGACTTTTAGAGTAACTCTTTCAAACACTGGTTCCATGGATCTGGTCCACTCTCTTTCTAGCCACAGTCCTGTCATTAGGATGTACGACACGCCTGTGGGCATCTGGAAGTCCTTCAGAGATCACACCCTCAAGGGCTGACTTCACTGGGGACCCGGGGAGGGTGGTGGTGGTGTGGACCTGGTAAACCAGTGCTCTAGGCTTGCACGGTCAGCCACACAAGCCTCAAAGGCGTTCTATATGTGTCCCTAAGGTCCTTCATGAGACATCAAAACCAACTACTACAGTGGCACAGCCTCCTTATGCTGCTCCATTCTACTTCCTGAAATCAGGTCTCTAATGCAAAACAAAAGATAAAATCCTGACGAGGTGCAGCTCTGCTCTTAGATAAACTGAGAACACTGTTATTGGTGGTAAAAATACATGGTTCATTCTCACCTGCTTCAGTACAAACATTTCTCAGGTCTGCTCCATTAAAGCCATCTGAAAGCTTTACAATGGCTTCATAATCTGTTTAGGAAAAAATAGCAGAAATCAACAAGTTAATAATCAAGATTCAACATTGATTTGGCCACAGAGAAAATGTAAACTTTGATCAGCATTACCTGTGCTACTATTTTAACATTAACTAAAACTAAGCACGCTGCAAAGTAAACTGGAATCAAGGAGACATACTTTTGAATTTTTTTTTTCTTTTCTTTTTTTCAGAGCTGGGGACCGAACCCAGGGTCTTGCGCTTGCTAAGCAAGCGCTCTACCACTGAGCTAAATCCCCAACCCCTACTTTTAAATTTTTAACCAAAAATGTTAGAAAAATTTGGAGCTGCCTGCTTTTAAGCTGTAAAAAAGCTAGAGTAAGTGCAAAGCTGTGACTCATTAAACCTGCTGCACCCTGCAACCAGCCCCAAGAGCCAGGAAAGAGAAGCTCCAAGTCAGGTATGCAACACAGGCCTTGGACCCACGCGTAAACGGCATTCGCTCTGGATGAGGCATAAGGTTAGTGGCTACAGTAGGAGGGAGAGACACTCTCTTCAGTGGTGTAGCCACAGGAAAAGGCTCCATTCTCCTCTAAGCATCCATACTTAGTCTCACTGGGTCAGGGTCTGGAGGGATGGCTGTTCCTCCACAGGACCTGAGTTTGAGTCGCTGTACCCGCATGGTGCCTAACCAGTATCTTTAACTCCAGTTCCTCGGCTCCAACTCTCTCTCCTGGTTTCAAGGAGTACCAGGCACCCACTTGGTACAGACATACATACAGGCAAATACTCACACATACAAAATAAGCATGGACATAAAATAATAAAATCACATTAAAATAAACCACAAAACTCGCTCGGTGGCAAAATGAAATAGATGAAATGAGAAAGAGCTCAGATGTGAAGAGGAAGGAATCAGGTGCATGAGAGGGAGACAAAAGAAATGGGGTGAATACGACCAAAATGGCATAATGAAACTCGGTATTATTTATAGTGTATTCTAACAAAAATTCTGAGGACTGGGGGTACATATGGCTCAATGGTAGAGTACAGGCCATGCATTTCTAAAGTCCTGAGTTCAATTACTGCACCATGAAATAAAAAAGTCAAGCAACAAAAACAAAATAATCTGGGGGCTGGTGAGATGGCTCAGCAGTTAAAAGCGCTTGCTGCACTTGCAGAGGACTGGGGTTTGGTTCCAGACCCACGGATGGCTCACAACTTGAGACACATGTGGTGCAGACATTCACTTTGGCTCATACAAATACATATAAAATATCTAAGTACATGAGAGAGCAGTAAGTGGAGTGCATTTTAGTCATAGAAGTCAAATGTAAAATATATTAAAGGTAGATGCAATTTTATCAAAACAGAACCTTTAAATGATATAGCAAGTATTTATGAGCTTTCTGATTTCTCTGCAAATGCAAGCTGTATGGTGTATGGGGTCTGGAGTAAGAACAGTGAACTCTCACAAAATGGACGTGGCTTGAAGACTGTGCTAGTTTTGCATCTGACAGAGATACGACTATGGAACACCTCAGTCAGCAACACAGACCCAGTCAGCCTCTATTTGACAGGACTCCTTGGTCAGCACTTAATCACGTTCATGTCACTCGCCTTCTAAGAGCAGGGATTCCCGAGGATAGCACAGTTATCTAGCACCTAGGAGAGCTCAGTATTTGTTAGAGGATACTTAGAACCTAGCAACTTTTGTTCAGATCAATCTTTGGAGTTTAAAATCCTCCTAGGAACAATGAAATGAATGACAACAGTCAACCACGTGTAGCTATTTAGAACCATCAAGTTCTACAGGGTTTTCCTTTGTTGTTGTTTTATTTGAGACAGGGTCTTGCTAACCTCAAATTCTCAGAGCTCCTCCTGCTTTTGCCTCCAGAGAGGTAGGACTGAAATTCTTGTTTTGGTGGTAATGGTAATTGAACTCAGGACCTCAAGCACTCTAGACAAGCAATCTGTCACCGTGCACCATTCCAGCCCATTCTAAAGCTGTCCAGCAATTTTACTAGAGTCCTCTAGCACAGAAGTCAACAAGCATTTTGTGTAAAAGGAGAAAAAAGCAGGCTTTCTGTCCTGTGAGAACTACTTCATGTACTGTGGTGGTGGGAAAGCAGCCATAATGTTATGTAAATGGATGATACAGATGAGCCACTACAAAACATTCTTACAAAAGAAAGCAGCCAAGTAGAATTCAACTTAAAAGCCGTGTTTCACTACAATTCAGCTCAATTACATATGCATGTTATATTTTAGAATTTTATTTTAAACTTCTCTATTTATTTTAGTTTTTTGAGACAGAATTTCTCTGTGCAGTCCTGGCTGTCCTGGAACTTACTTTGTAGACCAGGCTGGCCTTTAACTCAAAAGATTGCCTGTGTCTGCCTTTTGATTTCAGGCACCACCACCTCCTAGCTAAACATTTATTTTTATGTGTTTTGCCTACATCTTTGTATGTGCACCATGTGCATGCAGTGACCTCTGAGGACAGAAGAAGGTTATGGATCTCTTCAGACTAGAGATATAGCTGGTTATGAGCTGCCATGTGGGTTCTGGGAAATAAACCCAGAACCTCTAGTTAAGCAGTCAGAGCTCTTAACTTCTGAGCCGTCTCCCAGCACACACATCTAACAGTTTTATATTTCTTCTGCTGCCCTCCAATTTGTAAGAATATTTCCCATCGTCACACTTTATTCTTCTGAGAAGACGAAAGCATTCAGAAGAGACCATAAACTCCTAGGCTACCTGGAAACCTGTCAGGAGCAGCATCCTGTTGTGCTGTGTTGTACCCAACATAGACTCGAATAAAACACTCTACTTTCTTACCTATTTCACCATGCTTTGTAATAGGACCAGCGTGGATTTTCAATATATCTAATCTTGCTTGTTCATTTGGTAAATCAATATCTGAAAATAGAAATAAATATTTTGTACTCCAGTTGATAGTTTAATTTAGAGTGGAAGGAGTTTGGGTAAAAAGAAGAAATTGGGGGCTGGGGATTTAGCTCAGTGGTAGAGCGCTTGCCTAGGAAGCGCAAGGCCCTGGGTTCGGTCCCCAACTCCGAAAAAAAGAACCAAAAAAAAAAAAAAAGAGTGTAACTCACGTATTTTTCTATCTAATCTTCCTGGGCGCAGCAAAGCAGGATCCAGTGTATCTGGTCTGTTTGTAGCCATGATCATTTTAACTCTATGAAGAGTGTCAAATCCATCCATTTGATTTAGTAACTAAATAAAAAATTATAGAGACAGACTTTACCAAACACATGCATGTTTGTGCACATATACACAAAGTTTAATAACACAAAATCACTAAAAGATAACTAGCTAACTGGTACCTGCTAGCTGATGACATTACCAGTTATAATGAATACACTAATAATTACGTTACTCTAAAATACCTCTCATAGTTTTGGCTTTTAAGACAGGGTCTCATGTACCCTAGGCTAGCTGCAAATTTACTATATAGCTAAAGATGACCCTGGACTCGTGGTTTTCCTAAGTCTACCTGAAGATTGCTGGATTACAGTCTTCGGACATCTAAACTGGTGTATTTGGAGCCTGAACTGAACCCAGAGCTTCACGCACACTAGCCAAAA
This sequence comes from Rattus norvegicus, assembly GCF_021556685.1. Taxonomy (NCBI): domain Eukaryota; kingdom Metazoa; phylum Chordata; class Mammalia; order Rodentia; family Muridae; genus Rattus; species Rattus norvegicus. The sequence goes on along the minus strand of NC_141548.1, from coordinate 22,544,206 downwards.
ACTCTACCAAACGTTACTACCAGGTACCCAATCTAAAGTTCCTAAGACTTTTTTTGTTTTTCCAAGGCAGGGTTTCTCTGAGTAACAACTCTGGCTATCCTGGAACACTCTTTGTAGACCAGGTTGGCTTCAAACTCACAGATATCCTCCTGTCCTTGCCTCCTGAGTGCTGGGATTAAAGGCATGCAGCAGCACTACCCGACTTTTTTATTGTTTAGTTATTTATTTTACGTACATTGGTGATTTAGTTGCACGCATGTCTGTGTGAGTGTAGGATACTCTGGCACAGAGCTACAGACAAGTTGTGAGCCGTCATATGGGTGTGGGGATTGAACTGAGTCCTCTGGAAGAGCAGCCAGTGCTCTAAACTGCTGAGCCATCTCTGCAGCCCCTTGTCTGTTGGTTTTGTTTAATGTTCATTGGTGTTTTATGTATATGTATATCTGTGTGAGGCTGTCACAAGCCCTGGAACTGGAGTTAAGAGATAGCTGTTAACTGCCATGTGGGTGCTGGGAATTGAAACTGCGTTCTTTGGAAGAGTAGTCAGTGCTCTCCTAACTGCTGAGCTACTTCTCCAGCCAAAGACTTTATCTTTTAAAATACTGTATACTGAGACAGTCCTAAGTTTATGGTCAGACTGAACTACATAGAAGCTAGTCAGCGCTATACAGAAAACAGCCTGTCTAAAAATACAAAACTACTCATCCTCTGCTCAGGTCTGTATAATTTGTAAAAAACTGATTTTCAAAGGCTACAACAACAAAAATTAAAACCCAGTGACCTGTGCTATCTAATTTCCATCAGGTACCCTCTTTACTTCATCAACTCTGCTCCATCATTAAACTATTTTACTATGTTAGGGTCAGACTCCATCAGGAAACAAAGGGCTGAGAGTAGAGGGGCCTGGGATCATCTGGACAGGAGAAGCAGTGTAGTCAGGACCTCACAGCAGCTGTGACTACCTGCCCAAGGTCAAGGGCAGGCAATGATTCCCCGCACAATTGGTGGGCTTCTGAGGAGTTAATGATTGATGACTGCTGGGAAACAGGGACCGATTTTTCTTCAAGGGTATGACCCTCAGTAGGTTGCCCACTCAAGCAGGAAACACTAATTGGACTCGGTGAATTATTAAAAGGAAAGGACACGAAGGCAGGGTAGTGCTGGGGATGTTGAGGAATGAGTGAGGAGGTGGGATAGATATGAAGACACACTGTGTATATATACATATGTATGTATGTATGTATGTATGTATGTATGTATGTATGTATATATGTATGTATGTATGAAATTGTCAAAGAGGGCTGGAGAGATGGCTCAGTGGTTAAGAGCACTGACTGCTCTTCCAGAGGTCCTGAGTTCAATTCCCAGCAACCACATGGTGGCTCACAACCATCTGTAATGAGATCTGATGCCCTCTTCTGGTGTGTCTGAAGACAGCTACAGTGTACTTACATATAAATAAATAAATAAATAAATAAATAAATAAATAAATAAATAAATAGAAATTGTCAAAGAATAAAAAATCTTCTTTTTTCTTTTTTTCAGAGCTGGGGATGAAAATATTTAATATTTCTCTAAATTTCTATTTTAGCTGTCACAGTCTTAGCAATAAAGATCAAAGATTGGTTTTCAGAGCAGCCACAAACATAATACAACTCATTTACTGATGAAAATCTTACCTTCACCAAACCAGCATAGTCGAATGCTTAACAATATAATTTGTACATCCGATAGCTGATCTATTTAAAAACTATAGAATCTATAGTATAATTTTACCAAACAGAATTTTATATATCTCTTTTTTAGTATCCACTTTTTCATTTTACCTCTTTATATGGTAACATTAAAACTATATACATTTGGGGTTGGGGATTTAGCTCAGCGGTAGAGCGCTTGCCTAGCGAGCGCAAGGTCCTGGGTTTGGTCCCCAGCTCCAAAAAAAAGAAAAGAAAAAACAAAAAAAACTATATACATTTAGATGAAACCATATGTTTTTTTTTCTTTTTCTTTTTCCAGAGCTGGGGATCGAACCCAGGGAACTTGTGTTTGCTAGGCAAGCGCTCTACCACTGAGCTAAATCCCCAACCCCGAAACCATATATTTTATATTTACAGCACTTAAGTTTAAACATAATGTATTCTCCTTACTCATCATTTCTTTATGGCAAAAACACTGTATTCTCTTACAGTCCTGAAATATACCTTAAATGACTTTTACAACGATACACCGGTACCTAACAGACAATACATTGCTTGTTCCTGTGTATCTGGTATCCACTGACCAACCTTTTCCAGTCATTTCCTGTTTTTCAGAGAGTCACTTCCTTCTCTTGTGTATGTGTGTAAATATAATATGCATGTGTGGGGTCCTCTGGAGGCTACCAGCAGAAGGACACTGTGTCCTGCTCTGCCTCTCTGACTTACTCCCTGGAAATGGAGGCTCTCACTGAACCGGAAGCCCCATTAGCAATAAGCAAGTCTAAGCATCTCTCGTCTCTACCCTCATGATGCTGGCGTTAGAGATGCACAACTGCCAGGCATCGTTTTCAGGTGAGTGCTAGGACTTTACCTCAGGCCATCATATTTGCAAAGCAATCGCTCTTACCCACTGAGCCATCTTCCCAAACCACACACGAATAATTTTTCTTATTAGGGTGTATGGTACAGGAATGTGGTCATTCCTGGCAACATTTCAAACACTTTCACCTTCAAATATGCAAAATTTAGTTTTTCATATTAATATATGAAAAGTGTTTCTTTATAAATCCTCTTTACAAAATATTACCTCCATTAAAGTTCTCTGAATCTCTCTGTCAGCTGATGTTCCCTCAGAAAACCGACGACCACCTAAAGTTATAAATTTGGAAATATACAGACATTATTCTTTTGTTCTGTGCCCATCATTCAATAAAACAGAATGTAATAGTAGCCAGTGTTAAAAACACTAAGTAAAAATTAAATAGTAAGAGTTACACTGAGTTTGGAATCGTTCTCATTCTGCAATGCTCACGGTTAGTCACTAAAACCGGCCACGTTCTCGAACCTTTGAACAGTCCTATAGGCAGGTGGCACTTGCTATGCTGCCTACTTGAGACAAGTCATAGCTACTGGTCAGGCAGGAGGCTCTTTCAGTTTTTAAACAATTTCTAACAAAAAGCATTCAAGATAAAATTGAAAAGGGTTTGTTCTTACCAATAGCATCTATTTCATCCATAAAAATGATGCATGGCTGGTGGTCCCTGGCATAATTAAACATTTCTCTAATCAAACGAGCGCTTTCCCCAATGTACTTGTCTACAATAGAGCTTGACACAACCTGTTTAAAGAAAAGTGTAATACAAATTAGACAAGGCAAATAAATTTTACTTAAAAAGAAATAAAAGGGGGTTGGGGATTTGGCTCAGTGGTAGAGCGCTTGCCTAGCAACCGCAAGGCCCTGGGTTCGGTCCCCAGCTCCGGAAAAAAAACAAAAAACAAAACAAAAACAAAAAAAAACAAAACAAAACAAAAAAGAAATAAAAGAACTCCCCTTACCTTTAGGAAGTTGCAGTCCAGCTGGCTGGCGACAGCTCGTGCCAAGAGTGTTTTCCCAGTGCCTAGAAAAATCAAATGAGGTGAGGTTCAAAGCAGAACCGTTTTTTAAAGCCTTTCAACAACTCTTGGAGCTGGGAAGATGGCTCAGTACTTAAAAATGCTTGCTGCTTTTCTCAAGGACAAGAGTTCAGTCAGCCTCTAACACCTCTTAAGGCAGCTCATAATTTCCTGTAACTCTGTTACAGGTGACCTAACACCCTTTCTCTTCTGGCCTCCATGGGCACAAACCGACATATGACGTTCACCTACACAGATACAGTAAACACATAATCAACAACATAATCCTATTGGTAGTGAATTTTCTAAAACTGAAGCTAAATCCTGCATAGAATTTTTATTTAAAAATTCTAAAGTAATTTACTTGCAATATTAAGTTTTCAACTTTAAATATCTCTCCTGATTTACATTGTCAAATAACTATAACATTAAAAATTTGACATTGGTGTATGTATATATTATAGAATGATTAAAACACGCTAATTTACATATCTATTAATTCCTATGTTTATTACTTTGTAGTGAAAACAAAGTCTTCTTTCACCAATTGGAAATACCTAATTCACCAAGAGTTAACTTTTTGGCTTTTTCTGTGAACTCAACCTACCTTTCTTCCCTCAGCCCCTCTTAAACAAACCATTCTCCGTAAGTTCACTTTTCTAAACTCCCCACACAAGTGGGACCATGTGGTATTTGTCTTTGTGTGCACGCTCACTTCACTTAGTATCATCATACAGGATTCATCTGTGCTGACACAAATGACAGCAGTTACTTCTTTCCATGGTTGGTTACTTACTCAACCCTATTCTACTGTGCACATATACCCCATTTTCTTATCCTTTCATAAGTTGATGGATACTAAGATTTTCTTATCTTGGCCATTGTGAATAGCTCTACAATAAACATGGAGATGCCAACATCACTTCAACATACTGATCTTAGCTGCCTTGCATGCATACATATACATACATACATACACACACACACACCCTCAATTGCTAAGGTATACAGTACTTTTATTTTTAATTTTCTGAAGAACCCCATACTGTTCTCTAAAATGGCTGTATCAATTTACTCTTATCAGCAATGTAGTTTCTCTTCTCTCCATCTTTGCCAATGCCTGGTTTTGTTACACTCATTTACTCTTCTCTTGGTAAGAGCCATTCTAATAGGTGTGAAACAGTATCTCATCTTGTAATATTAAGCATAGTGAATATAGAACTTTAGAAATAAAAAGTTATTCTTACACTATGGGCTATGCATATTGAACAAACCTTTTAAAAATTATTTACTTCTGTATCTGGGTGTTTTGTCTACATTCACCCAGAAGAGGGCATGGGATCCCTGGGGACTATAGTTATGCATGGTTGTGAGCCACTGTGTAGGTGCTGCAAACTGAACTCATGACCTCTATAAGAGAAGCCAGTGCTCTTAACTGCTGAGCCATGTCTCTAGCTCTTGAACAGATCTTTTAACTGAATATGGCCTCTTTAGCATCAATCATTAGTTATTTGGAAACCAGAGGGTCAGTGAGTTATGCAATTTCTTTAAATATTAACATTTTCCACTATATAATATTCAAAATCATCTACTGGTATCACTATATATCTCATTAGGAAAGTCTTCTAGAATTAACACACTAAAACTGTCAAATTCGCTGGGTCTACTAAGCATTTTCAAATGTTCTAATTTTCGGGCTGCAAGGATGACTCAGCAGTTAGGAGCAATACCTGCTCTTCCAAAGGACCCAAGTTCAATTCCCAGCAACCACATGGCACCTCCTGACGATCTGCAACTCTAGTAGTATGAGGGGACCTGACACACTCTTCAGGCTTCTGTGGGCACCAAATGTGTACGTGGTACACACACACATGTAGGTATGTCAACTTGATACAAGCTAGAGTCATTTGATGAGGAGGAGACTCAACTGAGAAAATGCCCCCAACTGGACTTGCCCATAGGCAAGCCTGTGGTGCATTTTCTTCATTAGTGACTGATGTGGGAGGGTCTAGCCTATTGCTGGAGGTACCAGCCTTGGTCTGGTGGTATTATAAGAAAGCAGGCTAAGTTTAGACATGAAGAGAAAGACAGTAAGTAGCACACCCCCATGGCCTCTATATCAGCTCCTGCCTTCAGATTCCTCCTCTGAGTTCCTTCCTTGACTTTCTTCAGCAATGGGATGTGACATGAGAGCTGAAAGTTGAAATAAACCCTTTCTTCTCTGAGATGTTTATGGTCACAACCTTCAGCACAGCTATGGAAACCCTAACTAAGACACACATTCATAAAAATAAGTTGATTTTACTTGCTGTCTCAAATTTATGGTTACTAACAGTTTGTGCTACTTACTTCACTCGTTCTAGAAAACTGTAAGCTAAACAACCAACTGCTCGGCTGAATAACTAAATGTCACCAGTGAGCACCAATCTCAGTCACCACAGACCGCACACTGTCCTCTCCAGTAAAAGCTCTCCCATGCAAAGCCTCTCACTCAAATCACTACATGAAGGCTTCGCCTGAACACACTGTACTTTTCGGCATGCGATCGTACAGGAGTACTTTCTGTACTTTTCCCCATTTCATTACAAAAACATTTTAATGAAATCTATCATTTTATCCCTTCACTAGCAGCATTCAAAGCAAAACTGGCATTTTTGCTGACACTGTAAGTATGTGGTGGTCAAGAACAGTGACCGCCGGCATTGCTGATGCCAGTGTTGAGCAACTCTAGCACGATGCCTTTGTACCATCGACAGATGCCGACACACAGAAAGAGCCAAATACTACATTAGTCTGGTGCCAGTAGCTCTGACCTTGCAGCTCCATCAACGTGTCTCAGGACATCCATCTCTATGAGGTCAAGGACTACGCTGTACAGAATGACATGGACGGTGACAAGGCACAGAAGGACTCCACACGCCCGACGGAAGAGCAGGTGCCAGCCTGTACTCGCTACAGAGTGGAGACTGGAGCCGCCTGTGTCAAATTCCTATCTTACTACTTTAGTTCCTTCATCTAGTCCTTGTCTGAAGGGTAGAGATAATTTGATACCAACCTGGTGGTCCATAGAGCAAACAGCCTTTTGGAGGTATTATTCCTACACGCTGGAATAATTCTGGATTTGTAAGAGGTAATTCTATTACCTAGAAAAGAAGTTGCATGTTTCTTAAACAGTAAAAAATCTTCAATATATTTTAAAATATTTAAAGTCTGATAATCCCATGTTATAATCTGAGAGAACTACACTTTCATGCTATACAGAAAGACCTAAATACTATTGTCTTTATTTCAGATGGAAATCTCTCTTTTTCAAAAAGATTTATTTATTTATTAAATATAAGTACACTGTAGTTTCCTTCAGACACACCAGAAGAGGGCATCAGGTCCCACTACAGATGGTTGTGAGCCACCATGTGGTTGCTGGGAATTGAACTCAGGACCTCTGGAAGAGCAGTCAGTGCTCTTAACCACTGAGTCATCTCTCCAGCCTGGAAATCTCTTAAAACCAAAAATTAAAAAAGTAGTGGTTGTTTTAGCAAGCTGCATATTATATTATACACACATATATACTACGTAAAATGTATTATAATGGCATATTAAAAATCTGTACATTTATATCAGGAGCACATTTCACCTCAATAAAAATTACAGTATAAAGAAATCGGAGAAGCTGGGCCCAGTGGCATACATCTGCAATCCACGCTACTCAGAAGGCCAATGAGGGGTGAGAGCAAGCTCTGGTCCAGAGTAGGTAATTTACCAAGACGTGTCTCAAAAGATACTGGAAAAGAACTCAAGGGCAGCTCAGGAATGGCGCACTTGCCTACATATGTGAAGTCCTAAGTTGAATTCCCAGCATTACAAAATGATCATATCAGCAAAGAATAAAAAGGTCTATAATAATTTACAAAATACAATGCAAAACAGTCATGAAACAAGGAATGTTTCTGACATCATAATTGGTCACTAACACATAAGACATAAAATTTCCCCTGTTGGCACAATATCACAGCCTTGAAGAAATAGTTCTATTTCTACTCTAATTCACGAGGGGTGGGGGGGTGGGGGCTGGCCATACACTCAGTTGGTAGAGTGCTTGCTCACCTTCCGTGCCCTAGGCCCTGGGTCTATCTCCAGCACTGCTAAGAGTGTGGCAACGACTGCCTACAGCTGCAGCACTAGGGAGGTGAGAGTGGGAGGCCAGAAGCTCAAAGTACCTTTCAGATATGCATTGAACTTAAGGCCTGAGATAGATGAGATACTGTGGTCTCAGAGGAGGAGAAAAGAAAAAGGAGGAAGAAAAGGAGGAAGAGGATCTGGCCATCCAATTTATTTACAGTACCAATGACTTGGGATACAGCTGTGTGATATAAAGCCATAAAGCATGATTATTATAAACAAAAATGTAAAAACCAAATCCACCAAAATTCTAAAATATCTAAGGATAAAGAGTGTGTGTGTATGTGTGTGTGCGTGTCCTACTCCTTGGCAGATGGGATGCAGCCAAGTACTGTGGGAGACCAGTCTCATGAGAACACCCCTTTTCCTTCTCTTACCTCTCACTAACTCGAGCATCACTATAGACTTTAATTTCATAATCAGCCAGTGCTTCCTTATACACTGCCAAGAAAAATTTGGTTTCACAATCATCTGGAATGCTTGTGCCCTACCCCAATCTCCAAACAACTTTCAAATTTTTTAAAATTTATCATTATTCTGTGTGCAAATGTATGTATGTGTTCTTATGTGTGTCTGTGTCCACAAGCGTGTGCTAATGCACTTGTGTATGAAGGGGAGGAAGCGCACTTGTGGGCAACAGAAGACAACTTTACAGAGTCAGTTCTTCTGTCCTCTTTCCCTGTGTCCCAGGGATCAAAGCCAGGTCATCTAGGCTTGTGTGGCAAGCACTTTTACTGGCTAAGCCATCTTAACAGCCCGAGGAGTTTGTACTTTAATAATGGTTTCAAAAAGTTTAATGAGCGGAGGTCTAAGAATTATGAACCACCATGGACTGACTACCCATCCAAGAACTACTCCCAACCCTTCACACTCATCCCTAAATACTTAGGCTGGCCTCAGGAAAAATAAATCTGTAAGACAAAATAACTTCCAGGTCATAAGACAAGGCAATCCTAATCTAATTCACCACTTGAAAGTTTATAAACTTCTATAGCTAGTATTTTCTTAAGGAGCAACAAATAGTTTGAAAAAAGATAAAAACATTTAGGGCCAAGGCAGCACAGTTTCTATTGTACTGAACGTTAACATCGCTAGCTTTAGGGAAGCCATAGAGCATGCTGCCAACATGCATCTAATTGGCCTAAGCACACTGAAGACAGCTGGAACCATAAATGGCGAAGGCACTAGGCAGCCCCATTTCTTCACTTTCCCCTACATTCTTTTTTGGCCACAAACAGGTGATTTTCCTAACACCAAACATCTCCAATATAACCAGCAGCAATGCTCCTTACAGCTAGAAACTCACTGCTATTCTCAACAGAGTTATGAATATATTAACACAAAGAAGGTACTACTAAGCCAAAAACAAAAAAACCAAAATACCAACCAAACAGTAACAACAACGAAACCCCCAAATGTAATTTTACACCCTGTTGCTACCTTCAGACATCCTAAAATCAACAGGGCAATAGTCTGAGATCAGAGAATGCAACACCCACCTCTCTTAATTCCCGAATCTGTTCTGACAGGCCTCCAATCTCAGAATAAGATACATTTCCAGGATCCTCATGAGACATGTTATAAACCAATGGATCCACCTCTCTCGGCAGATACCTAGGATGAAAAGAATCAGAAACTTCTCTTTGAAAAGACTTCCTCGTAGTTTATAGATCATGCAAGCATCTATAAGTACCTTCTAAAGACGTTAAACTTAATAGGTAAGGAGTAGTGAAATCTTTGATGATCCCACAAATCCTGTCCTCTATAGAAACTCCCCTCTGTGAAATGGAATGCAACTAAACAATGAGAAACCCACCTCATGATGGTTAGGGTGGTCATATCCAAAGCAACTCTGGTTCCTGGCTTCAGCTTACTTTTATCAAGCTGGTTTCATAAAACAAAAGATGGTACATGAACATTTAGAAAGGGAAGGCTACGTTAACAAGAGCTTAATATTCAGAATTTTTTTAATTATATAAAAGTAACAAATATCACATTATAAACTCCCTGTCAATAGAACTTTAAAAAAAAAGCCCTTAGTGAACATTTTGGGAAAAAGAAAGGAAAATGGCTTGCAAGTGTATCTATTAAATATATTTTGAACACCTCCTAGAAGGAAAAATGTATACATAATCCTACGAGATAAGGGAACAGGTTTTCATTAACGTACTAAGGAATACCAGCCTGTGTGCTACCATACACCTCTGATCCCTCAATTAGGAGGCAGAGGCAGGCAGATCTCTGAGTTTAAGACCAGTCAGGTCTACAAATTGAATTCCGGGATAACCAGGGCTACACAAAGAAACCCTGTCTTTGAAAACAAAATCCATACTAAGGAATATAAAAGACACAGCAAATAAAAACTCACTGCTGTGCCCTTATACACAACAGTACTCATACTGTGTACACCAGGTTGGATAATCACTACATACTTAAGCATGTTGACTCCCTTGGTTACAACTAGAGTCTATTCTGCAGATACACTGAAGAGATACTGAAGGTCTCACTTGTCAGAAATAAGTTACCTTCCACTAGTTTCAAAATTGTTTGCCATGGGGTTGAGGATTTAGCTCAGTAGTAGAGTGCTTGCCTAGCAAACGCAAGGCCCTGGGTTCAGTCCCCAGCTCCGAAAAAAAGAAAAAAAATTGTTTTCCATTATATTTTTAGATTTTTAACTACCTTGTATAGAACTCTACAATGAGCTACAAATTGAGGAGATTGTGCTCATTAAAATAGAAATGGTCTAGAAAGTTACTGATAACAACCTTGATTAAAACAATTCAAACTGTTGCCAGACCAAGAGTGGGCTTTCCTCTCAGCAGTGTTTTTGGTGCTTGCCAAGCATTTTTAGAGAAAAACCATAACTACATTAAGCGTTGTGTAAGGGTGGTTGCATTGGTAAGGGATTTCCCTTGCAAGGCCCACCAGTATCTTCCAGACACTACATAATACATTTGGACAACGGTGGCGATCATGGACAGTCCAGTCGTAGATGCATCGTCAAGGTGATGTGGCTGTTGGGGGTTAGAAGGCTGAGAAGTGACTGGGCAAGCACAAAATGACACTGGGAGAGGTTGGTGTTACCTTAGTCATTTCAAAGTAAAGTAAGGGGTAAGGAAATTGCTCAGTTCTGTTTTCAAGAGGGAGGACCTGAGCTCATCTCTCTCACTTCTATAAAAAGCCAGGTGTGGCTACTAGTGCCAGCTAGACCAACACTGGTAGATGGGGATAGACAGATCCCAAGATCACTGGCCAGCTAGCCTAGCCAAGACTTCCAGGTCTATCAGACCCTGTCTCAAAGCGATAACAATGAGAATGATATCCTGCTCTGGCCTTCCTATAGGTGCATTACACAATCATTCATACACACACACACACACACACACACACACACACACACACACACACACAAAGTAAAAATAGGCAAAACACTAAATGCATTTTTAAAAAGATCTTATAAGCAAAGTACTTGAAGAGATAAATCAATAGAAGATCTTTCAAAACATTATCTTAGAAATGCCAAATTTTGGCATCCAGAGGACCTTAAAGGCATGCAAAAGCTGACTGAGACATAACAAAAATCCACTTTCATCAGTAGGGATTGAACCAGGGTGTCTCACATGCTCTGATACTGAGCTGCACACCCCACCCGAGGCCTGTCACACCTTATCAATCTTTATTTTTATGTATACGGGTATCTTGTCTGCTGTGTTAAGATGCAGGTGGCTGTAGAGACTAGAAGAGGACACCAGATCCCTTAGGAATGGAGTTACAGATGGTTGTGAGCCCTTGTGTGAGTGCTGGGAATTGAACCCAGATCCTCTGGAAGAGCTCCCTGTGCTCTTAACTGCTGAGCCACTCTCCAGCTCCTGGGCTTCTGGGATTCGATAACTAGAAAAATACCTACTTCTATGCTGAAATCCTAAGCTTTAGTCTTGATGTTAGATATTATTCTAGAGTCATGCTCTATCAGTGTTTGAAAACCTGAACTTGGCATAATGGCAGATACATGTCCCAGCACTCAGGAGGCTGAGGTACCAGCATTGTTAGTTTAAAGCCACTATGGGCTACACAGCAAGATCCAGTTGCCAAAAATAAAACCAACAATGAAAACTTAAACTCAATACGGCAAATACTCTCAGGAAAAGTCCTTCAGTAAATGGTTAAGACGCTTCCTAAAGACTAGAATGATACATAAACCGCAGATGCTACTGATTCATTCTAAACTCCTTACTGACATTGTAAGTCTACAAATGAAATTCAGAGGCACTTCAACTTGCCCATTCTGGTCTAAATGTCTAAAACCAACTACTGTAGAGTCTGTAAGTAATGATTTTGAATGTTTAAATGTAAAACATGGACAACTGATACCCTTTTCAAGGAAGACATCATACTAAAGCATTTTTTTTCCTAGTTCTAAAATGATCTGATTTCTAAGTACAGATATCTGACTAGGGCAATATGTGAAACAGTAGGGACTAAGAAATTCCGGATTTTGCTAGTCATTTGCTGTGTCTAACGAAGCACTCAGGGGAGTTATGGGCACAATGCCTCACCCACCTATCTCAAGAATTAGGTAACTTACACAAAAGTGTTTTTCTCAGTTACAAAGCGTATACAGACAGAAGGCATTACCTGCCGACGACAGCCTACGACGTATCTTGGTCCGTTTGTTGCTTTAACAATGACTGGAAGAAGAACAATTGAAAAAGTTAGAAAATGGGGTTGGGGATTTAGCTCAGTGGTAGAGCGCTTGCCTAGCAAGCACAAGGCCCTGGGTTCGGTCCCCAGCTCCAAAAAAAAGAAAAGAAAAAAAAGTTAGAAAACAAATACATCTATGGTGAGTGTAGTTTTACTTCTGACCTCCAAGAACAGTAAATACAAAATTTAGCTTATGTAAAAGACCAACTCCTTGTATTGTTGTTACTAAAATACTAGGCACTTCAGTGCTATCCTGATAGCTTAATAAATAAAGGCACTTACACCCAAGCCCATTGATCTGACTAAAGCCAAGCCTTGGGTCCTAGCTTACATGGCGGAAGGAAAAAACTAACTCCCACAAATTGTCCTTTGATCTCCACAGTTATGCACATGCACATGAATGCACACACATATGCATACACATGTGTGCATAGGGACAGAGGAACACACACACACAAATAATAAATGCAGTAAGAATTAAAATAGCCTTTCATAATGGCACACATGCCTAAAATCCTGGCACTAGAAAGCAAAGGCAGGCAGATCTCTTTGTGAGTTCAAGGCCAGCCTAGTCCCCATAGGAAGCTGCATCCAGAGCTACATAGTAGTTAGTACCTGGCCTCGAAAATCAAAATAAAATGGGCATTTCAAAAGTTGAGAAGGTAAAATAAATAAATAAATAAATCTTTTTTAAAAAGGGGGGCTGGAGAGATGATGGCTCAGTGGTTAAGAGCACTGACTACTCTTCCAGAGGTCCTGAGTTCAATTCCCAGCAACCACATGGTGGCTCACAACCATCTATAATGAGATCTGATGCCCTCTTCTGATGTGTCTGAAGACAGCGACAGTGTACTCACATACATAAAATAAATAAATAAATCTTTAAGAGTTGAGAAGGAACTGGGGCTTTTTGTTTTTTTAACTAATTAGTAAGTCAATCCACTTACACTTTTCTTCTGTTAACTGTTTAAGCACTTCGCCTACAATCTGAAAAAGAAAAAAGGTGCATTATCTCTTGCCAGTAGTTTAAAAAAATGGCAAAACACTTTCAAGCTGTATCTATCACCCACCTGTCCAACACTTTGTAGTGCCTTCAGATCATTTTCAGACTTTTCATACTGCTTGGTAAGTTCTTTTAATTGTTCCCTTACTGAAATAATAAAACGTTGACACTTTAAATTAAAACAATAACTGCATTAAAATTTTTTACTTAGGTCTCTTTTACCTTCTGTAGGTTTCATACCCACAGTATCAAACCACGAAAAAAGAATTTGCAGTTTGTTAATGGACAAGTGGCATGTTTTAAAAGGAAACGTAACAGAGAAAGTACCATATATCTATTTTCTTGGAATGAAATACTTGAGCAGAGGCATTTTTAAGTTACATTCTTAACAGATAGTGATAGTCCTGCCACTTTCAGATTTGCTACAAAACTAAATGATAATTGGTGAATCAAGCCTCCCATAGCTACACTACCTGGCTTACTCTCTGGTTGTCGATATAAATAAAGCCAACCAACGCAATTCTTCACCGAATCATAGGCTGCGGTATTCTCTCGTTTAATTAAATTACGCAGGCTTTTCAAAACGCAAATGCTCAAGGTGTACGGAAACTTGGCACTTAGTATGAATCCCGAGGAAAGACGAGAAGGGTTATCACAACCACTGCGTCCTCTCTACTCCAAGTGCAAGCCTCCTCCAAGAGTCCCACATCCTGCTGGAGCTTCTTTGGCTCAAAAGTCCTCCCGTCCCCAGGTCCCGAGACTCCAACCCTGCCTTCCTTGCACCTGGGATATGTCCCCAGCCCACCTGTTCCTCACTCCTCTAATCCTCCCCTTCCCTTCCACCTCGGAACTGTGGCTGTTCCCTATGCCACCGGACTGGGGCTGGGGCCATACCCACGGCCGAGGCGGTGCTGCACCCCAGCACGGGGCGGGATGACAAAGCGCCTCGTCCCTGGACTCAGGCCTTCCCAAGCCGGGCGCTCTGTTTTCGGGCTCTGCCGAAGCCTCCACTCTATCAGAGACGGAAGCCGGTCCAGGCACTAGAGAGTGTGTCAAGGCTCACTCACGCTCCTTAAGACGGCCGTCAATCTCCTTGTGTTCTAGCAGCTTCTTGCGGTAGTCCTGAAGCGCCTTATCTCTAGGGTCCGCCATGATGAGAAGCCGTCGCTCATAGGGGATGCCGGGAAGGGCCATAGCAGCCCGGGCGGGGGAGGGGGCGGGGCGAGGGCGCAGAGGCGGCCTGGGGCGGGATCGTGGCTGGCTCCGCCCCTTCCGGCTGGCCCGCCTCTCGCTCCCGGAGCCTGAGTATCTTGAGTCACCTAGAGTGGCTGAAAGCCTCGAAAACGCTGAAGATGGTCACACTGTCCCCTGCAGGCCAGAATGAGCAATGCCGGACGCAGCTACTGACTGGCTCAATATTAAGTCACTGCTTTCCTAGAACGCCAAAGGCTCTGTAATGAACTGAAAAGGAAGAGGAAATGACAAGACTATTTTTTTTGAGACAGTGTCTTGTAACCCAGGCTGCCTTGTCACTCACCACGCAGCTGAGGGCTTGAACTCTGGTCCCCCTGCTTCCTAGTGAAATTACAGGCATAAATCGGACATTCAGTATGTGCTATGTGGAAATCGAATTCAGGGTCTCCTGCATGCTAGGCAAGTGCTTTTCCAACAGTTACATTTCCAGATTCAGCCTTTTTCTTTCCCAAATTATTTATTCGTGTGTGTGTGTGTGTCTAACTCAGGAGGGCAAGTGTTCACAGAGGCCAATAGAGGGCACGAGATTTTCCGGCTCTGTAGTTGCAAGCTGCTGTGATTTTTTTTTTAAATCTTATCTATTTTATTTTATGCATATAAATGTCTTGCCTGCATGTATGTGTGTACAGCACGTGTGTGCCTGGTGCTGGAGGAAGTAAGAAGAAGCCGCATGATCCCCTGAAACTAGAATTACAGATGATTGTGAGCCACTATGTGGACATTATTGCTCTGCCAAGAGCAACAAGAGCGATTACCCTTTGAGCTATCTCTCCTGGCTCAGTGACTATGTTATTGACAGGTTGGGAGTGTAACATTCGTAGAGTGTTTACCTAGCACACAGAAGGCCCTGAGTTTAACCCCAGCACTCTAAAAGGAAATTAATACACTCCACAAACACACAGAGATCTTAAGGGAGAGCTGGAACCACTTTCCAGCCCCCAGATGCAGCCTGTTCATATCAACTGCATGGGCAGAAGTAAGCAATTTACAGCTACTCAATAAAGTACTGACCTCCTTCTGACCTAATAAGGACATGAAAAATGGCTTGAATAGGGGCCAGAGAGATGATGGTTCAGTGGGCAAAAGAACCTGCCATGGAAGTCAGGTGACCTGAATTAGATTCGTGGAACCCACCTAAAGGTGGTATGAGGGTGCACATGTACAGATGCATAAACGATAATAAATCATAAAAATATCCTAATGTAGTAAATGCTACAATTGAAATAAAAGAATACTATGGGGTAAGGAGGAGAATAAAATTTGAAAACATCTGAGATGAGGTGGTGCCCCGCTATGTCAGCACGTGGAGAGCCTTCTGAACAGATTAAACAGCAAGTGCAGTGCGTGACTCTGAGGTAGAGGGGAGCTTGGCTCACGTCTATCAGGGAAAGGAGGCCAGCAGGACTGGAAGGAAATGGGCTAGAGATGTAGAATACAAGATAAAGTTTCTGCAGCGACCAAGGTAGGGACTCTGAAGTGTGCTAGGACTATCTCAGATCTCTGTGGTGGAGGGGTGGTGATATCTTGATGTCTTCACAAAATCAACCTAATTGTACATACTTAAAAAGGTCGTCGTGGGTATTAAATAGACAGCATGACTAAAGACGTTAATCCAAAATGGGGCATACGGCAATTGTCTTCTTTTAAATTGTTATTCTCATGCTGGGAGTATAACACTGGTATAATACTTGTCTAACATACATCTGGGTTTTACTCCCAGCACCGTGAAAATAAATGAATATGCTTTACAGATACATATACAGTTATGTGAATTTATGCCCAAAGTGACAGAGTCCTCCAAATTTGCTTGCAGAAAATGATGTGGGTATCATGTGAGTTTTCTGTTGTATTTTCTCTAAAAACGGCTTTTGAAGTAGACAATAAACAAATATAACTTAGGCAAAGAGCATTTTTTTTCTCCCACACAGTTGTAACTATTTTGATCTATTGAGTAGGTTCATACCAATATATATATATATATATATATATATATATATATATATATATATATATATATATCAATTCTAACATTGAGAAGACAAGACAAACTGGAGAGATGGCTCTGTGGTTAAGAGCACTGCCTGTTCCTCCAGAGGTCCTGAGTTCAAATCCCAGCAACCACATGGTGGCTCACAACCATCCCATAACTCCAGTCCCAGGACATCTAATGGTCTTTTCTGGCTTCCATGAGTACCAGGCATCCAAGTGGTACACACATATACATGCAGATAAAACATCTCATACACATAGAGTACAAGATTGTTCTCTGAGGTTAACCATAAATACATGAGCATAGATCGGAATGTCATTTCAACATCATCTTCTTAACTCTTGATTCTTTTCCTCTTAACTCATTTGGCAAACTTCTAATGTCAGCTGAACTTTCTGTTTTTCTCATGCCTACAGTAACTCCATTCCACTCTGTGTGTGTGTGTGTGTGTGTGTGTGTGTAAGAGTAACTCAATTTGTAAATATATATTCATATATGGGATTAAATGTTTAGTGTCTTTTCTCATTTCCTGTAAAAAGCCCAAGAACTTACATGAAGATGGTGACTATTTATTGCTCATGTATATATCTAGGACGCTGTCTGAGAATATAAACTATATCTATGTACATAAATGAGTTGACATACATATATATATATATACAAAATATGTAAATGAGACTAGGCACTGTGACAGATAAGCAGATATATATGTAACAAAAGTGTCTAGGGGCCAGAGAGATGGTTCAGTAGTACATTGAACCACAAATTTTTCATTTCACAGTTTTGCTTGCTCAGCAACTTAGGAGCAAACCCAAGTTTGCTTTCCAGTATCTACATCTTGTGGCTAACAACATCCTGAAACTTCAGCTCCAGGGCATCTAGTGTCCTCCACAGGCAACTGCATTCATTCATGTGAGCTCATGTGAGTGAGTGAACACACACACACACACACACACACACACACACACACACACAATTAGAAGTAAAAATAAATATCAAAAAAGTCTAAGAAATCTCACCAGTACTCAGAGAAGTTTCAATATCAGAGTAGAATAGAAGTGATATGAAAATATAGGCTATTATTATCTTATCTTGGAGTCATTAAAAGTCGTATAATAGAGGACTAAAGAAATGGCTTAAGGGGCTGGAGAGATGACTCAGCACTGACTGCTCTCCCAGAGGTCCTGAGTTCCATTCCCATCAACCACATGGTGTCTCACAACCATCTGTAATGGGATCCGATGCCCTCTTCTGGTGTGTCTGAAGACAGTTACAGTGTACTGATATAAAGTAAATAAATCTTAAAAAAAGAAAGGAAGGAAGGAAAAAAGAAAGGAAGGAAGAAAGAAAGGGCTCAATGGTTAAGAGCACTGGTTGCTCTTGCAATGGATCAGAGGATAGGGTTTGATTCCCAGCACTCACATGGACGCTTACAACCATCCTTACTCCATTTGTAGTCCAATCCCAGGGGATCCATCACTCTCTTCTGGCCTCCCGTACCGCACACAAGCACATCATACACACGTACACGTGCAGACGAAATAATCATACACAAAAATATATTAAATAGAATTCAAAACAGAGTTAAGCCCTCATGAGGCACACGTAGTCTTCTAATCTACATCCCTTTAACTTAGGGCTGATGAGTAGAGTCATTTTAAAAACTGTGTGCACAGCTCTGACACTTAACCACTTTAGAAAATGAAGCCTAATTTCTCTTGCATAGTCTAGTGATTTCCTCTTGGTGATTAAAGCGAATGTGACAGCATACAACTGCTGAGACTAGGACATTAAAAAACAAAACAAAAGCCAAACGGAGGCTGCCTTTTTACTCTCCCCCAGAATACCTCCTCTGGAAGAAGCCAGCTGCTCTACCATGAAGATACATAGGCAGTTCTACAGAAAGCTCCACAGGGGAAGAACAATCAACAGGGAACCAAGGCTTCCTGCCAACAGTCATGCAAGTGAGTTATGTTGGCCACAGATGTCCAGCCCTAGGATAACTTCAGATGAATGCAACCTTAGTCTTGATTGCAACAGCGTGAGACTGAGTCACGTACTCAGCTCGCTCAGTAGCGCCTAAGTTGCCGCCCCGGCAAAACTGAGATGAAATGTTTGTGGTTTAGTGTAACCAAAATTGGGAATAAATTGTTACCCAGTGATAGATGCAATAGAAGCTGCTTTAAAAAAAATAGAGAGACAGAGACAGACAGAGAGAGAGGGACAGAAAGACAGAGACAGAGAGACAGAGACAGCGACAGAAAGACAGAGAGGGGAGAGAGAGAGAGAGAGAGAGAGAGAGAGAGAGAGAGAGAGAGAGAGATTAGCAGATAGTACCAGAGAGGCAAGTAGCAACTACTTTTACTCAAGGTTTTGCTCAGCTCTTTTCTTTTGATGTAGCTTTTCTTAGACTCATGGACTCAAATAATTCCTCCTATTTCAGCCAACTGAGTTATCTGGTGATAGCCAGGGATACAGGGATATGCCTCAGTGGTGAGTACACTCTCAAGTGTTTAGAAGTTTTTTTATCTCATATGCGTGCCTCAAATATCTACCAAAATGGACTTACTTGTGTGTATCTGGAGCTGAACAACAAGATGTTTGGTGGGAATGGAAAGTAGGCTCCCAGGCTTCAGAGAAATAACCTTATTTTAATCAGGCAAGATGAATCACATGAAGAGTGTGGTCTGGTGTGGCCATAGTTCTTGTTTTCATCAAAGTAATATATATACAAACAATCTTTAAAAGTACTATAAAGATTCAAGAGGAAAAGAAGAGTGGGACGTGTTCTTGCTATACAGTGTAGGCTGGCCTGGACCTTTCTACATGGTTGAGCTTTAGCCCCTGCACTATGGGATTCCTGGCGTGCACCATGTTACTAGGCCAAAAATCTTGTTTTTGAGAATGGAACCACGTGCAGCCCAATGGCTCCAAACTTGGGATTCTTCTGTCTCGGCCTCCCAGAGAACTACAACTGCATATCTGCCGATCGGGCCTAACCTAGAAATATCTTACTTCTTAAATCTACCTTCAAATACGATTAACAGTCTGTCTGGAAATATAATTCTCTCAAGATTTCGAAGGTTCTTCCTGTGGCTTCTAGAGTATCCTGTTTCGCAGTCCTTTGTAAGTTTCTGGGTCTTTCACTCTAAACGATCAGTTCTCAACACGTGGGTCATGATCCCATTGGGGCCTGCATATCAGAGATCCTTCGTATCAGAAATTTACATTAAATGTCATAACAGTGCAAAATTACAGTTATGAAGTAGTGACGAAAATAATTTTATGATGGGGGGGGTCGCCACAACATGAGGGACAGTATTAAAGGGTCACAGCATTACGGAGATTAAGAAGCACTGCTCTAAAACTTTAGACTCTGATAGAGACATTTTCCACTCCCTAAATTGGGTGCCCAGGGACCCTGAGTGTAGGCACTCATCCTTCTAGTTTGGCTTCTCTTGTTAATTAGTTCTGAGGTCATAATCACACTTTGGTGATTAGATTTTGTTCTTTAATGATTTAAGTTTTTTTCATTTCATTTCTCATTTTTTAAAAAATTACCTAATTTATTTCGTGCGGGGAGTCTGCGTATGTGTGTGGTGCCCCAGTTGGTTTACCATGTGGGGCCTGGGCATTTAACTCAGGTAAACTAAGTTTGGTGGGTGGAGCCTCTATTCACTGAGCCAGGTTGCTGGCCCTCCCATTTCACACACACACACACACACACACACACACACTCACACACTCACACACTCTACCCCCACTCTTTCACTTTCTCTTTTTATATCACTTCTTTTTTTGGGGGGGGGGTTCTTTTTTTCGGAGCTGGGGACCGAACCCAGGGCCTTACGCTTCCTAGGTAAGCACTCTTCCACTGAGCTAAATCCCCAGCCCCTTTATATCACTTCTTAA
Organism: Rattus norvegicus; assembly: GCF_021556685.1. Taxonomy (NCBI): domain Eukaryota; kingdom Metazoa; phylum Chordata; class Mammalia; order Rodentia; family Muridae; genus Rattus; species Rattus norvegicus. The sequence continues at coordinate 22,523,577 of NC_141548.1, read as the reverse complement.
AAGACTTTTTTAGCAAGGCCCTGGGTTCGGTCCCCAGCTCCGGAAAAAAAAAAAAAAAAAGACTTTTTTAATGTATGAAGCCTCGTTCTGTGTCTTAAAAAGGATTTATTTATTTAACGTGTAGGAGTTCTCTATCTGCATGTACACCTGCCTGCTAGAGGAGGGCAACAGATTCCATTGTAGGTGGTTATGAGCCACCATGTGGTTTCTGGAAATTGCTCTTAACGGCTGAGCCATCTCACCTGTCCCCTTCTTCCATCCATTAAAATGAGGTAATTGTCAGCAATCCTTCATTTTAAAAAGTTGGAAATGAAGTTGCGGTTGGCAGGGGTCAGATCTTGGGGGACTTTGAATGTCGTGTTTGAGAGTCTTGAATTTTCAAACAGCTGGGGAGTCTTGTAATTTTTAAAGCTGTGGTGTGATCAGATGTGCGTATTTGGAGTCGAGAGTTAACAGGTAATTATGAGCCAAGAAATATGGGTGCTTGGAACCAAATGTGGGTCCTCGCACTCTTAGCTGCTCAGCCATCGCTCTGGCTGCAACGCTCGGAGACTTTCCTTTCTTTCTTTGGTTTCTTCTGTTTGTTTCGCTTCGAGGCAGGCTCTCGGTCTACAGCCCCAACGGGCTCCAGAACAGAAGGACGGACGGACGGAGTGAGTGGCGAGTGAGTGTCACTCAGGCTGAACAGTGCAGGGTGCTCTGGGGGACAGACTTAACCGCGTCTCCACAAAATCCATTTTGTGTCTGGTTCAGGATTTGTCCGCCTTTTCCTGAATCGTGCTGAGTCAGCAGTCTCTTGAGTTTGTGGCCACTCCTGACGGCACAGTCCTGGCTTTGAAATGTTCTCTAAATGAACTAGGATCACTCCACGTGCTGAGTCAACCTGTAGTCGGAGCCACAGGTTTCCCATCATTTTTTCCTACACCCCTACATACCTCTGGCAAATTTTTCTAATTTCAGTGTTTTCCCACCCTCATCCACGAGTACTGCTGCCCTCTGATGCACCACAGTCGGCTGCTTGGCCTGTAAGCTTTACAGCATTTGCTCTAATTTGTTTTTTTTAAACCACACATTGTCCCGTGCTACCCTAAGCTGTCCTTACCCCTTTGGATTTGTTAATTGGTTAATTGACTTGTACATTCATCCATTCACCCAGGGCTCATCTTTCACAATACACACTTTACTGAGGAGTAAGGGCTAAGGAGCAAAAAAAAAAAAAAAAAAAAAAAAAAAAAAAAAAAAAAGCCAAGTCAAGGTCTCTACCACATGATGAATGCCGAGAGCATACATATGAACAGGAACTGGTCATTCCCTATGGTGTGTACAATTACGGAAGATCAGGATGAGGAGGAAAAAATGTCAAGTTTTCAAACTCACTTCACGTGAGCAAAGACGGGGAACCTGAGAAACATGCCATTTGTGGGGAAGCCGGGACTGTGCCGTCAGGAGTGGCCGCAAACTCAGAGACTGCTGACCCAGCGCAATTCAGGGAAAGGCGGACGGATTCTGAACCAGACACAATCCATCAGGTTAAAGATAGAAGAAGTGTTGGAAACGAAGCTGAAGTACGCAGGCTCAGATCATAAGGGACTTGAATGTCCTGAGTCTTGAGCTCAACTTTCCAAATTCCGAAACTGACCTTGGGTGAAGGATGCTCATGGTTTTGTTGTTGTTTGTTTGTTTGGTTGGTTGGTTTTGTTTTTGAGGGATATAAACCTACAAGCCAGTTGATTAGTTACAGGAACAAGGAGATAAATTAGCTGAGAAAGAATAAAGGCCAGAGCTAAGTCCTCCATGAAGATGGAGAAGAAAAACTGAAGAATCTTGTAGAGGGCAGCCTGTCAGGACACGGTGCATCAGAAGGTTGTGGGATCTGAAAGAAAACCAGAGAGAAGCACAATGGTTCTTCCTGCTTTCCAGATACCTGGCCCTAGATAGTGTGACCGATTGTCTCTCATAATAGCATGTATGTGTGTGTGTGTGTGTGTGTGTCCAACAGATGAACTGTGAAGCTCTAGGGAGAGATCTGAACTAGGAATGTACCCTTGGGAGTCTTGAGTGTAGAGAAGGCATTTATCATTATGGGGTTAAGCAATGTTCTCTAGGAGATACTAAAAGATAGACGGAATCCTAAGGAACCATCACATCGGGAGAGGGGGAAGATGTAGTTAAATAGTATCGGGAAGGAGTAAGGAGAGCAGGGTGTGGCTGTCTATTCCCGTAATCCTAGCTCTTGGAAAATTGGAGCAGGAAGCTGGTGAATTAGAGTCCAGCCTGGGCTACAAGCTGAAACAGACAAAAGGGGAGGAGGTCATAAAGAGAACCTGAAGTGTTTCCTGCATCATACACCGAATTGAAAGAGAGAGGACACAGCCTTGTCAAAATGTAGCATGTGCTTCCTGGAAAATGGTCGTTGAACGTAGTGATGATATTCCATTTAAAGAGGTGGAGGAGGGCTGGTAACCTGGAAACCAGATAGAGTGTGGGTTGAGGCAGGAATGGGAAAGGAAGAAGTGAAGTCAGTGACTATAATCCATAGCTTGCTCACTCAGAAACTGTACATAGAGACAGCTTAAGTGGCTGTGCCTTCCCCACCTCAGATAGTTCTGATCATGTGGCAAGGAAGGTCTAACAATATGACATTTGTACTCAGTAAAGATTAGATAACACTGGCTCTAATCAAGTGGCACCAAGCCTTTAAAGTTTTGCTTAGTCATTCTTCCGTGACTACATCTTTTCCTTTACATTCTTTCTTTCTTGTTTGGTTAATGCTGGAAATGGTTTAGGTGCCAGGTTTCCCATAAGCAGCTTCATGTCCTGTTTTGAGAAACTGGTGCAAGGCCCTTCCTGCTTTGCTCATTAAAAAAAAAAAAAAAAAAAAAAAAAAAAAAAAAAAAAAAAGGGATTGGGGATTTAGCTCAGTGGTAGAGCGCTTGCCTAGCAAGTGCAAGGCCCTGGGTTCGGTCCTCAGCTCCGGGGGAAAAAAAATAATAATCATAACTGTTATTTACCTAGCAATCAGGATTCTCTCAAGAAATGCTGTACCCATTAAGTCTGTCACAATGTTGTTCTAGTATTAGAATAACAAAGTTGCGATCTAGTTCATCTCCCAGCAATTTAATGTTGCTCAACAAAGTTTTAACAGGAGGCTGGGCTTTCAGAATCAGGGACTGAACATCACATATCCCCTGGCACTCTTGAGATTGTTACTGAATGACTAGCTGGTTATTTCACACCATATGCCTAGGAAGCCTTATTGAAGAGGTAAACTCAGAAGACTGAGTTAAAGGTCTTTTGGGAACTCATGGGGAAGCTGGAACCGAGTTCACTCGGGTTCCAGGTTCTGGCATGGGCATAGAATCTGAAGCTGTATCAAACTTGCTTCAGAAAGCTTGCGTTTTACTCATTCAGTATGTCTCTTCCCTGGCTTTGTCTCTCATTTGTGATGATAGAGGGCTTGGTCATAAGAAAAGCTATTCAGTCCCACACAAATAAGACTCTGGGAATCTAAGGTATGTTTGGGATGGAGGCCGTGCTTAAGCAGTCCTAATAATTTGCGATTCGGGGGTAGAAATATGAGGAAGGAAATGTTACCAAAGATGTCAAACAAATATCGAACATGGAGAGGGGAAGTATCCATTCAGTGTACATATTTCAACTCCCTCGGATGTACACACAAAGGGTATTTGTGGCAATGCCCACACTGCAATTTTATGTTTAGGTTCTTGTGGGATCTCTGCTATTTTCCAGATTCAATGTACACATATTTTTACGTCAGTTCTTTTTAAGACAAGGTCTTGCTATGTAGCTCCAACTGGATTCAAACTCATGATGATTCTCCTGTCTCAGTCTTTCTTGTTTCTGTTTTTTTGTTTGTTTTCTAGACAAGGTTCTTGCTGTGTAGCTATGGCTGTCCTGGAACTAACTATGCAGCCTAGGCTGGCCTGAAACACACAGCAATCCACCTGTCTCTGTTGGAATTAAAGTACACCACTATGCCCAGGTTTATTAGCCATTTTTGTTGTTTGCTTGGTGAGTTTCTTGTTGTTTTCTTCAAGACAGGAACTCGTTATATAGCTCCCAACTCTTAATGTAGACCAGGCTGACCTTAAACTTGTGTTGGGACTACACTGTGAGCCCCCAAGCCTAGCCACTCACCTGAGGTCTGGGTAGCTCAGCATTGCACATAGTAGCCAGGAGCAAACTGATCGTCCATCACTGGATGGGCAAATAAAGTAGCACACCCGTGAGTGTGCGTCCCCTGACCTGTGAGTGTGCATTCCCCGACCCGTGAATGTACCCTGACCCGTGAGTGTGTGTACCCGGACCTGTGAATTTGCATTCCCCGACCTGTGAGTGTGTGTCCCCTGACCTGTGAGGGTGTGTACCCCGATGCAGAGTGCTGTGCAACTTACAAAGCAGGGGATGGGGTGACCTGTAACACAGCTGTCACTGTAGAACACTAACTGGAATGAGGCAAGAGCAGAGAGAGAAGTGCTGTGTGATCGCACGTGTGTGAAGTTTTACGATCTCGTGGACTCTGTAGAAAAGCAACCAGAGAAGGTTGGAGAAAGGAAAGTTAGTCAAAGGGCACAAAGGTACAGTTAAGACTGAAAAAAAAAGTTTCATTGAGGGGTTGGGGATTTAGCTCAGTGGTAGAGCGCTTGCCTAGGAAGCTCAAGGCCCTGGGTTCGGTCCCCAGCTCCGGGGCGTGGGGGGTTTCATTGACCTATGGGATTACATGGAGGCTGTGATTTATTTACAGTGTGTTTTGGAGTTACTGACAGATTGAAGTTACTAATGGACTTATTTTTAAACATTCGCATCAGAAAAAGCTCATGTGAGGTGATGGCTATATCAACGTGACTGAGTCTTCCTACAATGTGTATATGGATTGAAAATATCCCACCATATACGCAGTTATTAGTGAATTCAAAATAAGATTGAAAGGCTGGTTGTGGTGGCACAGGCCTTTAATCTCAGCTCTAGGGAGGCAGAGGCAGATCGACCTCTGTGTGCTTGAGGCCAGCATGGTAGACAGTGTAAGTTCCAGATCAGACAGGAATACACCCTGAGACACTTCATCAAAATAAAAATGCACTTACCCCCAAGCAAAACAAAACATCAAAGAATGAAAAGATGATGACATTATCAGTTTTCCGGTGTCTTCCACACGGGGGCTGGGCCTGGTGGATCTGTGTACTTCCAAAGTCAAGCTCAGCTTTGTGAAGTGAATCGAATGGAAATTTACTTGGGATCTGGAACTGTGTGCAAAGGACACCAGGAAAAACACCTGAAAAAGAGAAACTATGATCTGGTTCTAGAAAAGGGAGTATGAGCTGTAATATAGATATCACGAAGACAATAAGCTTATAAGGCCGTATTATCTTACTGTGTGTACAACGCATGCTATAGATAACAGGCTAAGCAAGGCTTCTCACTGCCTGGCTCCAGTTCTTGGCACCAGGCGTCCCGGTTTCCACTTTTGAGTTTGGGTAGTGTTCACCACCTTGCTTGTGAAATATTCCTAATTCGCATAAAACACAGCAAAAAAAATATGAATAAATCGGGAGTACACATTGAGCTAACATCTGTATTTATTGTTGTATTTAAAGATTTATTTATAATATAGGGCCTAACTCTATAGGGCAGGAAATACGTTGCTCCAGCTGTCTTTGAAATTGAGCAATCCTCCGGCCGGTCTCTGGAGCGTTGGGATTCTAGGCGTACACCGCGACGGCCAGCCCTTTGGAAACCAATTTCACCTGTTCCCTTTGTAGGAGGGAGAAAGGGAAGAACTAGAAAGCCACTAGATCGTGTGTGCGGCCGTGCTCCCCGAAATGAACTCCAACATCCTTTTGGCTTTAGGCAGCCAGAGCACGGCGGACACGTAACCCAGGCTCGATTTCCTCATAGAGAGAAAGGGATGGGCCAGCGTGAACTCCGGGGCGGGGCGGAGCGGGGCGGGCTGGACAGCGCAGGCCCCGGGCAGTGTGGTTCAGGGAATACCCCGACCCCGCGATGACCGCGTCTTCGCACCAGGCGAGCCGCAGGCCAGGTGTACCGGAGGCGGGCGCATAGGAAGGCGGCCGCCCGAGGCTCGCGTGGGCAGTTGCGCGCGCCGCCGCACGTCCGCAGGGAGGCGGGAGCGCGGAGGGCGGAGGGCGGAGGGCGGAACGCGGGGCGGGGCCGGCGCGGGCTTCTTCAGCGGGCGCGCGGCCTGCGCCGGGGAGCCAGGCACGGTGGCGCGGGCCGAGGGCGGTGGGCGGCGAGTGGCGATGGGCCGCGGCTGGGGCTTGCTCGTCGGACTCTTGGGCGTCGTGTGGCTGCTGCGGTCGGGCCAGGGCGAGGAGCAGCAGCAGGAGACAGCGGCACAGCGGTGTTTCTGTCAGGTGAGGCGCGCAGGCTGCGCATCTCTGGGCGCGGGCGATCCTGCTGCGCGGCCCTCACCGCGTTCCGGATCACCCCAGGCCGGGACACCCTTCGAGGGGCGTGGGCGCCTGGGCAGCTTGTCACACTGCTTCCTCGCATCCTGCCATGGCTGCTCCGCGTTCACCGACCCGGGTTTCTGGGTGGACCCGGCACCTGGACTCCTCGTGCGCGCACTGCCGGGGACGTCCCCAGCCTTTCTGCTCTCCACGGACTCTTGGGGAGACTAGCAGTTCTTCAGGTCTTGCTGTCAATGTCAAGAGGTTAAATGACCTTGCGGGGCTCTTTGGGTGCCCTGGTTCAACTGCTTGGTGTCTTTGCGGCTGTCGTTGTCCTGTGACTTCTCGGCCTGTGTATGGTGCACTTTCTTCCTGATGCTTATTCTCGCATCCTGACACTTCCCCTTTGCGGTTCGAATCCGAGGCAGGCCCCTAGCTCTTCAGTACTCGAGTTTGATTATGAGCTGTGATTATTTACTTCGGTAGAAGGTGTGGGATCAGTGAGCAAAACATTCAAACAATTTTGTTTTCGTAGTGTAGCCTGTAAATTTTGTCTGGGGCCATTTAGGCTAGACGCTTTGAAATAACTATGAATTTCATTTTGCAGTCTTAAGAAAATTCTAACAGCCAGCGAACACCGACAAGTATCTGGATTCAGTCGATGGGCTAGTCTTGTAAAGTCTGGAAGAACTCTTGACTATTAGCGGTTCCCCAGACTTTCTTCTGTTTAAAAGTGTATCAGATGATTTTATTACTGAGTTACTTAATATGTAAATTGTATTAACCACACCTCGGGCTGGCTTTCCCCCTAGACTTGTTCATTACTGTTTTTTCCGATGTTTAAAATACTGGTTTATTTTGTAGGTATGTATATTGTACCTGTGAATGTACACATAGCAGGGGGTATTTATAATAATCCACAGCTTGTAGGAGGAGTCATCCACCACATGGGACACAGGGTCTTCAGGCAAATGACGCTAACTTGTGGAGCGTTGGCTCCTTTTATAGCCACCTTTTTGGTGGACTTTGATCTCTGAAATTATATTTATTAAAAATGGAGGGATAGAGAGCCAGGTCATTCGTGGGTCTTAGCTGTTTGTGATCAGAAATACTGTGCATGCAGAGTATGATACTATAAGATGCCTGAGCGACAGGAGGAAGAGGTGTTCCTTGTTTCATCGCCTTAAACTTTTGGATTTTATTGTTTTGTTGAGTGATTTTGGAGCAGAGGTGAGTTGCTGGAAGTTCAGAAAAAGCAACTTTTCTTTTGATTACAAATGTTAGGCAAACACAGTTTCAACACCGGAGATGGGAATAAGCAGCTTCTAAGTGGCAGTGTTGAGGAAAGCTGCTAGGAGTGACACTTTCCAGTATGTTCTCTGGAAAATGGTATGCAAATACTCTTCAACTTTGTCCCACACCCAACCTTTTTGGATATTTCTTTAGAATTGAGAAACTTTTATGTTTTCTCTTGGTTAGTAATTAAGGGTTTTTTTAGCTGTTATCACAATATCTTCAGATCTGTCTATCTGTCTATTTATCAATCATCTATCTATTTATCTTTAGCCAGGGTCTCTTAATATAGCCCTGGCTGTCCTGGAAATCACTGTGTAGACCAGGCTGTCCTAGAACTTACAGAGATTTCACTGCCTCTGCCTCCCGAGTGCTGGGATTAAAAGCGAGAGTCACCATGCCCAGCTCTTTTTTATTTTTCAGAGTTATATATTTTTATTTAATGTGTATGTGTGTTTGCCTGCAATGTCTGCACACCCAATGCATGATGGTGTCTGAGTAGGGCAGAGGATGGAACTGGAGTGTGAGGCACCATGTGGGTGCTGGGAATAGAACTCTGGGTACTGTGCAAGAGCAGTACTTGCTCTCAGTCACTGAGCTCTTTTCAACCCCTGTATCCTCAGATTTAAGTACTCCCGAATTTGCTAAAACTAACCTTGTTTCTTTGTTCGTTGGTCCTCTCCCTTCCCCTTCCCCTTCCCCTTCCCCTCCCCTCCCCTCCCCTCCCCTCCCCTCCCTTCCCCTCCTCTTCCTCTCTCCTTTCTTTCTTTGTTTTTCGGAACAGGGTTTCTCACTCACTCTGTAGACCAAGTTGGCCTCAAACTCACAGAGCTCCTCCTCTGCCTCCAGAGAGCTTGGTTTAAAGGTGTGCCCCACAACCATCTAAGTCCCTTTTTCTTTAAAGGAAGAATATCTGGTTTTCCTCTTCAGAGTCAACTTTGAGTAATAGTAAACTAGCCTAAAATAGTGCTTGTGTGTAACATCTGCAGTCAGCCTGATCAGGAGTTTTAGGTTAGCCTGGGCTACATGGTGAGATTCTTATTTCCAAAGTATAGCCTAGCTAATGACAGAAATAGTCAAATAGTCTTAGTTTGTTGTTGTTGTTGTTTGTTTTGTTTTCCCTTCCTGCTGCTGGCCTTCCTTTCTTACCACATTGGCCTTGGATTACTTCTTCACCACCCACCTCCTGTTACATTGGTATCAAGTCTGTTTCAGTCCATAGGTGCTGTCTGAGTCAGGGCAGTCTGTGGTTGTTTGACCTTGGAAGGTCCTTGCACAGTACAATGGAGAGTTCTGCAAGCAATCAGACTGAGTTTGATAAGCACTCCACAAGTCCCTGGAGCATCAATTTAACACACGTAACCTGGTGTTTGATTGGTGCTCAGCAGATGTTGGGGAAGGTTTCGGTGTAAGATGTTAAACAAACCATTTAGTTCAGCCAGCTGTTTGCATAGCTTACTGGGATTGGGCTTTTTGATGGGCAATGGCTGTAAGGAATCTTTGGTTACTATGTAGGTTTCAAGTCCCTTTAACATGATTTTCACTGTATGCTGCAAATCATTTAAAAACTTTTTAGCTTTGTTTTATGTCTATGAGTGTTTTGCCTTCGTGTGTGTATGTGCACCATGTGAAGGCCAGGAGTCACTGGAGGTCAGAATCGTGCATTGGATCCCCTGAAACTGGAGTCAGATGGTTGTGAGCTTTGTGAGTGCTGGGAATTGAACTCAGGTCCTCTGCAAGAGCAACCACTGAGGCATTTCTCTAACCCTTATGAACTCTTTCCAGAATAGTGTTTTATTGTTCACCGTTCACTACTCAAAATGGTTGTTTGAGACTTATAAATCGTTCTTACAACCCCTTGCTTTTTATTATCCCATTAAGACGTTAATTAGTAATATTATTAATTTATATAGAAAGTTGACTTTTGTCCCCACTTGAGTAAACAATCCCGCGTGCAGGAAGCACTCGTCCTTTGAACCAAGATAGTATTTGGTGTCACAGATACAGACTTAGATGAGAAGAAGTCCTTCCCATTTGTTATTTTTATTTTCTGACAGTTTCGCTGAATTATACATCATTAAAGAAAGTGAGTAGTGAAAGCTTTGGCACAAGTAGGGGAATATATTTTCAAGGTATAATCTCAGAAGAAATGTTGAAGACTGTTATGAAGGACGAATGAATGTGCTTTGTACTTAATTAAACATAAGTGTATATTCCTTTTCATTAATGCTGTTTATTGTTTTTAGGTCTGGTAAGCAGTGGTAGTGCTCAGCCACCTGAGTGTGGTAGGTCTGCCTCGGGCTGCTGTGGGGGAGGCGCTCAGGCTGCTGCAGGGGGACACTCAGTTACTCCAGTGTGGCAGGTCTGCCTCGGGCTACTGCAGGAAGTACACTCAGATGCCAGCTCCACAAACGCATTAGTTTTGCGTAGAGTACACCGCAGACACAGTCTCCAAATGTGTGCTGCAGTAGATTTAACCTGCTAAGTGGCTCGTTAAATCAGTTTTAAAAATAGCTTTGATTGTTAGACTGAGTGGCCGGACTGTGGGAGAGATGATTTGTTGTGTGGCATTCAGTCCTAGTTAGAGGGATCTTTGAAACAGGTTAAACTGGAGAGATGGCCATTGACTCCTAAGCGCCTGTTGCATCCCTGACTTTTCCGAATAGAGTGCATGGAAGAAATTTCATTCGTGAGTCACTTCACAGTGCCGTGTGTTTTTTTCTTCCTTTCTTCCTTAAAAAAAAAAAAAAGACTTACCCATTTTATGTTTACTCTCTGTCTGAGAACCATACACATGCCAGTGTGAGGACATTGGATCCCCTGGAACTGGAGTTACAGTTGTGAGCCACCATGTGGGCACTGGGAATTGAACCTTGGAACTCAAGGACATCAAGAGCTTCAGACTGTTGAGCAAACTCTCTAGCCCCGCATTGTGAACTTGAGTAAAACTAGGACTTTAGGCAGAGACAGCTGTCAGTGCCCTATGCTGTCTGTTGTGTCCTTTGATTTCCACTGTCCCAGTTTTTCTTCTTCCCATCTTTGTCTGTTGGTCTGTCTGTCTGTCTCCCTCTTTCGTGCTTGCTTTTGCTCTTCATGTGCTGCTTGTCTGGTGCGCTCTCTCTCTCTTTCTGTTGTTGTTGTAAAATTATAAAAAAATAAAATGCTGTCATTTATCCCCACTAGGTCTGGCGCTGAAGTGCCTAAGATATCTGCCGGATATCTCAATTCTCAGTCAGCAAAGCCTCTCACCCGCTCTGCTCCATCCCATCTCACACTGCCGAGGGCCTCTCTCTGAGCCTGGCAGCAGTCTCTCCACCTATTTAGTTCCCAAGGCAGGTTTCCATGCAGAAACACACATCCCAACTCTGTGGTGACCCAGACCAGCTGCCACACATTTCTTACACTTAAATCGCTACATGAACAAACACACAACACAATAACCTTTGACCCAATTGATAAGATATAATTGCCCACCTAAACATACAAAGCCCCATACACATCCATCCCTTAAAAACATTCGTAACAACCTGTAAAGATTCAGCTTGGAATCTTAACATTAGTCTTCATGTTGTCCTTCGGTTCTCTCTCTCTCTCTCTCTCTCTCTCTCTCTCTCTCTTTCTTTCTCTCTCTCTGTTTCTCTCTCCTCTCTCATCAAGCTCCTTTCTCCTCCTTTAATATATTCTACATGGCCAGTCAGTCTTTCTTTGGCTTAATTCACTTAGTGTGTCCTCCGGGGCTACTGAGGTTAAATAGCAGAATCTTTTACTTTTCTTTTCTTTTTATTGGATATTTTCTTTACTTAAATTTCAGATATCCCCTTCCCCAGTTTCCTCTCTGGAAATCCCCCATCCCATCTCCCACCTCCTGCCTCCATGAGGGTGCTACCCCACCCACTCACCCACTTGCTCCCTCCTCCCTGCCCTGGCACTCTCCTACACTGGGGCATCGAGACTTCACAGGACCAAGGGCTTTTCCTCCTATTTGTGCCCAACAATGCCATCCTTTGCTACATATGTGATTGGAGCCATGGGTCCCTCCATGTGTACTCTTTGGTTGTGGTTTAGTCCCTGGGAGCATTGTGGGTGTCTGGTTGGTTGATATTGTTGTTCTTCCTGTGGGGTTGCCATCCCCTTCAGTTCCTTCAGTCCCTTATTTTGTGTATGTGGCATTTTCTGTCATTTGTTTATCTTGGTTGGGGATTTAGGGATGTAACACACAGCAACATTGACCGTGTGGTTAGTAGTGTACTTGGCAGCTTTGCTAAACGGATGCATTGCAACTATTGTCATGGAGAGATGAGTGATTATGCGAAAAGGTGGCTATGTTAATTGGTCCACATATAGCAATCATTTTACTATATGTAACATATCACTCCATAATGTATATTTTAAATAATTATGTATATGAGTACACTGTAGCTGTCTTCAGACACACCAGAAGAGGGCATTGGATCCCTTTACAGATGGTTGAAAGTTATGGTGTGGTTGCTGGGAATTGAACTCAGGACCTCTGGAAGAGCAGCCAGTGCTCTTAACTGCTGAGCCACCTCTCCAGCCCCATGATGTATATTTTAAAATACAGAATAATATTTATTTTAAAAAATCTATGTTCTTTACAAAATTGTGTGCCTCTGTGTGTGTGTGTGTGTGTGCGTGCGCTCGTGCATGTGTATGTCTGTGTGTGTGTGTGTGCGCGCGCGCGCGCACGCGTGTGTGCAAGCTGTGGTGCCCTTGAACATTAGAGGAGGGCATTGTGTTCCTTGGAGCTGGAGTTACCATGGTCTGTGAGCCACCTCACATACCAGTGGGTACTGGGATCTGACCTCTGGTCCTCAAGGTAGAGCAGCAGGGCCCTTAATGGTTGAGCCATCTTTCTAGCCCCTCTGGTCACAAACACAATAAAATTAAGTACCCTAGTCTTTGACAAATAAAGCATAGTATGAGTACATACATTTACTTATTGAGAAACAGTAGGCTGTATTCTAGAAGATGCCTTTATACACAAATACCCTGGGAGGTTAAAATCAAGCTAATTGTCTTGTCATCTCCCAGCTAGCCGCACACGTGGTGAGAATACTTAAACTCTATTCTCTTAGCAAATACAATTACAGCTGTGTTCGCCACGCTTTTCATTCAGAGCCCACATCTCCCACCCCTATCCTTAGTGTCCTCCTTAGATCTCACAGGTGAGGGAGGTTGTGATGTAACGTTTATATCTAGCTTATTTTGCTTAGCATACGTCTTCCAGAGTCATCTGGAATCCCACAAAGGACAGAGTGGTAAGGAGGTCATTGTGCGGCGTGTGTGTCACGTTATCCAGTCTCACCCTGACAGATGCTTAGATGCTTTTCCATCCCGGGTACTGTGCGATGCAGGGAGCACGGGTGTGCAGATGTCTCTTTGAGCCAGTGGCTTTATTTCTCTTGGCTGTGTCCGCAGAGTGGGATCACTAGATTAAGCTAGCTGTGTTTTTAGTTTCTCGAGGAGCATCCACGCTGGTTTCCATTATGTCAGGCAGTTTACATGGAAGCAAGGGTCCCTGTTTCTCCGTATGCTCACCAACCTTCTTTCCACCTTGGTTGTATGTCTTAACGATTTTATTTGTTTGATGCTATTATAAATGGAATTGTTTTCTTGTTGTTGTTCTTTTTTAGAATTATTTATTTCATGTGTTTGAGTCCACTGTAGCTGTCTTCAGACACACCAGAAGAGGGCATCGGATCCCATTACAGATGGTTGTGAGCTACCATGTGGTTGCTGGGATTTGAACTCAGGACCTCTGGAAGAGCAGTCAGTGCTCTTAACCGCTGAGCCATCCCTTCAGCCCTTGTTTTTGATTTTGTTTTCTTGATAGTCTGTTTATTAGTTTCTAGAACACAACTGATTTGATTTTTGTATCCTATGATTTTTTTTTTAATAATTTGAGTTTTTTTCTTTTTGGTGGAGTTCTCAAGTTTCTGCATGTACTGTATGCGATCTGCAAATGCTGATAATTTTAGTTTTCTTCTTTTTTAAGGTTTATATTTATTTTATGTATATAAGTACACTGTCACTGTCTTCAGACACACCAGAAGAGGGCATGGGATCCCTTTACAGATAGTTGTGAGCCACCATATGGTTGCTGGGAATTGAACTCAGGACCTCTGGAAGAGCAGTCAGTGCTCTTAACCACTGAGCCATCTCTCCAGCCCCCTAGTTGTTTATTTTTGATTTGAATTCCTTTTCTTTTTTTTTCTTCCTTCTGTCTTCCTTTTCTTTAATTGATGCTTGGACAAAAGCTTTTCATAAGAAACAAATACAGGGGATACGGCCGGCCATACCGTACTTTGAATGAGGGCACAATTCTGATCTATGAGAGAAGTAGGCTTTCTTACCATTGTGCACAAGACAACGAGGACTTCTTTTGATTGGTTGTTTAGTTTGTTTTGCCATTCACTGTGATTTAAAAAAAACCCTTTTCCCCGTCAAATAAGCTCCTTACACAGTGTGGTCAGCCTTCAAGCTGTCTACATACCAATCACAAAGATGGGGACAACAGGTTATATTATGTATATCTGTGATTACATATATATCTTTTCTTGCCTACTGTATTTGACTAAGTCAACTGTAGTCAGTGGAGAATATGACTCAGCCTCCCTACCTCCATCCCATGCTAGTTTTCCATAATCTGGTCCCTCGTTCCAGTGGGACAGCTGAAATAATACAGCATTAGAATCTTTGACTGCAAACTAGGGCTATATACCTTCCTCCTTAGGGGAATGTGGGCTGCTTCAGAGAGTAATGGAGCTGGGTTAATAGTGATGCTTCACAATCAAGTGTTTATTCTCTTTGCTGTTCTGATCCTAATCCTGCAAGTTGGAAGTTATTATTTTATGGAAAGCTCAGTGACAGAGGTGGGTCTTAAACCCCGATAGGCCTAACTAACTGCAGAGCACAGTGGCTATGGTGGGGTGAGACCGACCTTTGGGAGCTTGCAGTGGGCACTGCCAGAGGCTTGGCAGCTCTCACAGAGTAGGTCTTCAAAGTGGGTGTGGCTATGGGCACAGCTTCTGTCTACCCACTGTGAGCCTTTTTACCTCTATTATTCGTTTTCCTACCCAAAGCTGGTTATTAAAGTCTAGTTCAGATTTTAGTAGGTATTGGTCACTTGGGAGGTTGAGAAGGATTTTTGTTTTCCAAAGGTTTGATTGCGTGTCAGGCAGGGTTGTGCCTTGCGGGGATGGTACAGGATCTGAAGTGTGTTCTGAAGCATAGCACCAGGCCGTGATTGTCTCATCTAGCACTTGTCGCTCGTCCTGGGACTTTTCTTTTGTTTCTAAGAGTCTGGGTTGCATTAGTGGTGTTTCTGCCACATAGCCCTTGCTTATGACGGCTTTGGTAACCTGCCTATTGTTCCCCAGTTTCTAGAACTTAGCTGATGTCACACCTGTCACGCTTCTTCCAAGGATGGGCTTCTGCCTCACCTCCTGGCCAGCATCCCGGAACTGTCAGTTGGCTTGGATTTCCAAGTGTCTTTGTCTCTTCACTGAGTGCTCTGTTGAAACCCTGTTGTTTTTATTTTGCTTCCTTGGCCATCCTGTTACCCTTGGTTGTAGTAGAGAGTGTGACCTATTCTACATGAAGGGTAAAGGGTAAAAAAAAGTGTCCCATTGTGCTGCCTCTTGTCTCTCTGCAGTCCCCTGGCTGTGTGCCACCTCTGGTCTAGGGGACCTTGTGTTCCTTCCTGGCTCTGGGCTTCCTCTGGCACAGTTTAGAATGACATGTGGACAGGCAGAAAGTGAGGCGCGATGGGTCCTCCGTACTGCTTTTGCTCCTTGCCTTGTGAGCACGCTACTGCTCCTTGTGCTCTTGAGCTTGGGACAGCAGGCAGCACCATCCACTCACCTGCCCACCGCAGGAATGGCCACCGAGATCTACTGTGTCTCTTCCGGGAGCACAGTGCCACAGGCTGGGATCACAAAGGTCAACAAACATGACTTTGTCTCTGTGATTTTATACTCTAGTTCAAAGGGTTCCGACCTTCCTAATGCTGCGATCCTTTCATACAGTTCCTCATGTTGGGGTGACTCCCAACCATAAAGTTATGGCATTGCGACTTCATAACTGTAATTTTGCTGTTGTTATGAACTGCAATGTAGACATTCGATATGCAGGCTTTTCTGATATACGGCCCCTAAAGGGAGCTCAACCCACAGGTTGAGAACTGCAGTTCTAGATGATGAGCTAGACACAGCCAGGGGAGTGAGTTAGTTCTAATACTGCAGCACTCTGTGGAATGTTCTGGAAGCTCCCAGGAGAGGCGTTGACCCCACAGTGATAGGAGAGCACCTAAGAGTGTCCTGAAAGTGATAGTTCTTAGCGACATCCTGCAGATTTATTTCCACCTTGTCAGTGAGCTCCTGGGATGGTTGGCTCAGGTCGGCTCAAACTCCAGCCTTCCTGTTTTTTCCTTTTGTAACTCGCAGGCTGGTTTGCCCTTCCTGCTGTTTCTGTGTCGTTACTTTAGGTCAAAGCAAAGCCTAGAGATTTCTATCCTTACAAACTCAAAAGGAATGAAGGTAGAATGATAGGGCTTATGGATCAGATTGCTAGAAAATAAGACGAGAAAAGTCAGTAAACTGCCGAGCTGTCTGTCCACCCCGTTACTAGTTCTCAGTGTTCTTAAATGAAGGTATTATAGGATTTCACATACTCCAAGGGTAAATGTTAATTCAGTGTTTTAATCAAGTTTTACTTGTTTTCTTATTTATTTATTAAATATTTATTTTATTTATGTGAGTACACTGCAGCTGTCTTCAGACACACCAGAGGAGGGCATCAGATCCCATTACAGATGGTTGTGAGCCCACCATGTGGTTGCTGGGATTTGAACTCAGGACCTCTGGAGGAGCAGTCAGTGCTCTTAGCCACTGAGCCATCTCTCTAGCCCATGCCTGACTATCCTTAAAAAACAAGAACAAGAACAAAAACAAAAACAAAAACAAACAAACAAAATCCCTATCCCCTGAGGACCATTTGTGCTGCTCTGTATGTAGGGGTGTGTGGCCAGCCACGGGAGCATGGGCAACCTTCCAGGGACCACATCCCTAAGGTAAAGTCTCCGCATCCGTCCGCTGTCAGTAGCTCTTCAGAGAGGCGTTGGGGCACTTCCTTATTTCCAATGTCGTTTACAGTGCAAACAGCCACACCAAAGCATTGTGGGTTGATGCATTTCTCTCTCTTTCTGCTTCTTGAATCATTATGTACTTGTTAATTATGTCACATTACTTTCATTAAGTGGGTGTTTAACTCCCAATAAATGCTCAAAGCTTTCAGTTTTGCAGCCAGTGACATCGGCTGGTTCTAAACTCTCACTCCATCCTTGTGTAGAAAGGCAGTAGTTTGATCTAGGAGGTGGGGCCACGGCATCCATGCTAAGCATTTGTGGTCGGTTTATTACCCCGATCGATGTTGCCCAGTGTTGGAGTTGTCACTCTTAAAAGTGAGTTTTATTAATTAGTATTTCTTCTCTTTATACATCCACCAAGCTGTCTCTGAGCTACATAGCCTTAGAAAAACGAGAGAGAGAGAGAGAGAGAGAGAGAGAGAGAGAGAGAGAGAGAGAGAGAGAGAGTGTCAGTGACAGTCAGTCAGTCAAGTCCCAGAACACTCAGAATAAGATGCTCCAGATAGCCAGGCATAAGTAGGAGATGGGCTCTAGGGATTCAGAAGCATTTATTTCTGCCCCACCCCCTCTCTGTATCTTTCTTCTGATTACTGTGTCTGTCAGTTCCTGTGATGAAGTATGATTTGAGTTTCCTTGTTTCTTGGTCCAGCCACAGGGAGATATATCTCTCTCCTTTTTAAATTTTATTTCTTTTTTGTTTTTGTTGTTATTGGATTTTTTAAATTTACATTCCAAATGTTATTCCTTTTCCAAGTTTCCCATCCATAAACCCCCATCCCACCCCCTTCCCCCCTTCTATGAGGGTGTTCCCCCATTCAACTACCCCTTCCCACCTCCCCACCCTGACATTCCCTTACACTGGGGGGGGGGTTGAGCCTTGGCAGGACCAAGGGCTTCTCCCATTGGTGCTATCCTCCACTACATATGCAGCTGGAGGTCTGTCCACGTGGCCTCTCTGGATGGTGGTTAGTCCCTGGGAGCGCTGGGTGGTTGGCATTGCTGTTCTTATGGGGTTGCAGGCCCCTTCAGCACCTCCAGCTCCTTCTTAATCTTAGTGTCAACCTTTGCTCAGGTCCCTGGGTCTTGGGCGGTGGGGCTATGGGGCGGCTGCTCAGGGCCCAGTTCTGTGTACCCAGAGCTCCGCTGAGCCTGCAGTGCCACCGTGCTGTGCTAGAGATAGGAGAAGAGCAACAGCGTTGGGTCATTGACATGCTCTGTCTTAGTGTTGCCGGGTAGCAGGCTTTTAAAAATGGTGCCTGTGCGAGGAAAAGAGCCTTGTGACATCAGGGACCTTTAAACACAATGTTTTTTTTTTTCTATTTTTTCTTCTAACAGGTTAGTGGTTACCTGGATGACTGTACCTGTGATGTCGAGACCATCGATAAGTTTAATAACTACAGACTTTTCCCAAGACTACAAAAGCTCCTTGAAAGTGACTACTTTAGATACTACAAGGTACTTTCAATTTCTTATATAGGTACGCTGTACTGGGTGATTATATTTGCTTAGATGACTGCACTTCAGTACTTTTACTGAAATCGGTAATTATTTAAATGTGTACAAAGTTTAAGAAAAAAATTAGTGTGCATGCATTTGTATGTGCATGTGTGTATGTGCATGCATGTGTGTATATGCATGCATGTAGTATGTATGTGTATGTGTATGTGCATGCATGTAGTATGTATGTGTATGTGTATGTGCATGTGCGTATGTGCATGTGTGTATATGTGCATGCGTGTGTATACATGCAGGTGCATGTGTGAGTATATACATGCAGGTGCATATATGTGTGTATATACATGCATGTGCATATATGTATGTATGTATGTATACATGCACTTTCATATGTGTGTGTATATACATGCAGGTGCATATGTGTGTGTGTACATGCAGGTGCATATGTGTGTGTGTATACATGCAGGTGTGTATGTGTACATGCAGGTGCATGTGTGTGTGTGTATACATGCAGGTGTGTGTGTGTATACATGCAGGTGTGTGTGTGTATACATGCAGGTGTGTGTATGTGTGTGTGTGTGTGTGTACATGCAAGTGCATATGCCATGGCTTGCCTGTGGAGGTAAAAGGACAGCTTCGTATGCTTTTCACCTTTTCGTGAGTTCTGTGGTTGAAGCCCAGGTTGTGAAGTTTGTGCAGCAAACACCTTCACCTGCTGGGCTGCCTCTGACTCTTAAAATGTACAAAGTCAGTAGGAAAGCTCGGTTCACAAAGGAGCTGTCTGCAAACTTGAGAACCACCTACTAGACTTCGTGTGCGCACTAGAGCCTGTGCACTAGGAGGCCCGAGGACAGCAGTGGGTGTTGTTTCTCAGTGCACTTGTCTTTTCCAGACTTGGTTTCTTACTGGCCTGAGCTCTCACAGTAGGCTAGACTGGTTGGTCTCTGTAATCTGGTCTCTGCTTCCTCAGCTCTGGGACTGCAAGCGTAAGCCACCCTGCTTGCTCTCTTTTGCAGGGCTTCTGGGAAGTAAACTCACGCCCTTGTGTGTGCTTTACCAACTGAACTCTCCCACAGCCCTGATGTTTTCGCTTCAGTAATTTCTAGAGGTAGAAACTATCTGGATAAATTGAAATAGAAGGGTAAAATAGATTGCTGTGTTCTCAAAACTTTTGTCAGCCATCAGATGGGCTCCAACTGTTTTAAATATTTTGTTTTGAGAGGAAGCACTTTTGGATTTATTAAACACTTAACAGTAGTTGGTCAGTGAGCACATTACTGAAAGAGCTTGGAAAACCTGGTCCGCAGTTCCTTCTGTTCTCTTGCTTAAATAGGAGCTGTGTGGCACTGATTTGGGCTCTGACTCTCAGCTGCCGTCCATCCAGGGTCTGTTTAGTGGTGGTCTATGCCTTTCTCACCAGACTTACAGCAGCTACACGTTTATACACACAAGGAAACCTGACAGTGGGAGAAACAGTGTAGTGTTGGATAAAACATAACCACGACACGTGATCCTGACGCCCACAGTTAACATGATGCCGATGGTTACCATGATGCTGACCATCACTTATGCTCTCAGGGCTTTATATTTTTATAACTTTCTATTCTTTTGTAGGTAAACTTGAGGAAGCCATGTCCTTTCTGGAATGACATCAACCAATGTGGAAGAAGAGACTGTGCTGTCAAACCCTGCCATTCTGTAAGAACTGCCCCGGTTTTTTCATTCTTTACAGATTTTCAGAAAGGGCCAGTATTAATCACACTATTATTTGATTCTGCTTAAATGTAACATTCAGTTTACAGATTACAAACCTAAACTTGTAAATACGAAACTTATCTGTCCCTTTTACCTGCATATCTGGTGAGGCAAGATAGTGGCTGCCTCTTCAGCACGGGGATTACAGGGGCTGACTCCAGCCTGCTTCTCACTTGGATGCTGAGGATCTAAACTGAGGTTCTCATGATTTTGTGGGAAGCATTTTACTGTCTGAGCCGTCTCTAAGCCCTGTAAAATCTATTTAGAATTACAATTTTATTATTTAATTAATAATAATAGTAATAATAGTCACGGCTTAATTAGCCTGATACTGCATTTGTGTGCACGCTGACAAGAGTTATGGGATGTTTGTAAGCATTTTATATTTCCATGGGACTGTAGTAAGTACATGATCAGCAGTGTCTGGGCCTTGCATTCTCCTTGTTTGTTTTTTGAGAGAAGCTCTTACTTCATTGCTCTTGCACTGCAGGCCAGGCTGGTCTCAAGTACACATAGCCTCCTGCCTCTGCCCTTGCACTGCTAGGATTAGAGCCGTGTGCTACCATACGTGTTGAATTTTTACTTACTTTAAAGAAATTATTTAAGGATTTCTAACTCTTCTTACCTAAAAATAGTCTCCAGTAATTTGGGAATTTTTCTCATTCGTTATAAGACTTTAAAGTCTTTTTCCAGAAGATACAATGAATACGCTCTCTTTTAGGATGAAGTCCCTGATGGAATTAAGTCTGCGAGCTACAAGGTACGCACTTACCGATGCGACTGATGTCTATGGAAATTTGGAAAATCCCTCTTTCTACTCTCCTTAGTGACATGGCTTGGAGGCTAGTTTACATTCAGCAGCTTGCGCTCCTTTAAGGATATTATATAAGATGTTTAAGTCAAAGCGGCAGATGCAGACCTACTGACCCCTTATCCAGTAGGTAACGGTGATGGCCAGATGTGTTTCATCCACGTTTCCCACTTCACTTTCCCGATCATTTAAATGCCAAGCTTGGATTAAATCATTTCGTTTAAGAACAATACAAAATCAGGAGACTTTGGAATTAAGTTAAATGCTGTTCAGGATTTTCTCAAAGAATGGAACTTGGGAGACATGAGTTATCACACATACATAAGGGTGTTAGAAAATATCTGCACTCAATAGTCAGCTGGAGTTTCGATCATTTCGACTACATTAATCATCAAATATAGTTCTGAAGATTGTGATTAGTTTTATAAAAAATTTAAAATAATAATTTATTTTAAAAAAATGTCCTTTAGAAATATTTCCATAACCTTGTAAGGTTTGATAAATGTAGTTAAGAAGCTGATTAAATTACTAAATGGTACTAAGAAGTTATTTTAACTTAAAGAATTTAGATAAGACTTAAAAATTTTCATTTCAATAAGTATACATAGGCATATGATATTTTTTTGAATAAATTAAAAACACATTAAATAGTTTTGGGTGTGTTTGGCCGTGTGTTTGTGTGTGGAGGCAGGGCCTCTCGCTTCTGCAAGCTGGACACTGTCTTCAAGGCCAGTTGGTCCTGATTTCTGGTCGCTCCTCCTGTCTCTGCCTCCCGTCACTGTAGGCATGCTGGGATTATAGATGCCATTGCCCCTGGCTTCTTACCTGGGCTCTAGGGATCAAACTCAGGTCATTGAGCTTGAATGACAAGCATGTCTATCTGTTGGACCGTCTCCTGGCCCTTTGATGTTTATTTAAAATTTTCTTTTGAAATCATTTTCAGTCTATGGCTATGCCTCCCTCACGTGCCAAATCTCATCTGAAATAATTTCCAACTTGGTGATGTTATCAAGTCTCATGAGCTTGGTCTGTGCTGAATACAGGCCTAGTGGGAAGAAAATGAATGTGGGTGTTTCGATATCATGAGAAATAGTGTTAAAGCGTGTACTTTAGATAGCTACCGACAGACCTGGTATAAGGTGTTCTTCCAGTCATGGCATAGGAGGAAGCCGAGACACGTGATAAGCGCAGCCACGGCCATGAGGAAAGAGAAAGCCAGAGCTTACAGTCAGGTCACTGGGACGCTGCCTTCTGATGTACCCCATGGCTTCCATGTACCTCAGAAGCTTTTCCTCAGAAGTGGGCAGTTCAGTCCCTGTTTGTCACAGAGACCTTTATTTTGTGAATGGAATAGAAAAATGTGTTTCTGACAAAAACAGGAGACCAAAGGGCCTTTCACCTACTCTTTGGATGTAAGAGCTCATTTTATAAACTTTGAAGCCTGGGCAGACAGAACAAGCCTGGTTAGCTTTTAATTCCTTAAAGTTGCCTGACTCTGGCCTATAATCCCAGCATTCAGGGGGTTGAAACTGGGAAATTATGTGGTGAAGTCAGCTACATAATGTGACCTTGTCTCAAGTCCGTAGAAGGAAGAAGCGGCTTTAAAATGTAGTCAGTCTGTTTTCTTTCCGTGTAGTATTCCAAGGAAGCCAACCTCCTTGAGGAGTGTGAGCAGGCTGAGCGGCTCGGAGCAGTGGACGAATCTCTGAGGTGATTTGCCCTTCGTAAGCCATTGTTTTTCTGCATCACAGTTAACTGCAAGAGAGAATAATGCAATTTTCCTTATTTGAAGTGAGGAGACCCAGAAGGCTGTTCTTCAGTGGACGAAACACGATGATTCTTCAGACAGCTTCTGTGAAGTTGATGGTATGGCGTTTGTCAGAGCTCGCATTACGTTCCAGATGATGCCTTAGGAATACAACCACCCACCTCCCTTCTTTCCTGTCTGCTTGCCTGCCTCCCGTTCAGCCTCCCTGCTTTCCATTCATTGTATTAAGCATTAAACTCAGGCTTGGATGCTAGGCAAGTGCCGTGTCAAGAGCTGCTCCAGAATAATAATTATTAAAAAAATAATTTCATAATAATTAAAATTATTTTAAACATCGAGGTCCTAATAGCATGACGGCTCCTCAGAAAGCTAAACATAGAACCGTAGGACTTAACAATGACATCCCTTGGTACGTAACTCAAAAGCATTGGAGAAAGGCTCAGACATGGGGAGACCAATCTTCATTCATAAGATGCATAAGGTAAAATGGTCTGTGTGTCTCTCACCAGATGCAAAAATAGTTGAAATGTGTTCTGTATGATACACGTAAATACCGTTGAACCGTAAGAAGG
Source organism: Rattus norvegicus (assembly GCF_021556685.1). Classification (NCBI taxonomy): domain Eukaryota; kingdom Metazoa; phylum Chordata; class Mammalia; order Rodentia; family Muridae; genus Rattus; species Rattus norvegicus. Next base: position 22,500,329 of record NC_141548.1, on the reverse strand, counting down.
GACGAGCTTCCAACAAATGCTGTAATGCGGTGGAACCGTGGAAACTCGGTGGCTGAAAGAAGGCGCAGAGAGACGAGTGCCACCCTGTGAATGCACTTGAGAACTGTCTGGGACTGCAGCCTCCCAGCAGGAAGTAGGTTAGCGGTTAGTTATGTGCTGGGGCGGCGAATGGAGAGTTTATTGTTAAATGATCAGAAGTTCTGCTTACGGTGGTAGGAAAGTTTTGGGAACAGAAGTCTGCAGTGGTTACGCAGCACTGTGAATGTAACGTGCCGGTTCACTGAATATGGTGGGGATGGCCGATATCATTACCTGTATTTCTTATCACAGGTAAAAGACGTTAAAAACAGTTCCTATAAAAAATTACCTGTTACATTTTGCAGGTTCATGTATCAAGTAGTTCTTTCTTTTGCATTTTGCAAGAATGGCTAAGTGTAGGAAAGAGGAGAACGTCACCTGCAGATGCCTGCAGGACTGTGAACCTTTTAGTGCAGAGAATATTGAGCCATGACGTTAGGTCTGCAGCCAGTGCTGAAATTGCACAGCCTTATAATGCGTTAGGACTTTGACCAAGATTTATTGATTGCTCTAATTCTTCTTTCTCTACTATCTTTTTATTACTATTTGCATTATGTGTCTCTGCATTGCCTAAGCAAAATTAAGTCAAATTTGAATTTTGATATTATTTCTATGGTCCTATAGTAATAGACTAATGAGCTTTTAAAAAGTTAGTGAAAACGGTGGGTGGTGGTGGACTCCTTTAATCCAGCACTCCAGACGCAGAGGCTGGTGGCTCTTTGGTACCCTGTCTCAAAAAATCAAAAAACAAACAAGCAAACAAAACACCTTTTTGTAGTAGGATACATGCCATGTAGTCCTGGTGTCTTATTTCTGTTCCCTAAATCTGAAAATGAGCATCTCTTCTCTGAGTTTAGCTCAGAGTCATTTTATGTGAATATTTCTGTGTCTCACTTGAGAAATACCTGTATGTGGCTGTGTGATATTTAGTGTCCTTTTTTTTTCCTTGTCTAGTGCTAGGGATTAGACCCAGGGTTTTACCTGTGTAAGGTGTTGCTCTCCCAAGAAACACTCCTCTCTTCATTCCCAGTCAGTGGTGAGCGGCCATACCAATGTGGGCAAACATCATCTTCAGTATTTGCATACTTGGTCAGGAGTGACTCAGACATTTTCTTAAATAGTAAATTCCATAGAATTCTTTCTTTCTTTTTTCTTTCTTTCTTTCACCTAGAAAAATATTTTCTTTTTTTTCCATTAATATATTTATTTATTAATTTTGCATCCCAATCACTGCCCCTCTCCTTGGTCCCACCTCTCACATAATCCCTTCCCCCATTCCTCCTTTACCTCCCCTCTAAGAGGGGGGCCTCCCTTGGTATCCCCCAACCCTGGCACATCAAGTCTCTGAAGGTCTACGCACATCCTCTTCTACTGAAGCCAAACAAGGCAGTCAGCCCAGTTAGGGGACAGATTCCATAGGTAGGCAGCTGCTTTAGGGACAGTCTCTACTCCAGTTGGGGACTTCATGTGCGAACTCCACACTTCATGTGGGGGGGACCCCCATGAAGACAAAACTGCACATCTGCTAAGTGAGTTTGGGTGCCTAGGACCAGCCTGTGTGCTCTTTGGCTGGTGGTTCAGTCTCTGGGAGCCTCCAAGGGTCCAGGTAGTTGACTCTCTTGGTCTTCCCGTAGCGTTCCTATCCCCCTGGGGACCATAATCCTTTCTTCACCTCTACCATAAGAGTCCTGAGTTCTGTCTGATGTTAGACTGTGGTGTCTGCAGCTGCTGGGTGGAACCTCTCAGAGGACAGTTATGCCAGGCTGTCTGCAGGCTAACCGGCCATCATTAACAGTGTCAGGGACTGGCGCTCTCCCATGGCATGGGTCTCGGGTCGGTTGGGTTATTGGCTGGCCATTCGGTCTCTGCTCCATCTTCGTCCTTGCATTTCTTTTAGATTGGACAGATTTTGGGTCACAAACTTTGTGAGTGTGTTGGTGTCTTTGTCCCTCCACTGGGGGTCCTGCCTGGCTATAGGAGGTGACCTCTAGAGGTTTCACGTTCCCACGTCCCCATTATTAGGCATCTCAGCCACGGTCACTTACACTGACTTCTAGAGATCTGTCCCCCCCCCCCCCCCCCCCATTTTTCCTTCTAAAATGTTCTGAAATAGGTAAGATTTGGTGGAACATTTTGTTTTGCAGACATACAGTCCCCCGATGCTGAGTATGTGGATTTACTCCTTAACCCTGAGCGCTACACAGGCTACAAGGGGCCGGACGCTTGGAGGATATGGAGTGTCATCTATGAAGAAAACTGCTTTAAGTAGGTATTGTTTCCCTAGGCCTGTGCCAAGCAGGTTCCTGTTCTCAAAAGATTGATGGGGACATAGAAACTTAACTGTCCTGTTTCCCTACCAGGGCACTGGCACAAGTTGCAACAGCTACTTCTTTAGAGACTTAGATAACATTAGGCCTTTTTAGGATTGGACACTGAGCAAGAATTCCTGCGTGGGTTGTGGGTTTCAGGCACTTATCATGTAGATGCAGTAATTCCGGGATCAGGGCCTCGTCCTTCACCAAGACCACTGTAGCCGGGGTTGGGGATTTAGCTCAGTGGTAGAGCGCTTGCCTAGGAAGCGCAAGGCCCTGGGTTCGGTCCCCAGCTCCGAAAAAAAGAACCAAAAAAAAAAAAAAAAAAAAAAAAAGACCACTGTAGCCAACGGTGGGTGCAGACTAGCGTCTACCACTTAAGATTCCCGTTGCTACTCCTCTCTTCTCCTTTCTGTGACCTTAGTTATTTTATCCTCGTCAACTTAATTTCCAAGAACAGCTCCAAGGTGACATTTTTGTGTACTTACTGTATGTTACACATAATGCTAAACATGTCACAGTTATTTATTTTTTGGTGGTCTAAAGTAAACTCTTTAATTGAACATTTATGTCTCCTGTGGGGTGAGAATTGTCCTTCCTTACAAGGACCATCTCCTTGGGTGAGGTTGAGGGCCTTGCTGAAGGTCGCTCTAAGTGGTGGAGGAGTCCAGGAACTGCTTGATCTCTTAGGCGCAGGGCCCCATCTGTAGGGGGCGAGAGGCGGGACGGGCAGGGCCTGGTTGGCAGGCTGGGCAGGCTCCGAGCTTCCCCGCTGAAGGCGCAGGTCAGAGCGCTACCCATGATGTGCCCTAACGGAGCCCAGGGCTACGCCTGCAGTAGTGGATGCCATCTGAGCCTTAAGACCGGGCTGGCCGAAGCAGCAGGTGCTGGGGTTGCTGCTGAGAGTGGTGGGCGCACAGGAGGGTGGGCTGGGTGGTTGGCCGGTTTGGCAGTCGCACTCAGGCTTCCTGGAGGCTGGACCGCAGTGCTGTGTAAGAAGCGTGGATTGTAGCAGCACCTCGGTACGGGGGAGGGACGGGACTAAGCGCTCTTCTAGTTCTTATGGTAACAGTGTATCACAGTCGTAAGTGCGCACAGATGGAGAAGCTGAAACTTAAGTTAGATGTTTGTTCAGTGCTTGGGAGAAACAGCTCCTCTGTATTCTTCACTGCGTGACTGATAAGTGCTTCCGGTTCTTCCATCGGAAGCCTGAAGGCGCTAAAGAATATGTATGTATCTGTGTGTGGGCGTGTGCATGATTCTCCAGGGACAGAAGAGCTGCATGATTCCATACTTCACTTTCTTATATATTTGGTTGTGAGCCTAGTCTTTAACGGCTGAGCCATCTCTCCAGCCCCAAACTTCACTTTCTAAACCAGGTACAACTGTACGCTCATCGGTAACGCGGATGTTCACACAGTACACTCCTTTTGTTTGCAGGCCACAGACAATTCAAAGGCCTTTGGCTTCGGGGCAAGGTGAGTTATTTTCATCTTCTCTTGTTTATTGGCTAGTGGGTTTGGGTTGGGGTGAAGAGGAAGGCAAGGTTTAAGTGGCAAGGGCAGCTTGAGTCCACTGGTTCTGTTTCTGAGAGTGAACTCACCCTTGGGAAGGCACAGCTGTTCTTGTAAGGCTATTCCTGGTTAGACCATTGGAATATGAAGATTAGGTTATAGATTCATTATCTGTTTTTGTAGTGCACTAAGTAGTTGCTTGCTTACTTTGGTTTAATTCATCTCCCAGATAAATGAATATCCCAAACATTTACCTAATTTTAAAAAGAAATTGAGCTTGAGACAAAGATCAATGGTGCAGTGCTCGGTAAGCATGGCTGAGACCCTGGGCTTGATTCTCAGTCAAATAAGAAACACACACACACATACGTGTGCACACGCTCACACACACACAATACACACAATACATACACATACACATATACACACACATACAATATACACACACGCACACACATACGTGCACACATACACACACAATACACACATATACACACACACAATACACACATACACACATATACACACACATGCACACACAATACATATATATACACACATACGCACACACAAACACATACACACATACACACAAACATACACATACATATACATACATACATCACAGATACACACAAACACACACACATACACATACACACACACATATACATACATACACATACACATATACACATACATATACGCACATATACATACACACACGCATATATATACACACATACATACACATACATGCATACACACACACACACACACACACACACACTCCTCAAGTAAAAGACTTTAAGTTCTATTCATATTCCACATATGGTCTGATTATAAATCCACATGCTTTATGAATCACTGAATATAAGTTTTCATTGTCCATTTACATTCAAGATCTGGTCTTTGCTGAAACAGTTCCCTTCTCAGTTGGAAGCCATCTTGGCTCTCTGTGAAGCCGTCCATGCTGTGTTTGCTTCCTTTTTATAATCTGTCTGCTGGTGGCATCATTCTGTTATTTATGTATGCATTCATCTGCCCCAGTGCTTCAGGATATGGGCAGCAATCATCTCAATATAGAGCCTGGTAATTATGGAGTAAGTTGCTAGATAAATAATGATGGAAGCTGTTTTCCCCATTGAACAATTTCTTTAAAAGAATTAGAGAAATTGACACATTTTCTAATTTCAACAAAAGTTTGATTTTGGATACTATCTATATAGAGCAGTGTAAAAATCTCTTACTCTTGCAAGAACTGGTTCGTCACCATTGTGGAAGGCATTCTGTAGATGCCAAGAGGATGTGTGGATTCAAATTGCCCTCTCAGTTAATAATAGTTTATAGAATTCTACATATAATTAAGAATTCTACATACAATATCAAACTTCTACATATAATTTCTGAATATTTTTGAAATTACATATTCTTATTGCCTTAGTTACTTTTATATTGTTGTGAAGAGATAACTGTGGCCAAGACAACTTAGAAAGCATTTAATTGAGTTTTAGAGGGCTTAATTTAGAGTTTTAATTGCAGTTTTAGAGGGTTAATCCATGACAGTCACAGTAAGCAGTGTGACAGCAGGCAGGTGCACATGGCACTGCAGAAGGAGCCGAGAGCTCACATTGGACCCACAAGTCTAAGGCACAGGGAGGCCCAACCTAGATGACCTGGGCTTTGCAAACCTAAAGCCCAGCTCCAGTGACACACACACCCCCTTGAACAAGGCCACACCACCTACTCCGTCCCAAACAGTTTGGGGACCGAGCATTGAGATACAGGTGCTTGTAGGGGCCGTTCTCACTCAGACACCAGTTCTGTTCTCCAGGATGGACTCAGTGATAGCCTTGCTGCACCTCAGCGAATATGGAAGGTTTTTACTCTCTCACTTCATTGAAAAGTCGCTGATGTCATAGCCAGTCTTCCTTAGGAAACAAGAACGTTTCAGGCTGTACAGAGTTGTGTGTGGTGATCTAATTAGGGGAAGTGCAAATGTATAGCTGAGTGTTCTCTATCATCAGCTCATATCTGTTTAATCACTTTCATTCATTTTAGTGGAAATGGGGCTATTTCAGTGATTATCAGAAAACCAGCTACATGGTATGTGTCTAGGGACACAGTGTAGTACAGTTGTAACAAACGTTGGTACATATGTAACAATGGGGAGGAGTTGTGGAGAGGAAGTGGGGATGAGGAGGGAAGTTCATTTAAATAAAGGATGATCAGCAGCACAGTGAAGGAAAAACACATATATAAAATAGTATAGTTTATAGAACCATACCTCTCAATACCTAAATACACAAAAACATCACAGTTTCCAAAATATAAATGGTGTTTGTCTTGACAGTGCAAACCGAGTTTGGTTCCCAGTACACACGTGGTGTTTTATAATCATCATAACTCCAGCTCCAGGGGTCTGACGTTCTCTTTTGATCCGTGACGGCACCAGGCACTCAGGTGGTGCACGCACATACATGCAGATAACATACAAAACAAAATACATCTAAAAATAATTTTAAAACATCGGTAATGAGTACATGTTTAACAAACAATGATGGCGCTAAAAAAAAAAAAAAACAGGCAAAATATAATGAACGTGCTGGAAGTTTGGAGGTTTCTCATCTTGTAATGCTTCGGCTGGGATTTTTTGTTTGTTTTGTTTTGCTCTTTTTCTTTTTTTTTTTTTTTTAAGATTTATTTATTTATTCTATATAAGTACACTGTAGCTGTCTTCATGCACACCAGAAGAGGGCATCAGATCCCATTACAGATGGTTGTGAGCCACCATGTGGTTGAACTCAGAACCTCTGGAAGAGCAGTCAGTGCTCTTAACCGCGGAGCCATCTCTCCAGCCCTCTTTTTCTGTTCTTTTGTTTTGTTCCATTCATCTTTGTTTGTTTTTATTTTTATCTTATTAATTTGTATGTACCCTTTTGCTTCGAATGTGAGAACAAGAAAGGGTGTGGGTTTGGATATGTGAGAAAGTGGGGATGGGGGGAGGATTTGTGGGGATGATAAGGGGTTGTGGGGAGGAAGTGGAAATGATGGGGAGGGATTGTGGGGAGGAAGTGGGGGGTGATGGGAAGGGGTTGTGGGAGGGGAAAATACAATCCAAAAGTATTTATCAAAAATTTTTTCAATAAAAATATAATCTAAAACAGAAAGAAAAATGGGAACAATGAAGATTGTGTTTCAGAGATCAACTGCATATAAAGTGCTGTGTTATGAAGAATTTGAATTTTGCAGTCTTTGAAAACAGTCCCAAGGTTCAATCCTACGTCATCTGGAGGAGTGAAAGCAGTAATACAAACCTTAACGGAATCGTGTTATAGATTTAGGATAATAAATGCACAAAAAGAGTACTTACTGTTCAGGTGCACATAGGCACTCTGGGTGTGCGAGCTGCTTGGGGACAGCATGCTGCACTTCTGCCTGTCAGCGCAGGTGCCCTCTGTGAGCCTAAACCCCTGCTGCTTAGAGATGTGGCTTTGGGTGTCCTCCTCCTGATCTTACAGGGATGGATACATGAATAAAAGAATCATTAGAATATTTTCCTGAAAGTGTAGCATTTCAGAAGGGGAAGGTGGAGGTAATCTATAATAATATAACAAAAGTGTTTTGTTTTGTTTTTCAGGAAAACATAAAGGTATGTATTTTTACCATGCATTATGTATGTCACTTATACCTGTGTATGCAGATGTGTGTTCTGGTGTTTATTGTGGTAGACTACAGTTTCTGTCCGCTTCCGCTGACACTCAAAACAATATTTTGTTTCCTCCCTTTGTTATTTTAGAGCAATAAGTAGTTCTTAACCTGTAGATCGTTACTGTTGTGGTGTCAAACAACCCTTTCACAGGGGGCGCCCAAGACCCTTGGAGAACACAGGCAATTATGATGTATAACAGTAGCAAAATTATAATTATGAAGTAGCAATGAAAATAATTGTATGGTTGGTTTCACCACAACATGAGAAGCCACATCAAAGGGTTGTGGCATTAGGAAGGGGGAGCCCAGGTTGGTCCGCAGCTCATTCACCAGCTAGCTCAGGCTGTCCCTGAATTCTGGCAGTCCTCTGTGTGTCTCTCAAGTGTTGGGTTTATAGGCATGAGCCACCATGCTAGCCCTTAATTTTTATTTTTATTTATTTATTTTTTTTATCTAAAGTGATGGAGGTGAAAGCAGAGATGACACGGGCCTCTGTTTAGAGTCACGGATTCGGGGCAGCCTGCCTCAGGATCTGGCAATTCAGATTGGGTGTTTGCCTCCGAGTCTGATATAGAAAACATCTCTTCTTGACTACTTGAGGCATGGGATATACTGGCTTTTTACCAGGGGGAGGTCTAGACATCTTTGCATGTTGATTCTCGAGTTCAGTTATCTTTGCCAAGGGTATGCTGTAGGAATGTTAAAATTGCAAATATATTTCAGGGTTGCTTGGTCTCTCTCTCTCATTTTTTTTTTTTTTCCCGGAGCTGAGGACCGAACCCAGAGCCTTGCTCTTGCTAGGCAAGCGCTCTACCACTGAGCTAAATCCCCAACCCCTGCTTTGTCTCTTTAATGAATCTTTTTGCTTTAGGGCGAGATTGAAATATTTTTTGCTATTCTAAAGACTGTATGCTTAACTGAGCCTTTTAGGTGCAGGTCAGTAATACCAGCTACGGAGGGGAGGCTGAGCAGGAGGACTGCAAGTTCAAGGCCAGTCTGGGCTACTAAAGGAGCTCCACGGCAGTCCATCTGGATGAATTAATTAGTGAGACCCTGTGTCAAGTGAGGAAAAAGAGGTGTATATAGTTCACTGGGACTGTGAGAAGCCCTGGTTTAAATCTTCAGCACTGCCACAGATGGACAGACAGACTGTATGAAGAAACAGAGCTTGCTTGGCCTTAGTCTGTTTAGATGAAAATGGGAAGTATCTTTTGTCGTCCTCAAAATCTTGTTTCGTAAACACCATTCTTCCGTTTAATTTTAGTGAATGTCTCTGTTTATTTAGTGGATGTGTGCGAGTGCACACTGCCATGGCACGCGTGGGGGCACAGCCAACTTGGGAGGAGTTGGGTTTTGTCCTTGGGGTTGGAGGTAGGTCAGCAGGTTTGGAGGCACGCCGTGCCTTCACTACCGAGACAGGGGTTCTCTGTTCCCCCGGCTGTCCTGGAACTCGCTCTGTAGACCTGGCTGGCCTCGAACTCACAGAGATTGCCTGCCTTTTCCTCCTGAGTGCTGGGATTAAAGGCATGTGCCACCATCGCCTGGGTTCATTTTACTTTTTTATTATATTTATGTGTGTCTGCGTGGGTGCGCGCATGTGAGTGCGCTTTATTGTGGAGGCCAGAAGGAGGCAGACTGTTTTGGCATTATGAAAAATTATGACCTATTTTTCTTTTATTTTCAGAGAACACATTTTACAGCTGGCTAGAAGGTAATTAGAAACTTTTAAACACATTTAAATGTTTTTTTTTCATTTTTAAATCATGAAGTAATTCTTAAATACCCCATTCACATATAATATTTAACTTTCAAATCACTGATTTCTTTTAGGCCTCTGTGTAGAAAAGAGAGCATTCTACAGGCTTATATCTGGCCTACACGCAAGCATCAATGTACATTTGAGTGCAAGGTATCTTTTACAAGGTATGTGACTTTTGAAATATTTTTTTTAAAGATTTATTTATTTATTATATATAAGTTGCTGTCTTCAAACGCACCAGAAGAGGGCATCAGATCTCATTATAGATGGTTGTGAACCACCATGTGGTTGCTGGGATTTGAACTCAGGACCTCTGGAAGAGCAGTCGGTGCTCTTAACCACTGAGCCATCTCTCCAGCCCTGAAATCTTTTATTAACTCGTTTTTTTTAGGTACTCTTAGAATTTTTGTGGTATTTACCTGGGTGGGAGAAAAAGAGACTTGTTTGACTATTGGGAAGTCAGAATCCCCTCACAGACCATAGTGACCCATAGACCATAGTGACTGGGAATGTGTATGTAGTTGAATGGCTCTGTGTGTTATTAATTCTCTCAAAATTAGACACATCGCTTCGGGAATGTTCTCTAGTTTTGCTGTGGGAATTAAAATATCCCCAACAGCACAGTTTGTTATCGTATGAGAGTCTTTATTTGTGTGTAGACTTTAATGAGGACAGCATCGTCTGCTGTACTTTATGGCTTAGGAGGCTAATGGGAAATCAAACCACGGTTGGTTTTCCTCAGTAATTTATTCCCTCTGAAGTTGAAATGCACTTTACCTTTCAGAAGTAAAATGGTAACTGATTCGAAATAGATGCTTTCAACTCATTACTAATTTCTGATCGTCATTAAAGTTCTTTTGCGGGGTTGGGGATTTAGCTCAGTGGTAGAGCGCTTGCCTAGCAAGCACAAGGCCCTGGGTTCGGTCCCCAGCTCCGAAAAAAAAAAAAAAAAAGAAAAAATAAAAATAAAAAAAAGTTCTTTTGCTTTTATTTTTAACTATACTTGTGTGTTGGGAGTTGGGGATTGGTTCGTGCATACAAGCACGGGTGCCTCAGGGGCCAGAGGTGTCCACCTGGAGCAGGAGTTGCAGGCGGCTGAAGTCAGGTCCTCTGAAAAAGCAGCTCGTGTTCTCCACCGCTCGGCCACCCCTCAGCTTAGCAAGCAACTTTTTAATTGTATATTTTGATTTTATGGTTGTTGATATTCGGAAGTCTGGTTTTTATCAAATATTTTGTACTAAGACAAAATTCTTTGTACAGAGTTTTAGAAATTTTATTTATTTATTTTTGATGGCAAGGTCTCACTATGTAGCATTGGCTGTCCTGGTAATCTCTATGCAGACCAAACTGGCCTTGAACTTACAGAGATCCACCTGCCTTTGCTTTGAATTAAAGACATGCACCACCATATCTGGTTTACGACAGCTTTTAAGGCTAAATTATTAAAAACAACAACAAACCTCAAATTGTTTTTGGTTGAATTGTGTATTTTAAACTACAAAATGATTTCTGTAAGTAGTCCCTTATAATTAAAGCAAATTATTTAACTGTACAATTCAATCATTTAATGTTTTGTCTTCCTAGATAATTGGCTGGAAAAGAAATGGGGTCATAATGTCACAGAGTTTCAGCAGCGCTTTGATGGGGTTTTGACAGAAGGAGAAGGCCCCAGGAGGCTGAAGAACCTGTACTTTCTTTACCTGATAGAGTTAAGGGCTCTCTCTAAAGTGCTTCCGTTTTTCGAGCGCCCAGATTTTCAGCTCTTCACTGGAAATAAAGTTCAGGATGTGGAAAACAAAGAGTTACTTCTGGAGATTCTTCATGAAGTCAAGTAGGTGCTGTATACAACATATATATTAGCATACAGATGAGCAGTCGTGTCCAGAGTAAACTCTGAAGTATTTGGTTAGAGAAGGAAACCGTCTTTAAAATAATGTAACTGTAGTTCTGTTCATTGAACTTTCAGTTTTTTTGAGGTGGTCAGATTCTCCCGCCCCAGCCTCCAGAGTACTAGGAATGTCAGTGTGTATCACCTGGCCTTCCCAGAGCTTCTAGAATATCTTGGTTTTGCTTTGACCTGTGTATTACAGCTTTTTAAAAAAAGTTCTTAGTACCAGCACTATTTTTATTTGCAGTCTTAAGTTTGAGGCCATACGTCCAGTACACTTAGAATTTATATTTGAGGATATGTATTTGTTTGCATCGGTGTTGGCTTTACTGATTTTAATTCTTTTTTAAGTTATGTTTTCTATCTAATATAAAATATATTGGCAAGACGTTCAATGCTTCTAATTCACGAACATGAACCTTTTCTGTTTAAAATGCAGGTCATTTCCTTTGCATTTTGATGAGAATTCTTTTTTTGCGGGGGATAAAAACGAAGCACATAAGCTAAAGGTAATTATGCACCAGCCTAATTGTTAGATCCAGCCTGGGGATTGTGCGGGTGTGACTGTAAAGTGACGGGCACTGTTGGAATGTGAGGAAAGCGATGCTCATGAGAGGCTGTGGACAGAGGTGAGCTATGTGGAAGATCTTGGTCAGAGCAGCGTTCCCATTGGGGAAGCTTCCGTGGCCTTTTGCTCAGGAGGACAACAAATGAACAGGCATGTATTATTATAGATTTCAGAACTGTTAAAAGCACATTTTACTACAAAAGGCTATGTTAGGTTATGAACTCGTTACTGTGGTTTTTATTGTTCCACATAAAATAGTAAATATCAAAATACCATTGCATACCATAAACAATCTGATTGTCAATTAAAAAATAAATTTAAGGCATCAGTGTACTTACACTTTATGCTGAGTCTAGCCTCATAGCTCAGAGTATCTGTGACGTCTCCCCTTGTTTCTCCTGGTGATGGAAGAGGCTAGTTGAATCAGTTTGTGAAGCCACGGTCTGTCCTGTGCATCGTGCTGAGGTCGGCCGTTAGAGCAGCTGCTCTTGACTGCAGTCTCTTTCCTCCTGAATGCTGTCTAGACGGAGGTGTGGACCTCAGGGCTAGCGCAGCCCCCATAGCTGCCAGGGACTGGAGAGAGGGGAGTTGTGCAGTCAGCCGTCTTTTCTGTGGTCTCACTGTGCTCCCGTTTGTGCTGCACTTGCTGGTTTGTTGCTGAGTGTTTTGGCATCCGCTCTATTTTAGACTGTACAAATTAGGAATATTTCTTATAGTGTTTTAATTTGATCCAAATTCCAGAACAGTCAGTTTTTATGTGCTTTGAAGTTTATGTGTAGTTCTTACAGAAAAAAAATTATAGAAAATTAAAGAAAATGTTTGTATCAGATTTACTTTTAAAAGCTTTCTGGTAAACATAGATTTGAACATTATTTATAAATCCATTTTTCTGGGCATGGTGGTATGCTTTAATCCCAGCATTTAGGAGGTAGAGGCAGGATAATTTCTGAGTTGGAGGCCAGCCTGTTCTACATAGTAAGTTTCAGGACAGCCAAGGCTAACAGAGGAACTTCTCTCTTTCTCAAACAAACAAGTTAAAGTTTTCATTCTGGCTCCTTTATAGCGTCAGTGTATGGATAGAAATAATTGCTGGTGTTCAGAACAGAGTAGGGTCTGACGGTTTATAAGACCTTTGAGAATTTTGGCAAGAACCAGTCAGTTGAGTTTGATCCTTCTCCCAAACGACGATGAGGACGTTGGAAGTGGCAGTGTGCACCTGTAGTCCTGGCTGGCCCGGAGGAGAGGGAGTGCCTGTCTGAGGAACAGAACGACAAGGGTGTGCTTTCCTAATTCAATTCTGATGAGTTGGAGGATTGTATGTTTTTCTAATCAGAGATATCTTTGGGATCTATCCAGATTATTAGACATTGTTGTTGTTTGTGGAAATTACGAAGATCTTCTAATCCAGTAAATTTCTAGCATCTACAGTTCACATAGGAAGGCTATATATACTCATCCTATTTTATGTGGTCGGCTTTAATTTTGTAATGGTATTTGGCTTTTATAAGCAACCCTGCATGCTTGCTGTACATACCGTGCAAAGATTTACTCAAAAGATGCTCTATTCAAATATTTGGGTTACATAGATTCCAACACTAAACTTAGACAAAAGCAGGCATAATCTTTTAGAATAATAGTTTTTAACTTTGCAAGTATGATTGTCTCTTAAAGTAAGACTTTTAAACCCCTTTGACATTAGTCCATTTTTAGTATCTTGTAATATAATGTAATGTAAAATGTAATTGTCAAAAACTCACTTTGTATTCAGTGACATTTCTCTAAGTAAAATGTGTCACTGGCCCATCATACTTAGGTCTGATTGGCCCTTTATGGAGCCTGTGTGGACTGCTTCTTTTTCCCTAGATAACATCTAGATAGATTCTGTAGACCACTGAAACAGCTATTAACTGTCAGTAGTCCCTCAGGGAGGAGTTGGGCCTCACAAACTCCTTCCCCTCTAGTAGTTAGAAGTATGATTCTTTTTTAATTAAAACAAAACAGAGCCAAGCAAAACAAAACAAAACATCTGGAATTAAACTACCGTTAGATCATTTTCCCGTTCCCTTTCTTCCTTTTAATGTCTGCCATGGCCCTTGTCCTTTGTTTCCTCTCCAGTTCATGGTCTCCTTTTCTTTGTCACTGATACACACACTGTTACACAACACACACACTGCGGCCCTGTTTAATCTGCACAGCGACGCCTCGTATGAATATGCATGCATTTAGGGCTGACCAGTTGTTATTGGATGAGCAACAGGGACTCATCCCTGGGGAGATTATCCCGCCCCCTTATTAAGTCAGTCAGAACTCTAAGGGAAACTTCCTGTTAAATCAAGAAGACTGTCTTCAGCAATATTGGGTAGTTTAAACAGTTTTTCTTCCTCCCTCCCTCCCTTCCTTCTTCTCTCTCTCTCTCTCTCTCTCTCTCTCTCTCTCTCTCTCTCTCTCTCTCTCTCTCTCTCTCTAAGACGGTCTCATGTCTAGTGTAGGTTGGCTGCAAGCTTTGTATAGCTGAGAGTTACCTTGAGATTCCAGCTCTCTACCACTTGGTTTATGTAGTGATGGGGGCAGAACCTGGGGTTTAGGTATATTAGTGACATGGGATTCTCATCTAAAAGTTTAAAATTCGGATGTTCTCCTAATGAACTGGCCCATGAGTACCAGACGGAGAAAGTTGTTCAAGTGTGTACGCAGTCCATACTCAGTGCCCTTTGTCCTGCGTTAGTGGAGATGTGAGACCTTGAGTCTTACTAAAATCTTTCACGTGCTGTGGCAGTTTCAGCGTAGACTGAGGCACGTTTCTGGGCGGTCCACCTCTGAGCAAGTTGAGATGCCTTTGAGTAACCTGGATAAGCATTTTGCTTACACCTCACCTTAGACCTGTGGGTCTCATCTGGTAGAGTCCGCCTTATATGATTTAGCTCATAATAAATTACAGACTACTGAAACGCTGGAGGTTTCTTCTGAGCTCTGTGTCAAATGTCTGCTTAAGGACTGTTGTTTAGGACTGGAGATGGTCAGTGGGTAAAGGCGGTTGCAGCCAAGCCTGATGACCTGAGTTCAATCCCCAGGACCCATGTCACCAACTCCTGGCAAGTTGTCTTCTGACTTCTTCTGACATGCATGTATAAACATACATACACAACATACAACACACATACGTAGCAGGTGGAGGGGTTGAATAAAATCTAGTTTAAAATCTAGTTTAAAAAAAGTTTAAAAACTTGTGGTAGCTTGAGATTTCACTTTGAAGACCAGGAGTCCCTTGCAGGATCAGTTATGAATCTTGACTCAAGCACAGGGAGGTGTGCTCGGCTCCCTTCTCATCATTTCTTCAGAACATACATTGCTTTTGGATGATCGTGTGCATGCTCTGCTGTCAGTAAGCACACACACACCTATTAAATGTATAAGAATATAAATTGAACAACATTACAAATCCAGCATAGTACTAGAGGACAGGTACAGAAATGTGGGATAATATTTAGTGAGTTTGAAATATATTTGTAGTGATTTTTATTTTAAATTTGGTGCATACATGGCTATTAATTTTGTGTATATATATTAAATACATATAGTACTATAATAATAAGCAAATATGTATTCTAGATAATATATAATAAATATAAATTATTAGTGGCAAATATATAATTATACATTACTACTGATGTCAATAATATCAGTAGTAAAGAAAATCTTGAGTGTTTTTCTTAATTCCAGGAAAGGAGAACTATAATTAACTTCATCAAAGGTCACCTCCCTCCATCCTCCTTCCCTTCCCTTTTGGGCGATACCCTTTTATCCCATACCTGCCAATACTGAGGTATAAAACTAAATGACTTGTATTTCTTTTCAGCTAGTGTGGATTTGGAGCGAGGCAGGGCTGGTTTCAAAATGTCCAGGTCACTAGGGGTGTGAACTAGGCCTGCTACTTAATATTTCTGCGGCTTTTAAAGAGATTCGTGAGGGGTACATTGGATCTCTGGGAGGATTAAATTAAATGGTAGGAGAGTTCTCATAGGTAGTGGGCCCTCTGGTGCCCTGTGCTAGGTACACTGTCCCCGGGAAGAACTGGGGGAACCAGGTTTTACAAGATTCTGTTACACTGTTTTTAGGAGGACTTCCGCCTACACTTTAGAAACATCTCGAGGATCATGGACTGCGTCGGCTGCTTCAAGTGCCGCCTGTGGGGCAAGCTTCAGGTACGCATCGCTCCGACTCCTTACCCATTCGTCTTTTGGAGAGCCGTTTCCTCATTGTCCATCCTCTTTCTGTTTTAGACTCAGGGTCTGGGCACTGCTCTGAAGATCTTGTTTTCTGAAAAACTGATCGCAAATATGCCCGAAAGCGGACCCAGTTATGAATTCCAGCTAACCAGACAAGAAATAGTGTCGTTGTTCAATGCATTCGGAAGGTTAGTCTCAGTGTGCTGGGATTGTTTCTGCTGGCCGTGTTGGTCTGACGTTGTGAGTCCATTCTCAGACAGAACGAGAAGTGTTCTTTTCAGTAAGGTTGCCTTGTGATAGAATCATATGATCTGATGAAATACTTCAAGAATACACACATGTATTTACTACTGATTGTTTCCATCTATTGATTCTTCTATTCATCTTTACTTTCCTGGCAGATTTGATTTACACACACACACACACACACACACACACACACACGGCTATTCTTTGGTTTTGTTTTAAGATGAGGTAACACTATGTAGCCGTGGAACTCACTCTGTAGACCAGAGTGGCCTCCAGTGCAGAGAGCTGCTGGCCCCTCCCTTCCTGCTGGGATTGAAGCATGCGTCATCAGGCCCAGCTAATTGTGATTATTTAAGGAAGTTTTTTCTTTTCTTTTTATTTTTTGGTAGTGTGCTGCTGCGGCATAAAGGTTATGGAAGGTCACACATATTTCTATGAACTCATTATAGAAAAAGATTAAAATTTTTTTTTTCTATCAACACTGGGGGAAAGTGTGAGCTGAGGGAGACACATCAGCAGTTTTAGGTGGGGCTGGCATTTCCTTTTGCTCATGGCGATGCTGAGGCTGACAGACCTCTCCATCAGCGCTGCCGGTGAGCCCTCGCATGTGGGCGGCCGTTTCCACCCTTCGTGGTGCTCACAAAAAATGTCCCGTGTTCACCACACTGGAGTGCAGAGCTAAGGTGCATTAAAAAGGAGCACGCAGATACGCTACAGAATGGACTTCACCATCCACACAGCTTTGACCGTTGTACATTCAGTGCTGAAGAAACGAATATTACTGTACTCTTATACTGGATATTTAAGTGCTTATTTTAATATTTCTGCATTTCTACATTTCACATTATGCATGTAATACAAATAACAAATATATTTATGAATACCTGAAATATATAGATATACTGATGCTCTTGTCTATTTTATACTAAATATTGATGTGCTTTAAATACTTTAATACAGCTCTGGATATTTAAAATACACATTTATGCACCCACATATATATTTTAATAATTTAATATTAAAAGTTAGCTTGTGTTGACAATGTTATCCTAGGTTTTCCTTGCCAGATTAAGAACTAAAGGATATAAGTAGATTTATGTACCTTTCAATTTGTTGAAATAAACTAGTTTAAGATTTTTATTATATACTCTAAAAATGCAGAGTGATTAACGGAACCTATGAAAGACAGATTTTACGTGAAATGTTTCTTGGTTACAGGATTTCCACAAGTGTGAGAGAATTAGAGAACTTCAGACACTTGTTACAGAATGTTCACTGAGGAGGGCGGCTGGAACCTGCTTGTTTCTGCACAGGGGAGTCCAGAGGGCAGAATGTCTGAGCACGGTGATTGCAGTGACCGTCCTGAGCCAAACGTTCATATCAAGCTGCCTTTGTCAAAGGAGAGATACATTGTTTTAAGTAAATGACATTTTTAAACATTGTGTTCATGTTTAATATTATTGTGAATAAAAGTAGTATTTTGGTAATGTACAAATTTTAATACTAAGCAAAAGTAAGGTCATTAAATTGCCCTATGATGGGGTTGGGGATTTAGCTCAGTGGTAGAGCTCTTGCCTAGGAAGCGCAAGGCCCTGGGTTCGGTCCCCAGCTCCGAAAAAAAAGAACCCCCCCCCCAAAAAAAATTGCCCTATGATAAGGCTAGGTGAATCCTGCCTCAGGCTCTCCAGCTAGAGTTGTGTTTGAGAAGCTGTAATAGCCACGAGGCTAAGGCGCCCAGGACATGCGTTACACAGTCCGCTATTGAAAGGCTCGGCAGAAAACCACAGCCGTCCGCCTCAGACACCCCCCCCCCCCACTTGCCTGGTTTGCAAAGGAAATAGAGACTGCCCAGTTAGATTTAAACTTTACATAAGCAACTAGTTTTCCTTTAAATGTATGTTGAATTCTCTTAGAGCCTATTTATACTAAAAGTTATTTGCTTGAAGTTCAAGTTTAACTGGGAGGCCTGTGTTTTCCTGACAACCTTAAAATACACTGGTGTGGAACATTCCTTTTAGAGTTAAATAGCTCTCTTCATTGTGCTGTTTTGGTATGTAGGGAAGCAGAACAAAGGCACAGGAGATTTCTAGACATTGTAGAAAGATGAATGGATTATATATTTATTCTCATAATAGTTCCCCTAATAGTAAAATTTTGGGGGAAATTTTATTTTTATATAATTTCATATTTACAGAAAAGTTTCAAAAACAGTTTAAAAAAAAACAAAAACAAAAAAACAAGTAAACAAACCACCAAACCACCAAACCTGCTTTACTCAGATTCATGGATTGTTCACATATGTTTTAACCACTCACCCCACCTCACAGAGGTGACCGAACCCAGGACTTCAGTCATGCTGGGCTAGCCCTGCATCCATGAGCTGTGTGCCCTCAGGCCCTTGCTTAAGCTCCTACGTAGACGTAGATGTCCTGTTTTTATTTAAGGATTTGAAAACCAGTCATGGGCACCATGATTTAACACAAAATACTTCAGTGTGATGGTCTAATTTCCTGAAAATAATTGTTTGTTCTTCTTTCAAGGAAAAACCAAACCTTATGAATCCGAGCCGAACTATTATAAGCCTTAAAATAAGGAGCCGCCCGCCCCACATCCCAGTCACCCAGTGTTTGAGTTTGGTTGCCCTTTCTCACCTGTGTAATCACAGGGTATACAATTCATGTTTCTTATGCATGAAATTAATTTTCTTTCCCTCTGTGGAGTGGGGCTATATTTTAGACAGGTTTTTATTCGTGGAAGCTCTTCACTGAGAGCAATATTTGAAGTGGCTTAAGAATTTACGTCACAGCATTTATAAATGATATACCTCAAAGTTATGCTCCTTTGATGTCATATAATGTCTTGAGCAGTTAGGACAGGTTGAGATGTGACATAAGAAAAAGCAGGATATGTATGTAATGGATAGGAATGTCACTTTACACTGTTGTGTATTTTCTCTGTCCCTAAGACTTGGTGTAGTGCCAAGCATACAGTTGGTATCTAATTTTTGTTGATGGAAAGTGTATGGATTTAGTATACCTTAAGTGAATGGTGTAGCTTGTGTAACAATGTACCCTATCTCCCCTTCCCTCTCACTTTTTCTTTCAAATCGCATAATAAACCCACAGATTAGATCAGTTTTCTTGGGGACTTAAAAGTACTAAATGATCACCGCACAGAAGCCAGCCCTTTGAAACCCTCACTGCTTTCACTTGCGTTCTCCCACTTGACTGTCCCTGTGTCCTCTGTCTCTCCAAGGAAGGTCTAAACTCCTACGTCTTTCGTTAACAAGCAGTTTAATTTTTAAGAAATCTTAACTTTTCCTGTGCTTGACACAATTGACAATCCCTTTCTTCAAGCCCCACCACTCTGCGTCCTTGTATCTGGCTTGCTCCTGGGTCTCTTCCTTCTGGTCTCTTCATGTAACCGAAATATTAATTCCCCAGACTTTTCTTTCTTGCTCTAAGTCACTGGACCATACTCTTGTGTAATTTCCATGCAGTCATCTTATCTTAGCTTCTGTTTTCCTGCTGCGGTCACTTGGCTACCTGTTGCCACGTCTTCAAGGACTCACTTCGTTTGCGCTCCTCACTTGGTTAGTTTCAGAACATTACACTGTTCAAGGTTCTCCAGTTCGCTCTTCTGTCTTCTGCCTGACTATCGGTGTCTACGTTCTGCTGCTTCTACTCCAACATTTCTATCACTGTCTTTCAATTTTTATTACAGTTACTCAAAGGATTTCCTGTGTTTATTTTCCCATCTCTGTTGGCCCAGATTACCGAATTGGGCTTTCTAGAAGCATTCAGCCTCATCCCTGCTACAGGCAGTTTTAGGAGCTTTTTGGTGAGAGTCTCTGCTTGGTATCTAAGACCCTCCTCTTGTGTTTGCCACTCTGCTCTGATAAGAGTGTTAAAGAGTTTTCCAGAAGTCCAGAGTTGTAGCCCTCCAGACCTTCGTAGACACCATATTTGCATGGAGAGCCCTAGGCTTCTTCTGGGAAACTCCATGCGTTCTTGAGACTCTGTGACATTAATTACCCTGGCCCTTCCTTTGGTCACCATTATAGTTGCAACCTACCTCTATTGAATCACTTATTGTACTGTATATTTTATTTTTTAAAGTGTCCTTTACTAGAATGTGAGCTCCTCAGGGGCAGGCAAAGAAACTTCATTCATTTGGCATCTCTATAGCATAATGTTTGGTATATGAGCATTTAATAAATGTTGAATAAATTGCTTCACATGACAGCTGTTCCTCATGGCGGGCGTCTTCACTGCCTTTGTTGCAGACTGGGGGAAGGGGGGCAATAAAGATGAGAATAATTGAAAAATCTTTGATCTTTTGTCAGTCATGAATGGGTTCTACTTTGGGAAAACGTCTAAAGGAAGAAGCAATACCACGCGGGTTTCTTGATGAAAGGATAGCTAGGACTGTAGGCTGACAAACTTTAAGATTCTCAGGAGGGAGATGTTACAGACTACTTCATGAGGAGTTTTCTTAGTTTAATGTTTGGATAAGTGTCTGCCTAATAACTCCGCCAATAAGACCATGGTGCTTTATTTCAAACTGGCTATAAGATGTTGTGATCCAGATTTAATGCATCATTCGCTAATTCATTTGTAATGAGATTTTTGGAAAAAAAAATTGAATGGATTCCATTAAGGGAACACACCTTCAAATAAAAGCACTCTTTAACAGTAGCATTTTATTATAATTTAGTGAAACAAAGAAGTACATTCATTGGCCACAGCTATACTTTTGCAACCAGTTTGAAACTGACTGTATAGCTGAGAAACACTGTTAAACAATAAAAAGGCAATTACGAATTAAAAAAAAGCCACTTTAGCTATAAATTACATTGTCCACAAAACTACAGTCAGCTACAGTAAGTAGTAAGAGTTTTCAAAATTAATAGCAACCCAAGTGAAATAAAACGATAGGTATTGCTAATCACTGTAGAATCACACACTTAAGCAATGAGATTTGATTTTCTAGTTTATGACCGAGGAAGGGCTGGAATTGTCATGTGCTTTAGCGCAGGTAGGCAGGGAACTGTAGCCCTTTGACTTGATAAACAGCTCCTTCTGAGACCAAACTTAAAGTGCTGCTAGTGCTTTTGATCTTAAGCAGACGCGGGGGCAGATTTCTTTGGCGATGTACAGTGAGATGCATATGAGACAAATGCTAAGAAGTTGGGTTCTTTATAGGCCTGGTGTGGTGGTGCAAACCTTTCATCCTCCCACTCAGGAGGCAGAGATAGGAGAATCTGATAGTTCCAGGGCAGCCAGGGCTACATAGAGATACCCTGTTTCCAAAAAAAAAAAAAAAAAAAGGTGCTTGAGTCAGTGATAAATTCAATGAATTAACAAATCTCAGGTTCAGTATAGTCAACTAGTATAGCTAAAAGAACTAGAACACTATCTGAAGTGTTTACGTCGTCTTTGTTTACTTGGTTTACTTGGTGTCAACCAGGAGGTTTGTATACAGATGGTTAACTAGAAAAAAGTCGCCTTGAACCCAGAGATTCCAAAGACGGCAGAGTTAGAGACCTAATGTTGCCAGATAACTGGCATTCTGAGAGAGAGACTGAACAGCTGAAATCCATGGTTGTAGACTCTGTTGTTAGGTTGTCGTCTTAGTACCAAGGCTAACGTCTGTACTATAAAAGTCTAAATGATTTGTTACAGTAAGAACTTATAAACGAATGTCACATATATTAATTATGCTTCTGATTGAATTTAAAAGCCGTTGTTTGTAAAAAGAAGGAAAAGTGTCTATTTGGCTTTGTACCATCTCAGAAAATGGAGAGGACTGACAATGTGTCTTGAAAGGCTCACATAGACTTTTGTGAGGTCGCTGCATTAGTCGTCAAAAGGCTGAGAGATAGTTTAGGTATGAGTACAGATAAGACAGTTTCTAGTCACAGGAGACAGGAGAGGGCAGCTGTGCTCGTCCCAGTTCCAAAGCAGTTGGCGGATCCCGTGTGGGGCCATGTCTACCTGTGAGGCAGCCTCTTAAGCTGCCTGTCCCCTCGGAATCTGAGGTATTTAGCATTCACTTTCCGTAGAGACACAGGAAGTGCATTTTTACATCTTGTGTTGTCTTGGCCTACTACTGTGTGTCATATTTGTGCGTGTCCGAGTGAACACGAGGGTGCACACGGTGTGCACAGGCACACGGCTTACAGGATCATGTTTAAGATAGTTTTAATGAAATCCTAAAATATTCCAATCTTGTGACCCTCTTAGCATTTCTCCTGTTTGCTTGCTAATCCAATGCTGGAATTGATTGGGTTTAGTTTAATTTGGTTTAGGCCATATACAAGGTATAAAACATGAAAAATAAAGGCGGGGTTATACATTTTATAAAGTATTGATTATACACTTTATTAAGTATTGCACTTTAGCTCACTGCAAAATGCCTCCTGATTTAGTTTACCTGAGGACAGTTTTGACTCAGTAGGAAGGATGAGCTCCACCCCCTTTTGGACAAATTGGATGCTTTTTAAAGACATACTGTTTTTAACTTAGCACTTTTTCTTTTTCCAATGAAGAATCCCTAAACGCATCCGTAAACTTGTTTAGTCCCAAGACATTTTACCGAAGCCCCCTATGCAAAGGTCACTATTGCCTGGAAGAATCATGCTTAAACTGCTACTTAGTCACAAAATAGCCACTTGACCAGTCCTCCTCAAAGCCACACAGTCTCCTCTTGGCTTACTGCTCCTCTCAAAGAAACCCATCTGGCTTTTCCAAAGAACACTGCCAGCCAGCAGCACCTGAAGGGTTTCTACTATCCCTTGTTTAAAATAATGGAGTAATTAAAATTGACACTTTTCAAAGCGTGCTTTAAAAAACTGTCTTAAGTGTTACACGTTTTTAGATTTTTTTTTTTAAAAAAGAAAGATGCATTTTTAATCCTTAATTCTGTGCACTGATCACACTTTAAAGCTGTCACTGGGTAAGGTGGAGTACGCCATCGGGTTTCTAGGTTTTGATTTGTGTGGAAAACTGCCTCCCGATTTAGTGTGCAGTAATATTCTGGTGTGAATACTCAAGTGTGTGGCTTTGGGGACTGCAGAGTATTCTTTCCGAACATAGGTAAAAGTGCAAATATGCAAATGTGTGCAGGGTGCCCCAAAGTTAGGAGGTTCTGAGGTCACCGAGTACCTTAGCGTCCAATCTCTTCTCCTGCAAACTTCACGTCTCGCTGGGCGGAGGTCAGGACGCGGAGACCCACGAAACACAGCCGCGCCTCCAGATGTTCTTTGTTAGTCGGGACAGGTAATGCAGTGTTGATGCAGGTGGGTTTAAAGATGCCGAAAACACGCACGCGTTCGTGAAGAACGGTCCGAGGCTTCTGCCCCGGGGAAGCCGTCAGTTTTGTGGGGTTACGTATAAGCTATGGTGGTTCCTCAGATCCAAGTTACTGCAGGTGAAGAGCAAAGGGGCAGTGTCCGTCACAGGTCCGTTCAGCGGGGGCGTGACCGTGTATGTGCTGCCACCACACCCGGCCATGGTGCCGTACCAGCCCAGCGTCTGTGGGTTTGATAAGCTGCAACAACAGCAATGAGGCAACGAGTCACAGGGCTGTGGTCAGGTGTCACACTGGCATTTAAAAAAGACATTTCTGGGGGCTGGGGATTTAGCTCAGTGGTAGAGCGCTTGCCTAGCAAGCACACGGCCATGGGTTTGGTCCCCAGCTCCGGGAAAAAAAAAAAAAGACATTTCCAAGGAACTCCCAGCACAGAAATACATTAAAATAAATGTGCAAAATATTACGACTTCCTACCAAGTTTAATGGCTTCTATCTCTGATCTGTGACATGTATCACAAGACATATGATTCGCAGGAGTGGCAGACTGTGCCTGGCCATGCTGTTCTACTGTCGTGCGCTGTGCTTTGTTCCAGCACATCTGTATGTCCACGTATTCCTTTAGTCCTCAGTACAAGCCACTGGGCAGGCTGAGTGTTAACCACTGCCTCAAAGGTGAAAACTAGGTTAAGTGCCTTGTCTGGGTGAGGCAGGAATTACCGAAAATCAACCGAGCTGAGAGAGTCCTGTTGGTGAATGATAAGGCTTCACAGCGGTTTTGGAAGTGGACGGCATGGGAAGATTTGTTTTTTTGATCTGGGACTGCACTAGAAACATACACGCAGATACACTGTGCACAGCAATCCTTTCATGCCTGTCAACATGCATGAGAGTGCATGTATGCTCTGACTCTGAACCAGGAAGGGGTCCCGAGATGATTCCGTACCACTTTACTCTCAGCATTTTCAGGAAAGGGTTCAGGACAGCCGACAGTTCTTTACAGAGCCGTGTCCTACCACAGCGTTAAGATGTAATGTGTTAAGCTACAGTATCTCCTGATGGTGTGCTATTGACGGGTACTGCCAAATCACCCGTTCGATGGGTGGCTTGAGGCTCAGAGTTGTTCTTGCCTATCTACTTCGAAACTAATTCGGCAAGTGACCAGTTACACCTACCTTCCTTCCCGTGAGCTCCCCAGTCTTGGCAAGTCGTCATCGCTGTCATACCGTCTTGGATTGTCAAAAAAGAAAGCCCTGGAGCTGTAGCTGTGGCTGCTGATCATGCCAGCGGGAGCCTGTGGACATAGCATTATAGCCTGGGTGAAGGCAGAGACCACAATCTCTGAGTTTTAACCCCAAATTCTGCTAAAAACAGAAACTCCAGATAAATATCCTGTGCTTTTAAAAATGGGATTGAGCCTTGGGGGATGTTATGATAGCTTACCAGATTCTGGTTTAATCTCTGTGCCCGGAAAAATAGTACCACCGACCATGCTGGTACATGCTCCCACAGAAAGAGGACCATTCCGAAGACCATGTAGTCTACTCCATTTCCATCTTCCCCCCGAGCCTGTCCACAGAGCACAGCACACGGGCCTTCTCTTATTTACATTTCAAGCAATCACATACATCAAGTATAAACACGAAAGCACTGAATTTTTCTGTATTTTGTTATTTCTCATATAATGGCTATTTTTCCTTCAAGGACCATAACACTACTCTGAATTTTATTACAATAAGACAAACTTTTTTTAATGCATTTGCTTGGAAAAATAATTTTAGTCCCCAGATAATGCAGACTGATATCATTTGGGCCACCATAGTCTGAAGAGGGTTAGTTGGAAGGGATTACTGTTCCAACTTCCCCACAGACACGGTAGCCCTGTTAGGCCTGTGGAAAAACGAGACGTGCTAAGTAAGTCTTCACTGCTGATTTTTTTTTAAAAGATTTATTTATTTATTTTGTATATGAGTACACTGTGACTGTCCTCAGACACACCCAACCCCATTACAGATGGTTGTGAGCCACCATGTGGTTGCTGGGATTTGAACTCATGACCTCTGGAAGAGCAGTCAGTGCTCTTAACCATTGAGCCATCTCTCCAGCCCCCTTTACTGCTGATTTTTAAAATACACTTTGGGATTACTCTAGACACTGACGTTCTTTCTATTCTACCGGATGCTGGGAAAAGCGAAACAGGAAAAGGTGTAAAGAGAATCTGCCACATGGAATCACATGTGCAGAGGCCATCTTCTTATTGAATGAACGAAATAGTCTTCTAGACAGCCTTAGAGTCAGTGCCAAGTGAAACTAATACAAAGAAAGAACATGAAGCTGTCAGACTGCATGTTTAGGAAGGGATGGGACACGTCGATCGGGTAAACATGCACAGCTACAATGTTGCGAAGATCCACTAAGGCTCTTTGCAAGGCTGCTAAAACACATTTTAGAGAAGTAATTATTTATATATAAAACTGAGCAAAGTACCAGGAGTTTATATACTTCTTTCACCCTTACAGTACATTAGCTATGTTATCACCGGCTACTGCCAGACAATTTCCTAGTGATATTAACACATCACTTTAAAAGTTAGTAACTAAGCTTATGAGGAAAAGGTTTCTAGCACTATCATTTACAAAATAAGTTATTTCTTTGATAAAACTTCATGAAGAACTCAAGATTTCAAGGTGTCACATGCACATGGGCAAATTTAAAGTTTTGAACAGGGCTATTGAAAGCGGAGACTGCATAGAAACATGTCTGAGTCAGACACTGAATGTCCTTGCTAGGACTTAATTACCCACTGTATTAACTGTAGGCTGGTAATGTGTCAGGCCCTTACCTTATCTGAAAGATTATCCCAGCCATAATTAAATGGACTCTCTAAGGTATCCTGCGATATGGTGATCACTACCAGATTGTAACAAGCTCTGGAAGAGTAGAGAAGAAAGACCACAGAGCCCACGATGACAGTCTGGCACAGAGACATACCCTAGAGAAGAGAAAAGCACAGTCGTGATTTTAGCATGTTTCCCATGGTGAGCGAGCTGTTCATCGGTATACAGCACAGTCACCTCTTACAAAGTCCCCTAGGAAGCAGGGTGGACACCTGCTCAGGTCACCCCTTGGTTATCCTGCTTGTAATTCCAGTTCCTAGAATGATATGCTGTGTTTCATATGTGTAGGTGCTTTGCCCACTTGCCAAAATGGCACCTGGAAGATTTCGTTTTACCGAAGTCACCTTACTCCTGTGGTAACACATGAGTAGACAAACTGGCCAATGATTTGAGCCATAATTGATTCTAGTCGGTGTAGCTAATCAGAGTGGGAAGGGGAAAGGGAAACACTTGTCCATTTGATACACTTTTTCCCCCTATTAAAGCAGGCACAAAAACTCAGTTCCTTGTATATTTACTTTATTAGGAAATGGATGATAGTGCTTTGAGTGACAGCATGTTGCTGACAAAGTAAACCAGGTGTTTGACTGAGCTTTCAAATGTCTGAACTACGGCGTTTAGCGTGTATAACTTACTGGTTTTCAACCACATTGACTACGAGGAAGGGGATTATGACACTGTTTGCAAGGGCTCTCAATATGGGGTCTTTACTTGAAGACAACTGGTTTCCTCTGCAACCCAACATGTTTTTCATGTGAGTTAAAAACATTATTCTAAGAGGTGACGCCATCGTCAGAGATACTGATCTACTTCAAGTAAACACTCAAGATGGTAATTTGGAAGTTGTGTTCAGTTGTCACTAGCTTAAGGGACACTTACAGCACTTGGCACACAAGGTCCAGGGCTGGTATATGACCTGAGATCATCAGGGAGTGCTCCCATAGGAGTAATCCCTCTGACCTTTATGACATTCAAGAAGAAAAGAGTTTATAATTATTCGGCCAGAATTAAACTCCATTTTATACAATAACATGTTGGGTAGCCTGTTTCTGTTTACTGTCATCTGGAGCCATGAAACTTACCCTGTTGGGAGGGCTCCTTGTGCTGTTTGTGCTGGTTCATGATCATAAGTATTGATGAACATCTCCCTAGAATAAGGACTTACAGCAGAGCATGACACCCACTCAATGTTTAGACAATGCCATACAGCCCTAGTAATGTGGCACTGTTTTGTGGATCAGGAAGCAGAATTAACCTGATGTTGGATTGTTCGCTGTTCTGAATCCCGACTCCATGCAAAATGAGGAGACTACCTCAAACGGTGAGCTGCAGGTCCAGCTCAGTGGAGCCTATCTCAGCACCCTGCTCCGTGAGCAGAACCCTGCCTGACTTCTTTGAGTCAGTTAACTTCTTAAGTCTCGTGGCGTCAGGACACACCTTGTTGCATTGAATGTTCCATCTCATGAGAACCAGTGATTTCAAGGACTGTTTATGTCTCAATATGATGCTATGTTAAAAGAAAGTTTAAATTCACCGTTTCAAAAAAAAAAAAAAAAAGCAGAAGAGAATGGTTTCAGTTCAGGTGGGGAAACCACCCAATGGCCATTGGGAATAAAAACCACTGTTATGTCAAGTGTAGAATCCAGGGATCCAGCTAGGATGTTAAGGCTAACACTTGTTCCCTTGTTGGATTATCTAATTCTTCTTCATTGGACCTTAATGGAAGAATGGGGTCGACATTTGGATGATTAAGATGGCCTTCTTGACCCTGCTACCAATGACCAGAGGATGATACTACTTCTTTAAAGTTGAAGACCTACCAATATTATCTCTTACACTTTTATGTTCTTAAAGTAAGTAACTCTTTGTATATGTTTACTAACTTATTGAGTATGGTTAAAAAAGCTTTCTCAAATTTCAAAATTGTAATGAAGACCACTTTTTTTTTCTTTTTCTTTTTTTCGGAGCTGGGGACCGAACCCAGGGCCTTGCGCTTGCTAGGCAAGCGCTCTACCACTGAGCTAAATCCCCAACCCCATGAAGACCACTTTTAAAAGTAAAATTTGGAATATCTAAAAAGAGTTTGTATAATTTAAAAGCATGCCGTATTTCCCGGAAGCACATATAATGTATACAATCCCTCCTCCTGTTATATTTAGGGCAATTACGCAAGACTTAACATTTTGCTTTTTCAAAGTTTTATCGAGTTCAAATATTCCATGCAATCGTAGCACTGACACCAATACTGCTTGTTGTATGAAGAAATCCAACTCTGAACCTGCGGCCACCCCATTCATGATTCTCTCGTCTGGAGACAGATATCTGATTAAGGCATACATTATAAATAAAATTTGTACGAAAATGTCTCACTATGATCCCTGACTGTTCTTGAACTCTCGGAGCTTCTGTAAAGTTCTATCTTAGCCTCCTGGGTAGCTGGGACTACTCTGTTAAGTATGAATAAAAAAGAATGCTGTATGAATTACTTAAATTAGTCATCAAAGTACAAGGTCACACATGTGCACACACACACCAGAGAGAGCGAGAGAGAGAGAGAGAGAGAGAGCACTTTTTTTTTTTTTTTACATTTAAGGTTGCATTTATTTCTTTTTAAAAAATGTTGAAAAATAAACCCATGTCTGTGTAAGTCCCCAACCCTTCTTTCTCCAAGCTTTTGGGGGTGGACAGAGTGGGCCTCCTCACAGCTTCCCAACATTCTTCCCACAAGGCTTCTGCCATGCCCACCCCAGTCCCCTTCCACTGCACCTGACTTATTGCTAAAAGGAAGGAAAGGTGGGTGAGGCCAGCTAACACACCAGCTCTCCCTCAGCCCCCAGGCTCAGTCACTACCACACACAAAGGGTAGGCCCAGAGGCCAAGCCCTCCAAAGGCAGGCAGGCAGGCAGGCAAGGAGGCAGCCATTCCAGTCACAGCCAGGAAGCCAGAGTCCCTGCAGGCCCTGAGATCTAGCCCCTGGCTGGGGGTTTACAAGCTCAACTGCCAGGAACACATGCAGAACCCACAGGTCCAAGCTGTGCCAGCTGGCAGCTCTGGGTATTTGAAAGACCTGGCAAGAGCCCTACCTAGTCCCTTCTGTCCTTAGTGCTGCCAGAGATACCCAGCCAAGGGGTTCAGGAGCCCCTGGGCAGTGGAGGATTCAGGGCTCAAAGTGAGGGTGCAGGGGGCTCCAATTGGGCTCCAACCAGGGTAGGTGGGGGCTGAGGACCAGGGCGGGCACTGTGGCGAGAGGCAGCCAGGGCAGGGCGGATGAGAGGTGGTGGAGGCTGGTTGGGGGCCAGCCGGGGCTGCAGGAAGCGGCCCTGCTGCAGGGGAGGTGGCTGGCGGAGCAGTGTGGGAGCTGTGGGCAGAGGTGGCCTCAGCAGTGGAGGAGGCTGGGAAAGCGAGGTGGGTGGTGGAGGTGGGGGCGGAGCAGGGGGTACTGATCGGGGTACTGATGTTGAGACAGATGTAATCTGGACCTCGTCATCTTCTTCCAGGGCTGTGGCTGGTACAGGAGCCCCTCGCCTGGCCTCTTCCACAGGGACTGGAGCTGTGGGGGCCCCATCCTGCTCAGCCTCCCATTCCTGCAACACCTCTTCCAGGTTGAAGCGGCGACGGTAGCTCACAAAGAAGGTCTTCACTTGGGTCAGAGTCTTGTTCCCAATCACCTCTGCAATAGCCCCAAAGTCTTTGCCATATCTACGAATCGCTTGTACAGCCAGAAGCTGCTCATCTGTGGTCCAGCGGGAGTTGAACTTGGTATTGGCCTCAGGGGGGCGGAGAGGGTCGATGCCACCCTCCAGTGCTTGGCGGAGGCTGCTGTTGGTCTGCTTCATGCTCTGAACCTGGCGCTTAAGAGAGATGAGCTGTGAGTCGAGACCTCGGAGTGTGAGGTTAGCAAGGTCTGGGCTTCCCGATACTGCAGTGAGGCCTTCAGGACTCAGGTACATGCCCTTGGGCGGACGTCTCCGAGTTCGAAGTGGGTGGTGGCGGTACTGAGATACCTGGATCTCTTTCTTCCCAGGACCAGGCCGTGCGTTCAGAGGTCTGGATGGCAGAGGCTCTCGCTTGGGGTCCCCGGTATCCGGTTCTCCCTCGCTCACAGCTCCTCGTCCCTCTTCTAGCTCATCACTGTCTTCTTTGTCCTTGCGGCCACCCAGCCGCCTGGCCTGCCTGTCCATCACACTAGTTCGACTTCGGGTCTTCTTCCAAGAGTAGTAATACTTCACCAGGCTGGGGATCAGCTTGTCAGGGAGCATCTGCTGGATCCGCTGGAAGCACTTGCCATGGAACCCAAAGGCCTGCTCGAACAGCACTTTGTCCTCTACCGTCCACTCATCAGGGAAGGGAGTGAAGTTGGCTAGATCAGCCAGTGACTTCTCCACGTCATGTTTGTGCCACAGAAGCATGCCAAGTGCCTGTTCAATGTTGTAGCCATGCTTCTCCTTGGCCATCGCAATGTACTTGTCAAGCTTGGCATCGGATACACAGTGGTTGGGTGACCACACCAGCATCCCCTTCAGCTCCTTGTTGCTGTAGCGCGCAGGGCTCTCAGGCTTGCACTCCGGAATTACTGCTTGGTAATTGGTTCCAACTCGGATCATGCTGTCATGAGAGTGCTCCTCCTCGCTGCTGTCATCCTCCCAGTGCGGCTGTCCGCCGTTGGGTGCCGTCTTGGCCCGACTTCGGGACAAGATCCCGGAGCCCGCACTGGGCTTCTCCATTACAGAGGGCATTACCCTTCCCTGCTGCCCCGGGGGGCACGGGATCCTTTGGAGAGCGCAGGAGCTTGCCGCGCTTGCCTGGAGTGCTGCGCCCGGCCCGGCCTGGAGGGGTCGCCAGTGAGGCTATGAGAGGCAGGAGGTCAGCGTGGCTAGGGTCCGTGAGGTCGGGGCCCCGGAGGGCAGCCCTAACGGAGAGAGCACTTTTTAAAATAAAATAACTGCTTGAATAAAATGGGCTAACTCTGCTTAAACCTATAAATAGTCTAAGGTTGTTCTTAAGGGGGAAATGGGCAAAGAATCAATAGCAAAGAAGTAATTCATAAAAACAGCTTATAGGCAAATTAATTATATAGAAAAATGGGAGAATAACAGCGATTTAGAAAACAAATGCGTGTTATCCTACAAAGCACGGGATTAACACATGGAAAAAGGGTGCGACCACTGTGCACGTTAGCAGTTCTGCCAAGACATAGGCCATCATCATCGATGCAGAGTCCCCACAGTGCCAGTCGTCCCCACATAGAAATATTCCCATTTCTGATTTTTCAACGCAGCCCTGCCTCTTGTAGGGCTCCATGTAAGCAGAATCCGAGAACGTGGACTTGTTTGCAGGTTTTGTTTAGCTGACCAGTCTCTGTGTCACCAATGCTTGCCTCTCACCATTGCTAGGGTCTTTACGGTTGGCCATGGCTTTCCTGAAAGGCCCACTTTCTCGACAATTCCAGGCAAGCTGGGACAGTTAATTATATTCACTCCACTGTACCATTTCATCAATCTGTTTGTGTGATAGCCGCTCGTATGGGTTTCTCTTAACAAGCCGGTTTCACGGACATCCTCAACTTTATGTGGATATATGCTTTCACTCCTTTTGGGCAGATGCTCAAGAGCTGTATAGCAGGTAGAGGTTCAGCTGCTTTCAGAAATGGCTATGCCTTCTTCCAACATGGGTGTACGATTTTTTACTTCCGTCCAAGTCTCAGTTCCAGCGGCTTCATGCAGCCGTCCTGCCCTAGACCCATCTAGGTTGGCAACCTTTTACTCCTAGGTTTGCTGGTAGATGTGTAACAATGTCTTCATTGCCTCTCCATGGTTACTAATGATACTGGTTTTTCGATGTTTATCCATGTTGTCAACGATCTATTCAAACCTTTTAACACCTTCCAACTTAGGATGTCTCTAAAAAGTAACTAGATGATGGATTTGTATATATGCTGGACACTAGCTCCTTGTTAGATGTGTGCATTGTAGGTATTTTTTTAAAGCCCACGGTCTGTATTTTCCTACTCTTGCCTTTTGATTATGTTTTAAGCTTAATTAAATCTAATTTATTTACTTGAGTTTTCTTGGTTATTACTTTCTATGGCTTAAGTAATATTGGCCTGACATAACTTGACAGGTCTTTGTTTTCTTTTAGATTTTGACTTTTTCCCATTTTGAACACACATACACACACACACACACACACACATGCATAGATGCATACATATATATAGATATATGAATGATAGATCTAGGATGTTCTACTGTATTCCATATGCATATCCAATTGCTCTGTCTCTACTGGTTAAAAATAATTCTGTTTCCATTTGGATTGTGTTTAGCATATTTATCAGAGATCGGAACACAGCACGAAAATGAATTGGTGTCTAAGTTCTTATTCTGTCCTACTGAGCTATTTGTCTATTCTTATTTTTAAAACCACTGTACTATAATAATTCACAAATAAAACCTTCATACATCTAGGTTAGGTAGGCACTCACACGAACGCTTGCCCAGGCCTGAACTGCGCACATCTCAGTGAACTTCTAGACAGTTAGAACCGTACACACATACATACACACACACAAACCCACACACACACACACACACATACATACATGCATACATACACACATACATACATATATACACACATACATATATACACATATACATACACACATACACACATGTATATATACATACATACACACACAGACATATATATGAATACACAGTTGCTGTCTTCAGACACACCAGAAGAGGGCATCAGATCTCCTTACAGATGGTTGTGAGCCACCATGTGGTTACTGGGAATTGAACTCAGGACCTGTGGAAGAGCAGTCAGTGCTCTTAACCACTCAGCCATCTCTTGGTCTGTTTTCTTTTTTCTTTTTTTTTCTTTTTTTTCTTTCTTTTTTTTTTTTTTCGGAGCTGGGGACCAAACCCAGGGCTTTGCGCTTGCTAGGCAAGGGCTCTACACTGAGCTAAATCCCCAACCCCTCTTGGTCTGTTTTCTAAATGTCATACTATATCCATACTTAGGTCTCTCTGTATATAAACATGCTTATGTTATGGCTATGTTCTTTATTTTTGAGTCTGTGTGCCCTCACTTATTAATATTATGCATTCTAAGTCCATCTATTTTCTTATGAATTTCATTTTTTACTGCCAAATAATATTTCGTTTTGTGAATAAACCACAGTCTCATGATCACATTTCATATGCGGACAGACATCTGGATTGGTTCCATTTCCTTGGTAAAATATATTTATTCCAACACCCATAAACATGAGTGTAAAATGGTGTTGTCTGGGTATATGCCCAGGAGTAGATTAGTTTGGTTATGTGGCAGTTCTATTTTAATATTTTAAGGGAACTCCAAACTGATCTCTATGTATTAATTTGCACCTCCACCAGCAGTCACTAAGGATTCCTATTCTTCCACATTCTCTCCAGCATTCGTTGGCAGATTTCTGATGCTAGCCATTCTGACTAGAATATCATATCAGGTTAATTTGCCTTTTCCTGATGTCCAGGGATGTCGAATACTTTAAAATGGTTTTGGGTCTTCCTTTTCTCTCTCTTTCCCTCTTTTCTTCCCTCCCTCACTCCCTCCCTTAAAAAAAAAAAGATTTATTTATTTATATGTAAGTACATTGTAGCTGTCTTCAGACACACCAGAAGAGGGCATCGGATCCCATTACAGATGGTTGTGAGCCACATCATGTGGTTGCTGGGAATTGAACTCAGGACCTCTGGAAGAGCAGTCAGTGCTTTTAACCACTGAGCCATGTCTCCAGCCCCGCCTCCCTCCCTTTTTTAAAACTTACATTTCATTAGCCTATTTGTGGATTGGCAGTTTTATTTCCTAGTACTTGGTTTCTGCACTGCTTTGTAAATTCTGGGCATTGGCCCCATTTGAAGTCTAGCTGGTGAAAAATTCCACCCATTCTCTGGGTTGCAGCCCACAGTGTGGACAGTTTCCTTTGCTGTGCAGAAACTTTTAAATTTCAGTTGTTGAACCTGGCGCTCCCTCCTGTGCTCCCGAGATTCTGTTCCGGATGCCCTTCCCTACCCCAGTGTCTTCTGAAAAGCAGTCCCTGTTTCTCCCAACAGTTTTATCCTCTCGGGTTTTAGAACATCTTCTTGACAGGACTGAACCCGTATTCACTTGTGCAGTTTTGCCAGCACCGTTTATTGAGTGGAACGTCTCCTCCACTGTGAGGTATTGCCTTGTTTGTCAGAAGTTGGCCGCAGCTTTGTTACTCTGTTTCCAGGCTGTCAATTCCGATCCGACGGTTGGCTTGTCTGTTCTTAGGCCAACAGCACGTTCCTAATCCATGTACCTTTTGAATACATTTCACAACCATAAGTCAGAAATATCTCTCCTTTTCAGTTTTACTTTCTACACCATTCAATACAGTATCCATTAGCTGTACATGGGTACTTAAGTTTACATGAAATGCTCCTGTCTTCACCGGGTAAGTACCCAGCAGTCATCTACGGTCACGAACCGTAATGAAGACTACAACTACAGAAAACCGTCATCGTCCTCCAAAATTATAGACCCCTCCACTATTTTATTTTAGGTTCTTTGCTTTTTCACACAAATTTTGAGATCAACTTACTTAAAGAAATTATAAGCCCAGGAGGCCTGCTTCAACTTGGGACACTCAACTAAGATCCCCACACCCAGCCCTCTTACCCCCAGCCCGCCCCAGCAAGCCCAGCGGCTTTGAGTTCTGCCCTATGGGAGCTCCATCTTCCTTCTAGTACACACCTCCACCTGTAATCTGTGACCAGTACCCTCTCCCCACCCCACAGCTCTGCCTGCTTCCCAGGAGGCCTGCTCTAACCTGGGACACCCAGGGACTGACTACCAGGCCAGCAAACCAGGGACAACAAGATGGCAAAAGGGAAGCACAAGGACATGATCAACAGAAGCCAGTGCAATGTGCAGCCATCAGAGCCTAGCTCTTGACCTTAAATCTCATCTCATGAAGACGATAGAGGCCTTTAAAGAGGATACAAAGAAATCTCTTAAAGAAATACAGGAAAACAATCAAACAGGTGAACGAAATGTATAAAATGGCCCAAGACCAAAAATGGAAACAGAATCAATAAAGAAAACACAAATGGAGGCAACTCTGGAGGTGGAAAACCTAGGAAAGAGAATGGGGAAGAGAAGATAAATTATTTTATCAAGAAAATGGAACAAATATAAATGTCCATCTGCAAGTGTCACCAACAGAACACAAGAGATAGGAGAGAGAGTCTCAGGCGTAGAAGATACCACAGAAGAAATTGATACATTGATCAATGAAATGCCAAATGTAAAAAAGGTTTCTGGCTCAAAACGTCCAGGGAATTTGAGACTCCATGAAAAGGCCAAACCTAGGAACATTCAGGTGACCGCACATGCTGGCAAGGATGTAGAGAAAGAGGAACACTCCTCCATTGCTGGTGGGACCTCATGAAACTGAAAAGTTTCTGTAAGGCAAAGGACACTGTCAACAGGACGAAACGGTAGCTTTCAAGTTGGGAAAAGATTGATTTCCAGGTGGTTGTGGAAAATTTGATCTTTGCCATTCTGATTGGTGTGAGGTGGAATCTCAGGGTTGTTTTGATTTGCATTTCTCTGGTGACTAAGGATGTTGAACATTTCTTGAAGTGCTTCTCACCCACCAGATTCCTCGGTTGAGAATTCTCTGCTAAGCTCTGTACCCGATTTTTCACTTGGCTTGGGAATGGGGTACAGAGTTTTGGTATGTGGTGAGAGAAATGTTCTGGGAATGGATATAGAGGATGACTGTGTAACACTCTGAATGAACCTAAGGGTGATGGCTACGCATTTAAGAGTGGTTAACATGATACAATGTGGCCTCAGGAGATGGCTCAGTAACATACTTGCTGCCTAAGCCCAGCAATCTACCTTCAGACTTCTGTGGGCCAGCTAGCTTGGTGTGTGCAGAGGCAGACGATAAAGAGGGTGGGTCTGACCCAGAGGAAGGCAAGTGCTGACAGCAAAAGGAGCCTTCGTGTCTCCACATGTGGTGAACCTCACACATGTCTGCACTCACACACGAAGGAGTTCTCACACAAATACGCATACATGTATCACACACACACAAAACACTTTCAAAAGTGTTTAAAAGAGAAAAATTAAGGAATGTTGTCCTCAACATACAGCTGCCCTACAAAGGAAAGCTGTTAAGAAACATGAAGTGTCGGAGAGCTATCTGAGCCAATGAGATTCCTTCAATCTACCTCAAAGGAACAGCATAAAACTGTTAGTGAGAAACAAAAAGATAACGGCGGCTATCTTTCGATAGGTCTTATAAAATTTAAGGGTTTACCTTTTATGTCTTCTGCAACAGAACATGGTTTTGAACAGTACCATGGTCCAACTTAAGCTGCAGCATCTTTTTGAGACCAATCATTCAGAGCTTAAAGCAAAAGGAATCGGAAATTTAAATGCAGGCAGGATGAATGCTTTAAATGGCAAATACTGTTTTTATAATTTT
The DNA here is from genome assembly GCF_021556685.1 of Rattus norvegicus. Classification (NCBI taxonomy): domain Eukaryota; kingdom Metazoa; phylum Chordata; class Mammalia; order Rodentia; family Muridae; genus Rattus; species Rattus norvegicus. The sequence continues at coordinate 22,463,306 of NC_141548.1, read as the reverse complement.
CCCTGTAAATGAAGATCCAATAAAAATTGTTTTAAGGTCACAAATGAAAATTGTTTTATGGTGATTCTACCCTTATGTACCATGCATTTCTGGTTAACATTAAAAATTCCTCATTTTGGAAAACTCATAGCGCTGAGTGCCTGCAGAAAGAAACAGGAAAGAGCATATGTCAGCAGCTTGACAGCACACCTAAAAGCTCTAGAACAAAAAGAAGCAAATACACCAAGGAGGAGTAGAAGGCAGGAAATAATCAAACTCAGAGCTGAAATCAACCAAGTAGAAACAAAAAGGACCATAGAAAGAATCAACAGAACCAAAAGTTGGTTCTTTGAGAAAATCAACAAGATAGATAAACCCTTAGCCAGACTAATGAGAGGACACAGAGAGTGTGTCCAAATTAACAAAATCAGAAATGAAAAGGGAGACATAACTACAGATTCAGAGGAAATTAAAAAAATCATCAGATCTTACTATAAAAGCCTATATTCAACAAAACTTGAAAATCTGCAGGAAATGGACAATTTCCTAGACAGATACCAGGTACCGAAGTTAAATCAGGAACAGATAAACCAGTTAAACAACCCCATAACTCCTAAGGAAATAGAAGCAGTCATTAAAGGTCTCCCAACCAAAAAGAGCCCAGGTCCAGACGGGTTTAGTGCAGAATTCTATCAGACCTTCATAGAAGACCTCGTACCAATACTATCCAAACAATTCCACAAAATTGAAACAGACGTAGCGCTACCAAATTCCTTCTATGAAGCCACAATTACTCTTATACATAAACCACACAAAGACCCAACAAAGAAAGAGAACTTCAGACCAATTTCCCTTATGAATATCGACGCAAAAATACTCAATAAAATTCTGGCAAACCGAATCCAAGAGCACATCAAAACAATCATCCACCATGATCAAGTAGGCTTCATCCAGGCATGCAGGATGGTTTAATATACGGAAAACCATCAACGTGATCCATTATATAAACAAACTGAAAGAACAAAACCACATGATCATTTCATTAGATGCTGAGAAAGCATTTGACAAAATTCAACACCCCTTCATGATAAAAGTCCTGGAAAGAATAGGAATTCAAGGCCCATACCTAAACATAGTAAAAGCCATATACAGCAAACCAGTTGCTAACATTAAACTAAATGGAGAGAAACTTGAAGCAATTCCACTAAAATCAGGGACTAGACAAGGCTGCCCACTCTCTCCCTACTTATTCAATATAGTTCTTGAAGTTCTAGCCAGAGCAATCAGACAACAAAAGGAGGTCAAGGGGATACAGATCGGAAAAGAAGTCAAAATATCACTATTTGCAGATGATATGATAGTATATTTAAGTGATCCCAAAAGTTCCACCAGAGAACTACTAAAGCTGATAAACAACTTCAGCAAAGTGGCTGGGTATAAAATTAACTCAAATAAATCAGTAGCCTTCCTCTACACAAAAGAGAAACAAGCCGAGAAAGAAATTAGGGAAACGACACCCTTTATAATAGACCCAAATAATATAAAGTACCTCGGTGTGACTTTAACCAAGCAAGTAAAAGATCTGTACAATAAGAACTTCAAGACACTGAGGAAAGAAATTGAAGAAGACCTCAGAAGATGGAAAGATCTCCCATGCTCATGGATTGGCAGGATTAATATAGTAAAAATGGCCATTTTACCAAAAGCGATCTACAGATTCAATGCAATCCCCATCAAAATACCAATCCAATTCTTCAAAGAGTTAGACAGAACAATTTGCAAATTCATCTGGAATAACAAAAAACCCAGGATAGCTAAAACTATCCTCAACAATAAAAGGACTTCAGGGGGAATCACTATCCCTGAACTCAAGCAGTATTACAGAGCAATAGTGATAAAAACTGCATGGTATTGGTACAGAGACAGACAGATAGACCAATGGAATAGAATTGAAGACCCAGAAATGAACCCACACACCTATGGTCACTTGATTTTTGACAAAGGAGCCAAAACCATCAAATGGAAAAAAGATAGCATTTTCAGCAAATGGTGCTGGTTCAACTGGAGGTCAACATGTAGAAGAATGCAGATCGATCCATGCTTATCACCCTGCACAAAGCTTAAGTCCAAGTGGATCAAGGACCTCCACATCAAACCAGATACACTCAAACTAATAGAAGAAAAACTAGGGAAGCATCTGGAACACATGGGCACTGGAAAAAATTTCCTGAACAAAACACCAATGGCTTATGCTCTAAGATCAAGAATCAACAAATGGGATCTCATAAAACTGCAAAGCTTCTGTAAGGCAAAGGACACTGTGGTTAGGACAAAACGGCAACCAACAGATTGGGAAAAGATCTTTACCAATCCTACAACAGATAGAGGCCTTATATCCAAAATATACAAAGAACTCAAGAAGTTAGACCGCAGGGAGACAAATAACCCTATTAAAAAATGGGGTTCAGAGCTAAACAAACAATTCACAGCTGAGGAATACCGAATGGCTGAGAAACACCTAAAGAAATGTTCAACATCTTTAGTCATAAGGGAAATGCAAATCAAAACAACCCTGAGATTTCACCTCACACCAGTGAGAATGGCTAAGATCAAAAACTCAGGTGACAGCAGATGCTGGTGAGGATGCGGAGAAAGAGGAACACTCCTCCATTGTTGGTGGGATTGCAGACTGGTAAAACCATTCTGGAAATCAGTCTGGAGGTTCCTCAGAAAATTGGACATTGAACTGCCTGAGGATCCAGCTATACCTCTCTTGGGCATATACCCAAAAGATGCCCCAACATATAAAAAGACACGGGCTCCACTATGTTCATCACAGCCTTATTTATAATAGCCAGAAGCTGGAAAGAACCCAGATGCCCTTCAACAGAGGGATGGATACAGAAAATGTGGTACATCTACACAATGGAATATTACTCAGCTATCAAAAACAATGACTTTATGAAATTCGCAGGCAAGTGGTCAGAACTGGAAAATATCATCCTGAGTGAGGTAACCCAATCACAGAAAAACACACATGGTATGCACTCATTGATAAGTGGCTATTAGCCCAAATGCTTGAATTACCCTAGATGCCTAGAACAAACGAAACTCAAGACGGATGATCAAAATGTGAATGCTTCACTCCTTTAAAAGGGGAACAAGTATACCCTTGGCAGGGAATAGAGAGGCAAAGATTAAAACAGACACAGAAGGAACACCCATTCAGAGCCTGCCCCACATGTGGCCCATGCATATACAGCCATCCAATTAGACAAGATGGATGAAGCAAAGAAGTGCAGGCCGACAGGAGCCGGATGTAGATCTCTCCCGAGAGACACAGCCAGAATACAGCAAACACAGAGGCGTATGCCAGCAGCAAACCACTGAATTGAGAATAGGACCCCCGTTGAAGGAATCAGAGAAAGAACTGGAAGAGCTTGAAGGGGCTTGAGACCCCATATGTACAACAATGCCAAGCAACCAGAGCTTCCAGGGACTAAGCCACTACCTAAAGACTATACATGGACTGACCCTGGACTCTGACCTCATAGGTAGCAATGAATATCCTAGTAAGAGCACCAGTGGAAGGGGAAGCCCTGGGTCCTGCTAAGACTGAACCCCCAGTGAACTAGATTGTTGGGGGGAGGGCGGCAAGGGGGGGAGGATGGGGAGGGAAACACCCATAAAGAAGGGGAGGTGGGAGGGGGATGTTTGCCCGGAAACCGGGAAAGGGAATAACACTCGAAATGTATATAAGAAATACTCAAGTTAATAAAAAAAAAATAAATAAAAAAAAAAAATAAAATGCGGGGCTGGGGGTTTAGCTCAGTGGTAGAGCGCTTACCTAGGAAGCACAAGGCCCTGGGTTCGATCCCTAGCTCCGAAAAAAAAAAAAAAAAAAGAACCAAAAAAAAAAAATGCTTTGGTGAGTTGCATAAAAAAAAAAAAATTCCTCATTTTTTTGAGGTGGCATCTCACGGAGCCCAGGTTGGTCTCAAACGCTCTTTGAAGCTAAGGCTGGCTCAGAACTCCTGATTTTACCTCAGCCTCCCAAGAGCCAGGATTTTTGGTAAGCACCACTCTAATACATTGATGAAACAATAAAAATATTTAAACCTTGACCCTAGAGGACTTGTTTATTTAATAATCCAGGTCGGGGTTGGAGATTTAGCTTAGTGGTAGAGCGCTTGCCTAGCAAGGGCAAGGCCCTGGGTTCGATCCCCAGCTCCAAAAAAAAGAAAAGAAAAAAAAATAATCCAGGTCATAGGATGGTCTGTGCCCCTAAAGCACTTCATTTTCACATGGAAATACTGGTGGAGAAAACCACTTGCATGATTAATTGATTCGGAAATGGAAATAACCACTTTTTTTTTTTTTAAATAGGACAGTACTTTTTACTTGTCAGACAACTTTAGCGGGCAAACAGTGGCCATTCAGACTTGGTATGAGGTTGTATTTTTTATAATGCATGCAAAACAAGCCTATACCTTTAAATAAAACAATTACCGATTAAATGAGATTGGAGCTATCAAGTGAAAGTTAGGTTCTGGGAAATTATACGCACTTGCTTCCACGTGTAATATTTTCTACAAACAAGGGTTTGCTGGTGAGATGGCGAGAGACTGACATGTGTGATTTGGGACTCAACTTTATGAAATACATTTTTTGTATGTAGTATTTAATTTTTAAAAAAATTTATTCGTTCACTTTACAGCTCAATACCAGCCCCTCTTCTTCACCCAGAACCCCTCCACGCGAGTCCTCCCTCTATTCTACCTTCTCTCTGGTGTCACCCTGACCCCTTCCCTACAGCACACCAAGTCACTGTTGGACTAGGTACATCCTCTCCTGCTGAGGCCAGACAAGGCAGCCTGGTCAGGCAGGCAGGCAACAGACTCAGGGACAGCCCCCTGTTCCCGTTGTTGGGGCGGGAGAGCTGCATGAAGACCAAGCTGCTCTTCTGCCAAATACAACATTTTGAAGATCGGTGACAACTTTTATTCCAAACGATCAAAGCAGAATTTCATAAAAATTTTCCAAGTATAAAATAGAGTAATAAAAAGTCACTCGTTGCTTTAGATTCTTCATGGTAACGTTTCGGGAAGTGCCACTTCTGAGTTTTGTTATAGTGCTATAGAAAACATCCACAATTACCTGAAAAAGTTAAAGTTCTCCATTTTCTAAGTACGTAATTGTGTAAAGCTAGGTTTTTTTGAATTTATTTCAATCTGAATAATAATATATCCTAGCACAGTGCATAAAGGTTCAGACATGAAAGCCCAGATTCTACCGAGTCAGACACTAAGGAGACTTGAATTGTACAGCATATCAATCTGCTAATTTTTAAAATAGAACATAATTACTCATAAAGATTATAGATTTTATATGTAATTCTTTTGTTTATCAATGAATTAACAGCTTACTATTTTAATCTTTAGCATGTTCTATGGTAATAGGAACATATTACAAAGCTCCCTGAGAACCCTGTTAGTATTTAGAACTCTAATTGTCTCAAGATCAGTTTGAGAACCATCGTTCTAAATATTATAATGTATACCCTTAGCTTTCTATAGTCTCCTATCATCCATTGTTGGTATAGATAACATATTGAGAACATGACCTATTACATGCACATATTTAAACCTCACATTCTATATTTTTAAAACTGAAGGAGTTCTGTTTATCTGCATATTAACCATGGCGTTCTTCAAAGATCTGAATTCAAGTCGCTTCGTTTTTCTACAGAGTATAGAATGTTCTTAGCATTTCATGTGATCCAGGTATGCCCACTGGTTTCCCTTCATGTGAATAAATTTACTTCTTTGCTGTATTTCAAGAATATTTCAAGCTGGGTGTGGTGGTGCGTACCTTTAACACCAATAATTGGAAGGCAGAGGCAGGAAGACATCTGAGTTCAAGGTCAGCCTGGTGTATATAAAGAGTTTCAGGAAAGCCAGTGCTACATAGGAATACCCTGTCTCCAACCAAACAACGACATCACCAGAAAGCGTGTTTCACAACAGCGGTAGATCTCAGAGTTGACCATTTTCCTTCCAGGATTTGATGTGACCCTGCCGCTGGCTTCCTTTATTAGTGTAAGTGAGCACCACTTACATCCCTGTTCCTGACATGTGATGACCCATTTTTCCCTACAACTGATTTAAGGAACATGACTGCAGAGCGCTCAGACATTTTCTGATGTATGTCCTGGGCAAATCAAAGTTGATGTGGATTTTCTTGAAATGATAAATCTGTTTTATGACAAAATTGGAAAGTGTAAGTCATTTCTGCAAATGCTTTGTCCAACTCCATTTTTTTCTCTTTTCCTTTGGTTACTCTAAATACTCACAAGTAGGTCTGTGCGTGTTTCTTTCTGTGTTTCCCTCACCATCCCTTGTTCTTTGGTTGGTTAACTTCCACGGTTTTAATCTTGAAGTACACTGACTCTTTCTAACGCAGTCCAAGTGGCTTGTTAAGTTTTAGGATTTCTATTTGTTTTTATAGTCTATGTTTTTCTTAAGAATTCCTATTTAATCAAAATGTGCTCTCCTTTATACCCTTGAGTACACAATACCATTTTTGACAAATCCAAGATCTAAGTCTTCTTGCGTCTTTAACTCCTTTGACTGCTTTCTGAGCACGAGTTACGTCTTCCGCTTCTTCATGTAGCTATTAACTTTAGATTGTGAGCACGGTGAAAGACACGGTTTGAGGAGTTGACATTCTGTTATACTCCTCTAAAAATGACTATGCTACCAAACCATAAAATGTTTGTTAGATTTGATCTCAAGCTGTTGTTTCCCATGCTAGATATGAGCTGAGTTCTCAGTCTAACTTCTTTATCATTCCTCTACAGTCGAGACTATCTTGACCGTATCTGGTGCTAAACAAACATATGGCATACAATATAACCAGAACATGGTGTTTCTTCTATGAGGCTGTTTTCATCCCCAAGCTCCCAGTTAGTTTCTACCTGTAATAGTATGAGATTTGCATTTTCTGATTTTTCAAGCTCCCCCGGGGTATGAGTAAGACTAGAAGAGTACAAAGCAGGAAGCTGGTTCAGTACCATATTCTTCTAAGTGTTACTTCCCAGTCCCTTCAGTGCTTTTGATATATTGTCTTAGAGATCATCATTCTATCCAGTAGGGGCAATTTGTTCACTATCAGAAGCAGAGAGCTGCACATAGTTTTTTTTTAAAGCCTCACAAATTAAAAGGCCATGCTAAGCATTAAAAATGAGAAAAACATTTTCAACAAATTTAAAAATGGGTTTTAACAATTCTAAATCCCTGATAGTTTCAGAAACAATTTCATGCTGTTAAAACACAGTGAAGTGTAGCCTTTGATCCCCATGACCCTGACACTGCAGCCTGGATGGCTTTTATTGGGTAGAACTTCTGATTACAGAAAAATCAGTTCTGATAAGGAGGGCCATAGAGTATAAAAGAACGAGGGGAAAAAAAAACCCACTTGAGCATTGAGGTCACAGTGTTCTTTTACCTAAGCTACGTCATACTGTATAAACCAGCATTTTTCCAGGCTGTCCTTTGCTCTGAGAGGGTCCATCTTGCAAACGGCATCTGACTGCAGTAGGAACAGAGCTGCAGAAGTAGACCACCTCTGCACTTGGCTGTGCACATCAACAATGCCACCCACCATGAACCACTCGAGAGGCACAGACTGAAAAATAACAACCTTAAAAGTACAAAGGACATCAGCCAGTAAACTTACCAAGGTAAACTGTACCCACATTAGCACATAGGTATATTTGAGTTATATGAGGAAAACTAGGCCTGAGAACTCATGAATGCACTAGACCAAGGAAGGAAGCAACACCTTCCAGACCCTATTGAGTAGGGGACACCTAACACTGACATGACAGTAGTTCCTACCAGCCTGTCATCTGACCACGAAATGTGTGCACCGTGAGACCAAAGGCAGACTCCAGACCATCACCGAAGCTTTAGCCCACCATGAAATGGCCTATTCCAGCTTCAGACTGCTGTCAGTTTGTCTGTCTAGAGAAGTCATAAAAATTATGGATAATACTTTACCTGTGTGGTGCTAGGGATGACAAATGCATCTGTGAAGTATTCCGTACTTTTGAATCTTAGAGCAAAGTCACTCTGGAGAGTGTTAGGCACACAAGGTTTAAAAAAAGAAGGGAACACTTAAGAATGTCAACAAGATCCATGCATAGTGGAACATGCCTTTAATCCCAACACTCAGGAGGCAGAGGCAGGCTGATTTCTGAGTTCAAGACCAACCCAATTTACAAAGGGAGTTTCAGGACAGCCAGGGATACACAGAGAAACTGTGTCTCAAAAACCCAATAACAACAATAACAACAACAACAACAAACAAACAACCCCCAAACTGTCAACAAAAAGTACTAAGGAAACTAAATTATTAGACACAATGTAATCTTTCATACACATCAACTCATAAAAATCAGTGAGGAACAGTACATAAGAATAAAACGGTCCTCCCTTCCAGTCGGCACTTTAACTGGAGCAGATCATCATGTCTGCCCCTCTCAGTGCACCCCCATCTGCAGATCTTCCAGGAGATAACACCAGAGATAATCAGATGGTGAGAGGCAAGAGTAAGAATATAAGCAGCAGAAGCCAATGTACTTTGGCTTCATCCATCGGGATCCACCTCTCCCACCACAGCATACCTTGGATAACCAACACACTTGAAAAGCATGACAATGACCTAAAATCCTATCTCAGGAAGATAAATAGAGACTTTTAAGGTATAAATAACTCATGAAAGAAATACAGGAAAACACAGGCAAACAGGTGGAAGCCCTTTAAGAGGAAACAAATAGGGGCTGGGGATTTAGCTCAGTGGTAGAGCGCTTACCTAGGAAGCGCAAGGCCCTGGGTTCGGTCCCCAGCTCTGAAAAAAAGAACCAAAAAAAAAAAAAAAAGGGGGGGAAACAAATAAACTCCTTAAATAAATACAGGTAAAGGAATTGAAGAAAGAAGTCCAAGACCTAAAAATGGAAGTGGAAACAATAAAGAAATTACAAATGGCAGCAACCCCAGAAATGGAAAAACCTAGGGAAGAGTTACAGATGCAAGCATTACTAACAGAATACAAGAGATAGAAGAGAGAATCTCAGGCATAGAAGATGCTATAGAAGATATTGACACAATGGTCAACGAAAATACAAAGCATAAATTGCTCCTAAACTAAAACATCCAGTAAATACAGGACACAATGGAAAGACCAAATGTAAGAACAATAAAGAATAGAAGAGAGCAAAGATTCCCAGCTCAAAGGACCAGAAAACATTTCAGCAAAACATAGAAGAAAACTTCCCTAACCTAAAGAAAGAGATGGCAATAAATATACAAGAACCTACAGAACACCAAACAGATTGGACTTGAAAAGAAAATCTTTCTATCACATAATAATCAAAACACTAAATGCACAGAAGAAAGAAAATTAAAAGCCGTAAGGGGAAAACATAAAGGCAGACCTACCAGAATTATACTGGACTTCTAAACCGAGACTCTAAAAGCCAGAAGTTCCTGTATAGATGTCATGCAGACCCAAATAGAACACAAATGTCAGCCCAGACTACTATACCTAGCAAAACTCCCAATCATCATAAATGAAGAAACCAAAATATTCCATGTCAAAACCAAATTTAGAAAATATATATCTACTAATCCAGCCCTAAAGAGGATTCTAGAAGGAAAACTCCAATACAAGGTGGGTGTTTACACCAGAAAAAAAACCCAAAACATTAATCATCTTCCAACAAATCCAAAAGGAGAGAATCACACACACATAATACCACCTCCAACAGCAAACATAACAGGAACTAACAATCATCTGTCCTTAACATCTCTCAATACAATAGACTCGATTCCCAAATAAAAAGACAGAAGTTAACAGACTGGACACACAGGCAGAATCCAGCATTTTGCTGCATACAAGAAACACACCTCAATGACCAAGAAAGACACTACCTCAGAGTAAAAGACTGAAAAAAGTTTTCTAAGCAAATGGTCCTAAGAAACAAGCTAGAGTTGCCATTCTAATATCCAATAAAACAGACCTTCAACCGAAATCTATAAAAAGAAATGGGGAAGGACACTTTATATTCACCAAAGAAAAAATCCACCAAGAGGAATTCCCAATTCTGAACACCCCAAATGCAATGGCACCCACACTCATAAAAGAAACTTCACTAAAGCTCAAAGGACACACTGAACCTTACACAATAATAGTGGGAAACTTCAACACCCCACTCTACCAATGGACCGGTCAGAAACACTCAACAGAGACACAGTGAAACTAATAGAAGTTATGGACCAAATGGATTTAACACACACACACACACACACACACACACACACACACACACACACACACACACATATTTTTCTTCTTAGCACCTCATGGTACCTTATGCAAAATCGACCATATAATTGGTCATGAAACAATCCTCGACAGATACAAGAAGATTGAAATAATCCCATGCATCCTATCAGATCACCATGAACTAAGGCTGTTCTTCAGTAACAACAAAAAGGACGGAATGCCCACATACACTTGGAAGTTGAACAATGCTCTACTCAATGATCACTTGATCAAGGAAGTAGTAAAGAAGGAAATTAAAGACTTTTTAGAATTTAATGACAATGAAGGCACAACATACCCAAACTTATGAGATACAATGAAAGCAGTGTTGAGGAGAAAATCTGTAATACTAAGTGCCCTCATAAAGAAACTGGAGAGATTCTATACTAGCAACTTAACAGCACAACTGAGAGCTATACAACAAAAAGAAGCTAACATACCCAAGGGGAGTAGATGGCAGGAAATAATCAAACCCAGGGCAGAAATCAACTAGTTAGAAACAAAGGGAAAAATACTAAGAATCAACAAAACCAAAAGCTGATTCTTTGAGAAAATCAACAAGACAGATAAACCCTTGGCCAAACTAACTAAAGGACACAGAGACAGCATCCAAATTAACAAAATCCGAAATGAAAAGGGAGACATGACAAGAGAAACTGAGGAAATTCAAAATGTCATCAGATTTTACTACAACAGCCTTTACTCAACAAAACTGGAAACCTAGATGAAATGGATGACTTTCTGGACAGATACCATGTACCAAACTTAATCAAGAGCAGTAAACTATCTAAACAGTCCCACAACCTCTAAGGAAATAGAAGGACTTATTAAAAACCTCCCAACCAAAAATGAGCCCAGGACCAGATAGTTTTAGTGCCGAATTCTACCAGACCTTCAAAGAAGAGCCAATACCAACACTCACCAAGCTATTCCATACAACAGAAACAGAAGGACACTACCTAACTCATTCTGTGAAGGCAAAGTTTCTCTGATACCTAAACCATGCACAGATTCAAAAGAGAAAGAGAACTTCAGACTAATTTCGCTTATGAATATTGATGTGAAAATACTCAATAAAATCCTAGGAAACCAAATCCAAGACCATATCAAAACCATCATTCACTATGATCAAATTGGCTCTATACCAGGGATGCAGGAATGTTTCAACATATGAAAATCTATTAACGTAATCCACTACAGAATCCAGTATAGAATACATAGGATACAATTTACAGAACTGAAGAAGTTTAAGTCCTTCAATCCCACTTAGAAGGGAAAGAATAATCATGGGAGGCAGAGGGAGAGAGTGGGTAGGATAAAAGGGAGAAAGGTTCAGGTATGGGTGTGGGGCAGGAGAGAAGTCCAGAGGGCCAGCAGAATGAGTAGAGATATGTAGCCTTGGGGGGTGGGAGTTGGGGGAATCCTCTAGAAAGTACCAGAGACCTGGGAAGTGAGGGACTCTCAGGACTCAATGGGAGGGACCTTAGATCAAATGCCCAACTGTGGGGAGAGTGAATTGGAAGAGTCCACCTCCAGTGGATAGACAGGGCCTCACGTGGAGGGATGAGGTTATCAACCCACAGTCACAATTTCTCACTCAGAATTGTTCCTATATAAAAGAACTTCAGAGACAAAAATGGAGAAGAGACTGAGGGAAAGGTAGTCCAGTGACTGGCCCGACTTGGGATCCAGCTCATGGCAAGGCACTAAGGCCTGACACGATTGCTGATGCTACAATGTTCTTACAGACAGGGGCCTAGATGGCTGTCCTCTGAGAGGTCCAATAAGCAGCTGACTGAGACAGATACAGATACTTATATCTAGCCATAGGACTGAAGTCAGGGACCCCTACAGTTGAATTAGGGGAAGGATGGAGAAGCTGAAGAAGTGGGTGACCCATAGGAAGACCAGCATTCTCAACTAACCCAGACCCTTGGGAGCTCCCAGACACTGAGCCACCAACCAGGCAGCACATATGTGCTGGCCCAAGGCTGACACCTATATAGCAGATGAGTGCCTGGTCTGGCCTCAGTGGAAAATGATGCATCTAATCCTCAAGACACTTGAGCCTCCAGGGAGGGAGGAGGTCTGGTGGAGGTGGTGGGGAGCATCCTCTCAGAGGATGAGGAATGGGATGAGAAACTGTGGGAGGAAGGACTGGGAGCAGGGGCTATGGCTGGATTGTAAATTAAAAAAAAAAAAAGAATAAAGTGGCACACACTAAGTTACTGAGAGGAGAGATCTAGTAGAGATCTTTATTCCCCCTTTAAGTGTCATTCTTCCTTTTGAATTTAATTAAATATATAGGATCCTTTCCCAGATACGTTTTGCCATTATTTTCAGATTTCCTAAATCCTCCTTCAAGGGGTTGGAAAGATGGTTCCTTTGTTAAGAGTACTGACTGCTCTTCCAGAGGACGCAGGTTTGATTCCGAGGACACACATGACACATGTAACTTCACTTCTGTGAGAGCTCTCTCTTCTGGGGTCCATGGGGGTCTATGCATGTGGTACATGCATCCAGGTAAAACACCCACACAGAAAAGAAAAACATATGAATCTCAGCGACAGCAACAACAGCAACAACAACAACAGCAACAACAACAGCAACAATAATAACAGCAACAACAATAGCAACAACAGTAGCAACAACAACAGCAACAATAGCAGCAACAACAGCAGCAACAATAACCACAGCAACAATAACAACAGCAACAACAACAACAGCAACAACAGCAACAGCAACAACAGCAACAGCAACAGCAGCAGCAACAACAACAGCAGCAACAACAGCAGCAACAATAGCAGCAACAATAACCACAGCAACAACAACAACAGCAACAACAACGACAGCAACAACAATGACAGCAACAACAACAACAACAACAACAGCAACAACAACAGCAACAGTAGCAGCAACAACAACAGCAGCAACGACAGCAACAACAGCAACAACAACAACAACAGCAACAACAGCACACTCACTCCTTCAAGCTAGATCACCTTCTGTTACAAGCACAAAGCTAACATTTGAGTACTTTCTAAGTTATACACTATATTATTATTCATGAACATTTTCATTGAGTTCTGACCACAAACTTGTGAGGTAGTTAGTGAGGTACTCAGCCTCACTAGAACCCAGGAGATCAACATTATCTTATCTCTACCACACTTTTTTTTAAAATTAACTTATAAGTAACAGTTATTTCTGTATGGGTTCCCACAAACTTCCCCTCTGGTTGATCCTTTCTCCCTTGCCTCCCCATCTCCCTACCATCGTTTCCTGTCATACCCTTTCACTATATATATTCTTCTTTTGTCTCCTTCCACTCTTCCCCTAGGACCTCTTCTCCAGTCACACAAATCCCTTCTCAGTTTCTAGGCCTTTACCCACATTTTCTCCCATCTGGATTAGTATATTTCATAGTTAAAGGCTAGGATGTTCATCTGAGAAATACTGTATTTTCCTTCTGAGGTTTAGGTACCACACTTAAACTGTTTTCCAATTCCTTCCATCCTCTTAAAAATTCATACATTTGTGTAGATGTATATTTTTAGTATTTATCTACCTGCTGATGGACATATAGGCTAATCTTATTTCCTTGCTATGGTGAACAGAGCAATCCTGAACAGGAATGGACAAGTGTCTCTGTGGTAGGATGTGGCATCCTTTGGGAACATGCCCAGAAGTGATACTATTGGGTCATATGGTGTATGTGTTAGTTCTTGAGAAGCCTCCACACTGGTTAGCACAATGAAGCCCTCACTCACACCAGCAGTGCATAAAGGTTCCCCTTTCCCTACATCCTCTATGGCATTTGTTTGCCATTTGCTTTCTTGATCTTTGCCATTCTTATTAAATGAGAAGGATAGATGACTCTCAAGGTAGTTTTAATTTGTATTTCTCTAATGGCCAGAGATGTCCAATGCTCAAAACGTATTGGCCACTTTTATTTCTTCTTTTGCAAACTATCTGTTCAGGTCATTGGTCCACTCACCGACCTTAGTTTTGTTTCTCTGGTATTTAATTCTCGCTGTTTTTATACATTCCAGATATTAAACCCATGTCTTGGGTATCCCATTCTGTAGGCTGCTTGTTTTCTCAGCTGATCGTTTTTCTGTGCAGAAGTGTTTAATTTCATACAGTCCCCTTTGTCAATTCTTGGTGCTTTTTCCTCTGTAGGTTGGCTCTACTCAGAGATCTGTGGCCTGTCCTTTCATTCTGAAGTGTTTCCCTTATGTTTCCTATGGTAGTTTCCAGGTCTCTGGTTTTAAATTAAGGATCCATTCTGTACTGACTTTGGTGCAGGGTAAAAAAAAAATGGGATCTAACTTCATTCTATAGGTGGCTATTCAGTTTTGCCAGGTTGTTTCTTTTTTAGTGTATTTAAGAAATAATTTTGTCAAAAGTTAGCCGTCCACATATATACAGTTTATGTCTGGATCTTCTTTAATAACCCATTGGTCTACATGTCTGCTTTTATTCCTGAAGCATAGTATCTTTATCACTGTGGCTCTGTAGTGTAATTTGAGGTTAGGGAATGTGATGGATCTGCTTGTGCTCTTTCTGCCTAGCTCTGTCCACTTGTTCTTCTGTGTTTCCAAATTGATTCCTCTGTTTCTGTGAAGAATGTCGTTGGAACTGTGGTGACACTTCTGAATCAGTAGACTCATTTTTGGTAGTGTAGTTACTTTCAGTGTCAACTCTGCCATCCAGGAGTACAGCGAATTTTGTTTCCTTTTTTTTTTTTAACTTTGTAATTATATTTATGTACAGAAAACTTTAGTGTACATTTAACCCAGCTTAGTGGCGAGTTCTTTAGCCTTTGCCTTTTCCAACTTGGCAATTCGAGCCACAAACTTAGGACCCAGGACGTTGCCTCCCCAGTGGTGGCGGATCTCGTCATATCTGTCATTATAATTGGTCCTAATAGTTTCCACCAGCTTAGCCAGAGCACCCTTGTCTTCCGAGTTCACCTGTGTGAAGGCAACAGTGGTGCACGTCTTCCTGTGGACCAGGCGCCCCAGCCTGGCCTTCCCCTTGATGATGCAGTAGGGCACCCCCATCTTTCGACATAGGGCAGGCAGGAAAACCACCAGCTCAATGGGGTCTACATCATGGGCAATCACCACCAGCTGAGCCTTCTTGTTCTCCACCGAGGTGGTGACTGTATTGACCCCTGCTCAGAGGACAGACAGGTGGTCTCTTAATTGGGACATCCCCTTTGCCAGCAGCCTCTGCTTCTTCTCCTGCTTTGTCTCTGGCCTGTACTTGTGGGCGAGCTTAAGGAGTTGAGTCGCTGTTTGCCTGTCCAGGGCCTGGGTGAACTGGTTGATGGCAGGAGGTACTTTGAGCCGCTTATAGAGGATGGCTCTTTGCCGCTGCAGCCTGATGTAGCGGGGCCATTTGACGAAGCGCGTGAGATCTCTTTTGGGCTGGATGTCCTGCCCAATGCCGAAGTTCTTAGGCCTTTTCTCAAACAAAGGATTGACCACCTTTTTGGCCTCTTGTTTCTTGACCACGGCGGGGGCCAGGGTCACCTTCTTCCCCTTGGCCTTCTTTCCTTTGGGCATCTTGCTCGGCTGGAGGAGAGAGCTGTTTCTGTTTTTTTATTTTATTTTATTTTTGTCGTGTATTATCTTCACTTTCCTTTTTCAGTGCCTCAGAGTCTTCAGTGTAGACATCTTTCACTTCCTTCACTAGGAGTATTACAAGGTATTTTTTCTTTGAGGCTATCGTTAAAAAAAAGGGGGGGGGGTTGGGGATTTAGCTCAGTGGTACAGCGATTGCCTAGGAAGCGCAAGGCCCTGGGTTCGGTCCCCAGCTCCGGGGGGGGGGAAGGGGGGGTACATGCTTTTGCTGACTCAGCACTCTGACGTGCACACAGAAGCTATTGATTCTTTGCGCTGTGAAGGGATCCATCAGGGAAGACAAAGATATTTAAGCTCAGAGACTATTAATTGCCCAAGGTCACACTTAGGCAAGACCAGATGAATGGGGTTTATATCCCTTTTCTCTCCATCTCAAGTTTCTCCTTCTAGTTCCTAAGGAGAACTAAGGTCTTTCTGTAGTAATTAAAAAAAAAAAGCCAAACATATCCAAGGAGGAAATATAACATACTCAAAGGTATATCCTATTTTATTTTAAATTTACATCTCTATAGATGGAAATAATCGGAAGCCACAGAGGTGCACGGAGGCTAAAAACGTGCATAAGAATACGTTTGTGGGTAGAGAAGAATGAGGAGAAACAAGACAGTGGAAAAGCCAGAGCAGAAGTCCATACAGTAAGGTCTTAACATTGATAGGGGCTGGCTACATGTTTGCTTCTGAATGTGAGACATGCTGGCCCGAGGAAGGAATTTTAATCAGTGACTTTTTTTTTTTTCCTTTTTGGTGTTAAAAATGAAAAAGAGCCTGTTCTTGAGGATTCTTGGTCTTCACCGTCAACATCCCAACTCTGTAAGCACACATTGATGATTTTAGTATAAGACTTTCTTTAAGGCTGGGGATTTAGCTCAGTGGAAGAGTGCTTACCTAGGAAGCGCAAGGCCCTGGGTTCGGTCCCCAGCTCCGAAAAAAAGAACCAAAAAAAAAAAAAAACTTTCTTTAAATGTTTTCAAATATTTATTTACTTACTAATACACACGTTCTTTTTTTGTTTCTTTCTTTTTTTTTTTTCGGAGCTGGGGACCGAATAATACACACGTTCTTAAGCACATACACCACTGCACGGGAATGGAAGTCAGAGGTCACCTTGTGGGAACTGACTCTCTCTTCCCACTGTGTGGATGTGGGGATCAAACTCAGGCTGTCGGACTCGGTGCCAAGTACCCATTGGCTGGGCCATCTAGCACTCATCGGAATGAAGCCTTTCTATTTTTGTTTGTGTGTCTGTAGGCGTATGTGAATCTATACCACATGTATGTGTAGCTATCCACGGAGGTCAGAAAGGTCACAGGTCTCCTGGAACTGGTTCTGAACAGTGACATGGAACTGAGGACGAAACTCGGGAGCTCGAGAGTGGCCTCTCGAGCTGCTAGAACAAACCTTTCTTATAAGAAAAAAAACTTGGGGGTTGGGGATTTAGCTCAGTGGTAGAGCACTTGCCTAGCAAGCTCAAGGCCCTGGGTTCAGTCCCCAGCTCCAAAAAAAAGAAAGAAGAAAAAAAAAAAAAGAAAAAAAACTTAAGTATCTTGATGTAGGCCAAGGCCTGGTATCTCTTCACAGCCTAGGACAGAAAAAGACAACTAATCCAGGGTATTACTCAGGCTTAGTTCAAAACTATAGTGATCTAGATAGAGCTGAGCACAAAATACATTTTAGAAGGTGAGAGAGACTGTACACCCTTTAGGTCATATTTCTGACGGACAAACTTGTGAATCTAGGAGGTGAGAATTTATTCTGACAACACCCTAGAATACAGAAACTTCAGGTCAGAGTCACCTTGATGGAAAAGCAAGCAGAGGGTAAAACTGGTTACTTTTTATGGAGTTGAGGAGGCCTGAAGATGGATGACAGAAATCTGATTTTCAAATTTCTTGAGGTGAGCTGATAGAGACAATGTGTAATCAACACTGACTTGTAAGTCGGTGTGCAGTGCATGAGACGTGGCTGAAATCTAAACCTAAATTTTTTTTTTGTTTTTAAATATTTATTTTTTTAAATTGTGTGTGTGTGCGCGCGCGCGTGTGTGTGTATGTGTGTGTATGTGTGTGTATGTGTGTATGTGTGTATGTGTGTGTGTATGTGTGTATGTGTGTGTATGTATCTGTGTATGTGTATGTGTGTATGTGTGTGTATGTATCTGTGTATGTGTGTGTGTGTATGTGTGTGTATGTGTGTATGTGTGTGTGTATGTGTGTGTATGTGCGTGCGTGTGTGTGTATGTGTGTGTATGTGTGTACGTGTGTGTACGTGTGTGTACGTGTGTGTGCATGTGTGTATGTGTACGTGTGTGTATGTGTGTGTATGTGTGTGTATGTGTGTATGTGTGTGTATGTGCATGTGCGTGCGTGTGTGTGTATGTGTGTATGTGTGTGTATGTGTGCATGTGTGTGTGTGTGTGTGTGTGTGTGTGTGTGTGTGTACACATGGGTTCAGATGTTTATGGAGAGGAGAGGCCTTGAATCCTTCTGGAGCTTGAGTTGTGAACTACCTGACATGGGTTCTCAGAATCAAACTCTGTTCTCCTACACGAGCAGCCTGCCTTCTTAACCACTGCATCGTCTCCCTTGTCTCTCCTTGTTTTTGTTAAGTAAGCAGTGTGAGTTACAATATTACAAAATTAAATGGTTATGGGAAACATCAAAACAGTTCTTGAGGAAATGCACTGTTCTACCTGTATTCGTTTATAAAAGAACGATTTTTATAGTTTATGTAAGCACATGCACGTAGAACAAGGTGGCAGCCTTAAGTATGTAAGAAAGCAGACAAACAAAGGAAGACAATGAAGGCACAGAAGTAAATGACCCAGATTCTAGGTAAAAATATTTTCTTATAGCAGAGCCCTATTACATACATACATAGGTTAGGCTGGCCTCAAACTAGCAGATCCATCTGCACCCGTACCCAAAGTGCTGGGATTAAAGATGTGCTACCATTCCTGGCTCTCAGTAACCACTGTTTTAAAAGCAAGTAAAACTCCTCTTTGAAAAAGAGAACCAAACCACAGTACCACTATGGCTGCTTGACATATAAATTAAGCACTAAAAAAAGTAAACATGAAAGACTCTTAAATGCCTTCCCTGTAAAGGGAGTTAGAGATGCAATTGCTAAAACCTTTAGTCTAATTCTGTGAAGACAAGTAATGATTTAGAAGTTGATATTTAAAAAAAAATGACTTCAAGGGCTATCAGACAAGAGTTAAATTTTGATATATAATAAAATGTTATATAGTCAGTCATGCTTTTTAATAAAACAAAGTTCTTTACTGGGGTGTAGTAAAGAAGGAGGGCATAAAGTTATATTAACTCCTGGTTCTAAATATAAATATCACGGTAACATTATGGCTGCTTGTTTGTTTCAGTGCTGGAGATGAAACCCAAGGCCTTGTGTACTGAGCAAGCTCCTTGCCGCTGAGCTGCATATGCAGTCATTGTCACTTCCTTTAAAACTGTGGAATTATATTCCTCTTTCGTACTGCCCAGGTTTTTTTTCTCCATCTTTATTAAATTGGGTATTTCGTATTTACATTTCAATTGTTATTCCCTTTCCTGGTTTCTGGGCCAACATCCCCCTAACCCCTCCCCCTCCCCTTCCCTATGGGTGTTCCTCTCCCCATCCTCCCCCCATTACCGCCCTCCCCCCAACAATCACGATCACTGGGGGTTCAGTCTTGGCAGGACCAAGGGCTTCCCCTTCCACTGGTGCTCTTACTAGGCTATTCATTGCTACCTATGCAGTTGGAGCCCAGGGTCAGTCCATGTATAGTCTTTGGGTAGTGGTATTGCCAAGTTTTATCAGTCAGCCTGGAGACTGCTGACCTGGTGGGAATAAACTATGCTAATGAATAATACCAGGGGAAGCTGAAACAAACAAACAAACAAACAAACAAACATACCAACAAAACCTCTCTCCAAACTTACCTAAAAGGTTTGTTCAAGCTTTCTAAGAAGCCCCCTATAAGCTATGCCAAAGCACAAAGATAAAGATGAGAACAGCTAACGTTTCTATTTCCAGTGCCAGATTAGATGTGTTGATTCCCCACATAATACTGGTTTATCTTTATTGCACTGCTAGGGAGACAGTTACGGAGAGGTTAAATTATGTGTTGGTAAAAGCCAGGCACTCTGATCCTTCAATTGTTCCTCAGTTAACTGTCTTACCCATGCTAATTCATGGGGCAAATGCGTTTACATTCTGAAGCCTCAAGAAGATACAGAGGGGGAAGTGTGGCCTTGCTTTACTTAGAATCCACATCTGTGTATATGCAGTATGTGTACACAAATGGTAGCTCACAGAAAGTGACAAGAGCTCTCAGACACACAATTTCAGGACAAGTCAGATAGTCATCTCGTCTAGGTTTGGTTGTGGAGACTGGAGGCGGAGACCGGATGGAGGTCTTCAAGGCTGAGGAAGAGGGACAGGCAGAGAGCACTAGGAAGGGGGTTGGCAATTCTGGATGATGCAGCTCAGGGTAGTGGAGGCAGGAGGCATATCTTGTGCCATTTGAAAATGGTTTGGCTGAGAGATTAGTATCTCACTGTCTGTAAAGGAAGAGAACTAGAAAGAGGAAAGTAAAAGAGACTGAACCTTAAGAAAACACTCTTGGGTCTGTCGGGGAGACTGATGTGAAACTGGCAGTGGTGGGTTGATAGGCCTTGGTTGACTGTTGTAGGTGTTGGTTGACAGAAGTAGCCAGTGCTGTTTATTGTTCCAGGAGTGTAAAAAAAAAAAACATGCAAATGAGCCACGTGATCGTACAGGGGGAAGTAAAAGCAAGATGCAGCACTGCCTGAACACAGCAGAGGTTCCTCAGGGAAATGACTTTGAAGTCATGTCTAAAGATTTATAAAGCTCTATTTATCGATCATCTATCTATCTATCTATCTATCTATCTATCTATCTATCTATCTATCTATCTGAATGTGGTTGTCATCCTGAGAATGCAAAATTGTCTGTTCTTTCAGAACACACATGCATATATGTGTATATGCATTTACACACACCTACATACGTATATACACATCCCGACATCCACATTATCTACAAGCTCGTACTCAATGCCACACATATATTGCGATAAAATAACCTCTATCCAGTGACACTGTCAGTTATCAACGTTAGAAACTTCCATGGCTTTTCATGAGTGTCTTAACGTTTACTTATTTTTCAAAACAAGAAAAAGAAGAAACAAGGCATGACTGTTTCAAGTGTCACGTGGACTTCATCATATAGGTAAAATATCACCTCTAATCCGTCACACAAACAAGATTTTATCTCCATGATATAGTATTCCGCTAACCCAAGTGCATGCACACATTATCTGGTAAGAATGTTTTATGGCAGTACTACTGCTCTTATTGGACAAAATAATATTAAGTTCTCTCTACAGCGTTATGCTTTTTTCTATTTAGAACAAGCCTTGGCTTTTATTACTTAAAAAAGCTTCATGTTTAATCACTTCCTGACTCCATGCCTGCATCTTCAACACTTTCACGATTTTCTGCTCCCCAGAAGCAGACCCTGTCTCAGATAACACAGCACACGTGGAGCCAGCAGAAGCCGTGCTGAGGTGCTTCTGTGTTTTAGACAACCTCATGGGGACTTTAGGTTTTAATAGCATGAAACCCTTGAGGTCTGTCTTGGGCACACATCGTGTGTATTTTGGTGCTTTCCAACTTTGGTATAAAGGTAAACAATACTATCGAGGGGTTCGAGACAGCCTAGTTTTGTTACGGCCTATACTGTAGGAAAGCCGGTGAGCGTGTGTTGAATGCTGGTCCATCCTGAGTGCTTCCAGGCACTGTCCCGCGAGGAGGCTGAGATATGGTTGCCTCATTCAAACTAGTTCTGGTTTACTTCATTTCGCTAGCCTCTAATGCAGAGTCACAGAAAAATACCTAGTTGTTTAGGAAGATCTGAAATTTGGACTGGAGCTTAGCTGTTGAAGTCTAAGGCTCACAACCAATTTGAACATTTTTTAATTGCTACAACTTTTTTTTCATGTTAAAAATGAGACTGCTAATTGTGTTCGCAGGCTTTGCCACGCCGCCTCTCCCTTGCTGAGCTCCAGTTGAAGGAGGAGGGGGGGTGGTAAGTGAGGAGGTGCCCATAGCATGGCTCGCACAAGGCGGACTGCCCGCAAACCCAGTGGTGGTAAAGCACCCAGGAAACAACTGGCTACGAAAGCAGCTCTCAAGAGTGCGCCCTCTACTGGACGGGTGAAGAAACTTCATCCTTACAGGCCTGGTACAGTGGCTCTCCGTGAAATCAGACATTGTCAGAAGTTCCCTACACTTCTGATTCCCAAGCTCCCCTTTCAGCAAGAAATGGCTCAGGACTTCAAAACAGATCTGCGCTTCCGGAGTGCAGCGATTGGTGCTTTGCAGGAGGCAAGTGAGACCTATCTGGTTGGCCGTTTTGAAGATACCAACCTGTGTGCTAGCCATGTCAAATGTGTAACAATTATGCCAAAAGACATCCAGCTAGCCCGCCGCATACGCGTAGAATGTGCTTAAGAGTCCACTATGAGGGGAAACATTTCATTCTCAAAAAAACCTTTTTCCTCTTCTTCCTGTTATGTAGTTCTGAATGTTAGATATTTTTTTTTAAGTCTATGATTGCGAGTGGAAACCTAGGGGACAGAATCAGGTATTGGCAGTTTCTTCACATTGTATGTGAGTTTTGAATATAAATGCAAGATGTAAAGCATTGAGGTAAGCAAAATGTTTCAGTGTACACATCTCAACAGTTCAACTTTTAACAATTATAAATAAACCTGTTAAAAATTTCTGCACAATGCCAGCATTTGGATTTTTTAAAAAATAAGTAAATTTCTTATTGACGGCAACTAAATTGTGTTTGTAGCATTTTATCATACAGTGGATTCCATCCACTCAGTATACTTTTCTAATGGAGTTGTCCTATACGCAAGTACATGTTTTTAATGTTGTCTGTCTTCTGTACTGTTCCTGTAAGTTTGCTATTAAAATACATTAAACTATAGAAAAAAATGAGACTGCTCTCCAGAGTACTCTTTTAAAAAGCAATAAAAATTCCCCATTAAAACCTTCAGGCGGGGTTGGGGATTTAGCTCAGTGGTAGAGCGCTTGCCTAGCAAGCAGAAGGCCCTGGGTTCGGTCCCCAGCTCCAAAAAAAAAAAAAGAAAAAAGAAAAAAAAAAACCTTCAGGCATATTTAAGAACTATACTTACCTTTGATTCGAGGTAGACATTTGCTGATGACATTTTTGTAATTTTGCATATGTAACTAACTAAAGAGATGGCACAGAGAATAAACAAGCTATCGTTAACCAGTGCTCGAACAAACACAGTCCATTTCAATTGATTTTCGGGGACATCTCCGTGGACTAGCATTGCACAGGTCAAGTTCACTGCTAAGAAGAGAAGGCTTGCCAGAATAAAGCCCAAATGCAGTAGAATTCTGAAAGAAAAAAAGGTTGTTTGACGTTCATAAACTGTTGCGAAATTAGTGTTATTTCAGGGATAAGAATTTTTTCAGCTTAAAATGCTTATAATTTCATTAAACACAAATTTAATAATCTCCCATAGTTACTTGGCATGTCGGCCACTATGAACTTAGCATATGAACTATTTCAAAATGTACAGACTCTAAATCATTACCTTATAAATAATCTGATGTATAAAACCAAATATTGACCTGTGTAGTTGAAAAAAACCATTGAACCATCTTAACACCACTATGGGGAAATCATGATTTTTTCTTCATTTTTATAAATACCGATATATATATATATATATATATATATATATATATATATCGGCATATACATATATATATGCATTTGCATTGGCCTTCCTATTCTAATAACTGTCAGGTTCTTAAAATTTATGTAGGGAATTGATATGCTGTGCCTAATTAATTCGTCAATTCTAAGAGCTATGGGAAATAGTTTTAAACAAGGTTTGAGACTATGACCTGATTATAACACACGTTTCAAACTTGACCAAAAAAAAAAAAGAAAAGAAAGAACATTGGAACAGAATGTGTAGTTCCCAGCACTCATTGTAAAAATTCTTGCAAGGTGTGGCCATCTGTACCCAGTAGTAGTTAACAGTAATCTTGTGGAAAACAACCCCAGGTCAAATACATTTGTACCCCCAAAATAAGCATGTTTGCATTTCTAGCATCTTCTATTTTGGATTGCTTTCAATAGATATCATGAGCCATCCATCCTTGGAGATAATTTATAGAAGTGGAAAGTAATCTGCGTTTAGTAATAAGAAAACTTTGAGTATACAAGTGAAGTTTAAAAAAAATGAGTTTGAAAGATTACACGAAGCAACATTTTTGAGAGGGTCTTGCTATGTGGTCCAGATTGTCTTCCTCCCTCGGTCTCTCCAGGGTTGGGAGTATAGCCTGTGCTACCACACATGGTGATATGCTGAACCGAATAATAAGAGAACTGCTTTAGAACCTTAAATTGAAGCATGACCTTGAAATTACGTTATGTAGTGAATCAGAATAGTTTAGGAAACCAGAGCTCAGAAGGGTTGCGTCAGGAGAACTGGGTCTGAAACTCATGTCTTTGGACGTATTTTCTGTTCCCTCTGCTGAGAGTAACCAGTACAGAAACACTGCTTATCTCAGGAAACTGATAAGCGCTAGTTTCTGCATATGTGGATGCATAGTGCAGTGGGGAGAGGAAAGGAGGAGCCAGGAAGGGAAGGGAGCCAGGGTCCGGTGGAGGAGTGGGGCCGTGGAGGGTGGTGTAGAAGAGAGAGGGAGGGAGGGAAGGAGGGAGGGAGGGAGGGAGGGCATAAGTGTGAGTCTCATGGCTATCACAGCTGAAGGGAGGAAGCTAACTACTGTGCTTATTTCCTTTGAATTGACCGATGACTTGATTTTCTATAAGACTGCAAAGGCACCCTCAGCAATTCCTTCCTTTTGCCTTCATCAACCTACTTAAAGTATTTACTTGGGGGCCTGGAGGGAAGATTTAGCAGTTAAGAGCACTGACTGTTTTTCCAGACCTGTTTAGATGTCTAACATCCACACAGCACTCACAACTGTCTGTAACTCATACATGTGGTGCACAGATATACATGCAGGCAAAACACCAATATGCATTAGGTAAACAAATTACAACAGTGTCAGATCTTTTAGACGGACAATCTGACACTCATGAAACTTACTTGTGTTTGTCAAGTTCAGTGGCACATCTGACTTTACATATGACCTGTAAAGAGAGCGCAAAGAGTTTAAAAACGTGTGTAATACGGATAGTTTTCAATTTTCTTTGACTTTGTGCTTCCAATGATGCAGCTATAAAGTCCAGTGCTTTCAGCTGAATTACGGTGAAATAGAAATAGGTATCCATTTTTTTTTTTTTTTCCGGAGCTGAGGACCAAACCCAGGGCCTTGCGCTTGCTACTGAGCTAAATCCCCAACCTGGAAATATGTATCCAAATACTTAAGTTTCTATCTTAAGTGCCACACACAATTGTTAGACAGGTGGGAACCTTTTTATGAAGCAGATACTATGGTGGATGGCTCCTCATCGATCCTAAATATTTAAAAAAATAAGTTAGTTTGATTTTATGTGCATGGGTGTTTTGCTTGCATGCACATCTATGTGCCGTGTGTGCCTGGAGACTTTAAAGGCCAGAGGACATCAGACATCAGAGCCATGAGCTGGCATTATCTAATCTACAGTTGTGAGCTCAATGGGAGATGTGGGTGCTGGGAACTGAACCTATGTCTTCTGGAAGAGCAGGCAGTCCTCTTAAATCACTGAGCCTTCTTTCCAACCCCTACCCTAAACTTTTTATTAGTCAATAAAGCTTGTTAATTATCAATAGGGCTATGTTCACCAAAGATCATTTTCTTACTGGTAAAGTTGAACTGTAGTTTTTAGATAATGGGAAGGGATCGAAGGTTTTTATACCGACATTCCAAAGCACGGTGTTTCCCTAACCTGGTATTAACATACAGGCACAGACAGGGGCAGTGAAGAGCAGAAGTAGGAAGACTAGTTATGAGATTATAAAACGTGGCATGAACTTTAATGATTTGAAAAGACAGACAAAAACCAAAATGTTATGCACACACATACTGTTAAATACTCAGGGACTTACTGACTTCAGACAAATACTCCTTGAGAACTTACTACGATCCCTTGCTCTTGATATGGGGGCATGTCCCATAATTCCCAGCAAGTGGGAAGCAGAGGCAAAGGCAGAATGATGCCGGGTTTCAGGCTAGCCTGAGTTACATTGTTAGGCTAGCCTGAGTTACATTGTTAGGCTAGCCTGAGTTACATTGTCAGGCTAGCCTGAGTTACATTGTTAGACTAGCCTGAGTTACATTGTTAGACTGTCTCAAAACAAAGACAAGAGAACACAAAACAGTGGGGAAAGCCCAGCTGTCTCACGCCCTGTGTGTAAGGTGTCAAAAGATCATAAACATAATTGCTGTTTACACTTTGTAGAAACTCACTGCATAAAAGCAAAAGACAAACCACCTGTTTTGACATACTGGGGTAAAAAGACAATGGTGCTATCACAAAACCACGAAAGGAGAAAGAGAATGAGTTCAGGAATGGGTAAGAAGTAAGGGAGACTATGGAGCAAGGCAGGGCTTCTCAGAGGAAGCAGCTCTGAAAGGCGAATGGGTGCTCATGGGTTCTCAGCAGATGGGGGTTAGTCTAGCCATAGCTACTGCATGTGCCTAACACCCCTCTGTGTACCAAAAGGCCGATGTATGGCAGAGCCTGATATATTATCCCATTAGTCCCCTTACATCATTCTCAGACTCGCCCATTTTCTGACTTCTTTACCACACTGGATTATTTCAAGAGTCTTTTAATTGGTTTCTCTAAGTCCACTGTAACTCCATCTACTTCTTTAGAAGATAGCGCTTCCCTTTATCCCCGTTCCTTTTCTGTGCCCAAGTGATTCAGTTTTGAAACTGTGGTAAGATATATGTAACATAACATTACAATGTCACCGTTTATAAACATCTGCTCCAGTGGCAGTGAATACACTTACACTGCTGTGCAACCATCGCCATCAGCCTCTACAGCCTTTCTGTTCTTCAAGTCCCTTAAAAACATCCCCATTTTTCTTTCTTCCATCCTCTCATAACCATTTTATTTTCAGTATCCATAAATTTAACTCCTAATTATATAACTAGACTTATCCAATAATAAGCCTGTGACTTATTTCACTTAGATGTTTTTAAGACGTATCTGTATCAGAATTTCTTTCCTAAGACTATGTATATGTCTACATATATGCATATATATCATATACACATATACAATGTACATTTACTCATATATGTACATTATGATGTACATAATACATACATATGTATACATATATGAATAGTCAGTCTTAGGAAGGAAATATATATTTTATAAATATTAACTTTACTTATGCATTCACTCATCATTGGACATGTATGTAATTCTACACTTTTGTTATTTGTGAATGTTGCTATGAAGATCTACGTTCTATGTAAAATATTAAGATATCATTTGATAGTGGTACCTCTACTTCATTGCCTGTTTCCTTTTAAAAGTAAATCTGTAACTGACTATGTAATTCTAGGTCTTCTGTGGGAGCACCAAGTTCTGTTACCTCTTCAGCTTCATTAATATAAAATTCAGTGTTGAAACAACTGTATTTCTAAAGTTATTTTTTAGGTAACTTTTTTATATGAATGTATATGAGCATGTTTGTGAGCCATGTGTATGTCTGGTGCCTGCAGAGGTCAGGAGAGGGTGGTAAAACCCTTGGAACTAGGGTTCTGGATGGTTGTGGTGATTGGCACTGTCCCCAGAGCAATAAGTAGTCTTAATACTTTTTGTAAAGATACTGTGTCACTATGTATCCCCAACTGGCTAGAACTCTCTACATAAACTAGGCTGGCCCAAAACTCACAGAAACCCACCTGCCTCTGACTTGAGAGTGCTAGGATTAAAGGTAGCTATAGCAGTATTATGCAATGTTCAGGCTTTATTAATATTTTCGGTTATCTCGATAATGCCTTTATGGTGAAAAACCAGGAAGTATGCATCAAATATATTGTTTCTCTTACACTTTTGTTTAACTTTACCCTGTGTGTGTGGGCATGAGGGTTCCGTGGTACGCATGTGCATGTTGAAGGATAACTTACTGGAATCTGTCCTCTCCTTCCACCATGTGGATTCTGGGGTTGCAGTTGATGTCATTTGGGTTGGTGCCGTGGATCTTTGCCTCCTAACCATCTGGCTTTGTTTAGTGTCATTTAATATACTATACCTTTGTCTTTTCTAATATTACTGAAAAATGTGTTCTTCTCCCTTACATCTCCAGCATAACCATTTGTTGGTATGTGTGCTTCTCCACCTTGGATCGTTTTGGCTGTTTACTTATGACTGGATTTATGCTTTTCAGCTGGAATGCCGCAGAGCTAATGATGAAGTAGCCTTCTTATCAGGGACTCATGATGGTGTTTCCTTCAATTCCTACATTACTAACGCTGACGAGGTAGTTGGGGTTGAGTCTGTGAGTTTTCCCCACTGTTGGTAACCATTTTCTATATTGTAACTAGCAAGTATTGTATGTGTGTGTATTTAAACACTTTGTAATTATCCTTCAAAACTTTATTCACTAGATTTAGTATGTACAATTGACTCTTGTCTGCATGAATTACAGTACAGCATTGTCGTTATAAATCTCATAATACCATCCCAGAAAAAAGTGCACAGGCTTTAGTATATGTGGACTCGAGTGAAAGGGCTTGTATCCTACCTTATATTCTTTTAGTTTCTTGCCTTCAATCTTATGATCCATCCACTCTGAAATATTTACAACTTCTCGATAAAGTGGTTCAATTTTGTATATCTTTATGCCTTTGTACATGTTTGTACTTTATCTGGAATGTACTTTCATGATCATGTAACAAATTTCAACTCCTCAGGACTTCCAACTCACGACTTTTTATTGTTTGGTTAGGTGGCTCAGGGAAAGAGAAACTGTCATGTTTACATTACTAATCATACTCCATGAAATGTATTTTCATATTTAATTGCTTCTTGAGAAAAGTCACAATTTACTTATATCTAAAGGCTCACTTTTTATCACAATGCTTGCTTTATAGCAGAAGTTCAGAAAATATTTTTTTAAAATGATCAATGTATTCAGGTCAAAGACAGTACTTTGGTGTTATGGTGTAGTATAGGGGAGTGTGGAAAGGTGGAAGAAATCGAAGCTGGAAGGGCAAGGCAGCTTTTAATCACAGAGACCTTATATAAAGTGCTAGAGGAGTATTCTTTAGCCTGTTGCAAACTGTAATATGATTCTATTTGGGTGATTCTTCTACGATCATAGAAAATGGAGTGACATGAGGTAAAACTTTTTCATTAAATACCATTGATACGACTGAATCTACAAGATCATGTCCCCAGGTTAAAAACTTTTAACTTTAAAAGTCATATTCATTTGTGTGTATGAGTATGTTGGTATGTACGTGCCATGACGTGTGTGTGGAAGTCAGAGGACAACTTGTGGGAGCTGAGTCTCTCCTTTCACCACATGGGTTCTGGGAATTGAACACAGGTGGCCAGGCTTGGTGACAATTTCCTTTCCTGCTGGGTCATCTTGGCATAACTGTTAATAGTTTGTTGTTTATTTATGTAGTGTTGGTTTTCTTGACAAGGTTTTTTTTCTATGTAGCCCTGGCTGTCCTGGAATTCACTCTGTAGACGAGGCTGTCCTCCAGCTCAAGAGGTCAGCTTGCCCCTGCCTCCCAAGTGCTGGGATTAAAGGCATGTGCCACCACTGCCTGGCCTGTTACTCTGTTTTGAATCTAAGGAACTATTAGAATGAAGAACCAACTAATAAATGAAATAAATCAGATCATGGGCTTCGCTTTTATTTTTTAAAATTTATTACATCTGAATAGATACAAAGACGGTGAGTTTTAGAATGTATGAAGGAAACTACAGACTCCTGCCCAGGTGACAACTGAAACTCTAGTGGCAGATGCTTGAGGAACAAAGACGAGAAATAACCTGTGGTATCTTCATATTTAATAGATTTAAAAAGCACAAGAATGACAAAGAGAACTAAGGCCAGGAAGAGGAACAGAATTAGATCATTCATAGAAACCAGCAGGATGATTTCAACTAAAGGGGAGTATAGCCCACGTACAATTTCATGAAAAGCAAAAAATGACTAAAAAGGTAGCATTTGGTTGGGTGACTGGTATGTCACTAATACCTTGCAAAAAGGGTTTCCCTGTAGCCCACCTTATTGCATGTGCAAGTAATTCTGGCCCCTCACAGTGTTGCCCTATGGACTGGAGCCCAGAGACCTGACATAGAGCCCTGCTTGGGTAGCTGCTTTTAAAAGCCTAGAGTAATAAATGGCCCCTTTCTTTGACCTGTGAGTCTTATGTTTCTTTTGGCACAGTATAAAAATGGTGACAGGTACTCTGTTAACATTTCAAGCAGGGTGAAAAAGACCCTTTATGTTTCTGATCTAAAATCTTTTTGTAGAAATGAACTAAAAAGAAGGGGGTGAGGCAGAAACTGGAGGAAAGAGGAAAGAAAGCTGCACTACTCGAGAAGATTGTAGTGGAACAATTCAGGTGAAGAAATGCACACAAGAAGGAAGGAAAACTTAAGAGGTCTACGTGGAACGTTGAAAGTAATTTATAGACCATCTCTCCATTAAAAACATTTGAGTGCTGGGGAGATGGTTCAGTGGTTAAGTTACCTGTCATGGGACCTGCACCGTGCAAGGGAGAACAGATTCCTGCAGGTTGCCCTCTGATCTTCCCATTTGCTATGAGATGCCCACCCCCATAATATATACACATGTCCACTTACACATAAGCAAATGTAATACGTGAAAAATTGACACTATAGATTGAGACATTTTGATATAAATTGGGATTAGAAAATTTGGCAAATAGATTCTCTTTTATTCTTCTATTAAAGTCTATTTTTCAACATAAAGATATATTCTGGAGAAGAATATTCGATTTAAGCGTTTGGGACATGGATAATGTTAAGTGGAAGTATTTGAAAGAACTAAGGTGCACAGGTGCAGTTGACAACGGATATAGCCATCAAGATTTGTTGATTTTTTTTTTTTTTTTGGTTCTTTTTTTTCGGAGCTGGGGACCGAACCCAGGGCCTTGCGCTTCCTAGGTAAGCGCTCTACCACTGAGCTAAATCCCCAGCCCCAAGATTTGTTGATTTTAAAACTAAAGTAATCTAGTAGGGAAAAGCAACTGACAACATAGAATGTTCAGGTTTAACAAGGCTGTCTTCATGTATTGATTTAGGACTGTAAGTTGTGGGAACTATTCTGGAGAAGAGCTTCTTCTGATGACTGCACTTGTCTGGCAGAGCAAAGTGTCAAGAGATGAAAAATAACATGGAACAGAGAAAGAAGGGGTAAGATGGCCAAAGGGAGGCTGGAGAGATGGCTCAGCGGTTAAGAGCACTGACTGCTCTTCCAGAGGTCCTGAGTTCAAATCCCAGCAACCACATGGTGGCTCACAACCATCTGTAATGGGATCCAATGCCCTTTTCTGGTGTGTCTGAAGATATAATAAATAAATAAATCTTAAAAATAAGATGGCCAAAGGGATGGTATAGAAAAACAGATAAGTGAATTGAAGAGGTCTAGGAGAAAAGAGAAACACTGGTTAGAAAGAACAGCTCCATTTTAAAGAACCCGTGTTAATAGATAGCTTAAGCAGAAATGGAAACATTTTGGAAAACACTGAATTGAGGCTTTTGGTGGCTAGCAACATGGACTTTGAAAATGGTCCTCTACCAAAGGAGACAAGGCAAGACAAAAGTGCTGATTCACCCGAGGAGGTCCGGGTTATTATTATACTCAACGATGACCTAATCAAATGGCATAGATTTCAGAGAGGAGAGAGGAGATGATGGCATAACATCAGTGAAGAGTACTGAGAAGCAGAAGATAGACTTACTGTCTCCCTGCTACAAAAGCCACGGAGTGCCATCTGGGGATAGCCACATTTCAGAACAGGCCATTAAAAAGATCTTATCAAGAGGAGAGAGGGGGCTGGTTTAAAAGGGTAATTCATATTACTGGTCAAAGAATAATGGGTCTAAGAGGGATTTGAGCTAGATAAAACAGAATTAAAAGGTCGCTTACAACCTGGACTTGCAGAATAGATTTCAATGCATCATTTAACCTGTGGTTAAATAATATTTTTATTATGGGAATACTAAAAACAATATGGTACTAATATCAATAGACTCCAAATATTTGACAAGTGCATTGAACGAGATCGAATCCTTAGTGAAAATGGCCACTAGAAAAACATACACTGAACAATTATATACAATTTGTTAAGATGGCTAAGATAACTCATAAAACATAGTAGCATGTGTTTTACAAGGATTATTCGAAGCTTAGGACAGTAAATGTGTCAGTTCAGTTCGACGGAAAGAATGGTGAGAAAGTAGAAGGTAGGCAGGAATAAGGCAGTTTGCTCGGAGTACAGATGCCAATGGAGAAGATATGAAAAAACCCTGACATAGGGTTTGGTGATTAATGAAGATTTAAATAACATTTAATTTTACCTTATAACATTCGAGACATAAATAAGCAATCTGAAGCAGTTTCTACCCTAAAATGTAGATGTATGAATTCCACTTTAGTTTCTCAGAGGAGAGGTGAGTATAGCCTATTTTATGTACGAATATATCCTGTGTCAGTACCCAAAATATGAAGATGGCGCTATGGTCTGAATGTTTACATTTCCCCAAATTTATGTTAAGATATTAGTCCTCGATTTGAAGAGGCAACTGGAGCATGCTTAGGTCACATTGACGGAGTCCTCACAAATGAGGACTTAGTGTTCATGTAACAGTAACTTCATAGAGGATCCTACTGTCTTCTATCAACTGAGGTTACAGTGAGAAGCCACTATCTATGCTCCAAAGTGGGCTCTCAACTAGGCGAGTCTGCCATGTACTTTACAGTCTGTAGAATGATGAAGTAATTTTTTGTTATTCACAAGCTCGTTTATACTAGTCCATGGGATTCTGTTTCCTCAGACTGAATGGCCCAATGTTTAACCAGGAGGTAAGTGATGTTTATATCTCTCTGGCATGTAAGGCACAATGCTTTGAAGATGGTTTAAGTACTGAAATACTTTCCTGTGGAGTTCTTCTCACTTTTGTTGAACTGAAATTAAAAACTTTACCAGAGAGCTTATCTGTATAGAATTTAGAATTCATGCTAAAATGAATCACGATAAATATAATCTCTTCTCCATGGTGAATTGCTAGGCATACGCATCTAACTATGTAGATTACTCTCACGGAAGCAGCCGTCTACAGTTTCCATCTCAACTGCTCAAATCGCTGTGTAGAACGGTGCACTGTTCCGAAGCTTACTCATGCTGTTGACTACACAAGGTGATGGGGTCTCAGCTACTGCAGCTCTAAGCTCAACACCTCCTTCTTTTCCATGTCAGTCATTTATTTTTGGTTGTGAGCCTAGCCTTTAACGGCTGAGCCATCTCTCCAGCCCCAGTCATTTATTTAAAAGAGCTTCTGTCTTCTATTTTTTCTATCTTCATGTTCTTCCTAGGATACAATACCTCCTTGCATCTCTGATAGGAATCTAGTATATTGTGTTTTTAAAGTTTCTTTTTTCTACTTTGGTTTCTTTAAAGCTTCTTAAAGATCTGAAGGGGATTGCAACCCCATAGGAAGGACAACAGTATTAATTAACTGGACCCTTTAGAGCGCCCAAGGACTAAACTACCAACCAAAGAGTGTATATGGGGTCATCCATGGCTCCAGCTGCCTATGTAGCAAAGGACTGGCTCATCTGCCATCAGTGGGATGGGAAGTGCTTGGTCCTATGGAGGCTTGATGCCCCAGAGGAGGAGTATTCTAGAGGGGTGGGATGGGAGAGCACCCTCTTAGAGGCAAAAGGGAGGGGAAAGGGGTGCGAGATTCATGGAGGGGACATCGGGAAGGGGGATAACATTTGAAATGGAAACAAATAAAATGATTAATAAAAAATAAAGTTGCTTAAAATGATTTTATATAATCAAACTGAAGTGTTACATAAAATAAATTTCCAGAGATTCCACCTCACACCAGTCAGAGTGGCTAAGATCAAAAACTCATGCGACAACAGATGCTGGCGAGGATGTGGAGAAAGAGGAACACTCCTCCATTGTTGGTGGGATTGCAGACTGGCACAACAACTCTGGAAATCAGTCTGGAGGTTCCTCAGAAAATTGGACATAGTACTATCTGAGGACCCAGCTTTATCTCTCCTGGGCATATACCCAAAAGATGCTCCAACATTTAACAAGGACACATGCTCCACTATGTTCATAGCAGCCTTATTTATAATAACCAGAAGCTGGAAAGAATCCAGATGTCTCTTAACAGAACAATGGATACAGAAAATGTGGTACATTAACACGATGGAGTACTACTCAGCTATTAAAAACAATAACTTCATGAAATTCATAGGCAAATGGATGGAACTAGAAAATATCATTTTGAGTGAGGTAGCCCAATCACAAAAAAAAGCACACATAGTATGCACTCATTGATAAGTGGATATTAGCCCAAAAGCTCAGATTACCCAAGATACAATCCGTAGACCACATAAAGCTCAAGAAGAAAGATAGCCAAAGTGCAGATGTCTCGGTCCTTCTTAGAAGGGGGAACAAAAATATTAATAGGAGGAGATATGGAGACAAAGTTTGGAGCAGACTGAAGGGAAGGCCATCCAGAGACTGCCCCACCTGGGGATCCAACCCATATACATACAGCTACCAAACCCAGACAATATTGCTGATGCCAAGAAGTGCATGTTGACAGGAGCCCGATATAGCTGTCTCCTGAGAGCCTCTGCCAGACATGACAAATACAGAGGCAGACGCTCGCAGCCAACCATTGAATTGAGAATGAGGTCCCCATTGGAGGAGTTAGAGAAAGGATTGAAGGAGCTGAAGGGGCTTGCAACCCCATAAGAACAACAATACCAACCAACCAGAGCTCCCAGGACCTTAACCACCATCTAAAGAGTCCACATGGACAGACCCATGACTCCAGCTGCATATGCAGCAGAGGATGGCCTTGTTGGGCACAAATGGGAGGAGAAGCCCTTGGTTCTACTAAGGCTGCACTCCTCAGTGTAGGGGAATGTCAGTGTGGGGAGGCAAGAAGGGGATGTCAAAGTGGATGAGTGGGGGAGCACCCACCTAGAAGAAGGGGGAGAGGGATGTGATAGGGGGCTTATGGACAGGAAACTGGGGAAGGGAATAACATTTGAAATGTAAATAAAAATCCAATAAAAATACATTTCCAGATGAATATTGAATATACTTATATTATTTTTACCTAAAAATGAAATTAAAACAACAAAATGCTCTCATGAAAAGCATAAACCCATGAATCTAAAAAAGAATGTGAAAGGACACTAAAACAAAATGTGGAGTCTAGAAAGCAAGTAAGTTGTGTGTACACACATGCCTGTGTAGATGTTTATATACTGCTATCCTCAGAAAGCCTGCTTGCAAGACTGGCCCATGCTGTGAATTGTAAACTGACATCAAGAGGGTTCCCATAATTTCCTAAAAGATAAGGGTACAATTAACTGTAAATATAATATGGCTTATATTATATCCTGGACTTTTTCCTCAGTCTAGAATTTTAGTTACATGTTAAATAGAAGCTGGTCACCTGGCAAACCCCCAGGAATATCAAAATCTCTTCTTGGTAGACAACACTTTATGTGTGATGTTACAACTTGTTGCCAAATGAGTTAAAGTATATCCTGTGAGGTTTCATTAGGAGAGAGCTGTATAGTCTAGACTTTATAGCCAGGTAGCTTACCGATTGAACTTTGTATCTTTTCACTGTAATAAAGTATAATCAAGAGGAAAATTGTGAGTCTTTCTAACGAAACAGCAAGCCTAACGGTGGTCTTGGAACCTCATCACTATTTATGACTACCAAGTTGTATTACTCCCAAGCCAGGAGCAAGGAGGCTGAAAAGTAGCTGATAAACACTTTAGAATTGCCAAAGCTACATGAGCCAGGAAGAACCAGGTATCACTCTAGGGCAGGTAAAATGGGGGTAAATAATACTGGCTTGAGAGGTGAATCAATAAATCTCACCTTCCAGTTCCTTGGGAAAATACCCTCCTTTACTCTAGCAGGTACCTGTGCATTTGTTCTATGAATAAGTCAGCAAAAAGCTTTTGTCTTAAAATATAACATTTACGTACTAGGCACAGTTAACAAGTTTGTTACCACACTAAAAACAGAGTGCGAGGGTGTAACCAGGTTTAAGTATTCTCCTCTCCTCCAGCTTTCTTGCCTCAGTCTATTCTTAAAATGCTGGAATGAACTTCCGATTCTCTAAAGGAATCTGATCAAGGTAAGAGGTAAGATCTAAGGCCACATGCCTCCGTTTCAGAACCCCAGACCTCCCTCACACATAGCTCAAGGTGTACATGCCTCACCCACATGATCAGTGTCTTTCTAACTTTGAACAGCAATCCAACTGCAAACAGAGAGCCACCTCAGAGTCTTTAATAAAGAAGGATGAGATCAAAACAAATAGAAAAAAGAAAAAGGAAGTAAAATCAAGCAAACAAAAATGGTCAATATACTCAGATAGATTAAGATAATGCATTTATGAAACACAAAATGCTATTGATAAAGAACTCCAAGAAAAAAATGAACTCATGGAAGAAATGACAACGTCAAGGGAAGGGCTGAAAGTGGAGAAAATCTTTCCTCAAAAGTAGAAAAAAAAAGGCACTTGTAAATATAGATAAGGAGAGAAAATAAAAACCTCAATCTAGAATGCAAAATACCCAATGCAAGACGATAAAAACAGAAAAGAGACAAAGAAAAGGAGAAAAAGCAAGGTTAATTTCCTAATAAGTTTTCAGGGTGACAAATACTGTTTCATAAATGTCAATGTCATCAATAAAAGAAACAAGTTATTAGTTGTTAAAGATTTATATAATTAATATGACCAAGCAAATATAGTCAGAAATCTATTAGCTTTACATAGTCTTTATGCTTCTGAAAAGTTTAAGCTAAAATTTTTAGAAATAAAGTATAAGTTTATGGGTGAGAAGAAAATTTGTGAGCTTTCAAAGAAACTAAATATTACTATAAATGGTTTATTAATTTACATTGGAAAGTTTGCTGAAGATGTCAATGTGTCCTATATTTAAGGAATATGCAAAACTTATTTCTTAACCAAAAGTGGAGATTTATGCCTCTAGAAGATGGATTTAAATATATTTCGAAACTGAAACTCTTTTGTCATTTAATACATTTTCCAGTGGCAAATGCCCTATGGTGTACTGTAGTGCTTGTTCATATAGTCCTTCATGTTTTTGAGTCAAGAAGATGGCAGAATTGCTTCTGCAAATACAAGAATGCACTGAGGAATATCAGTTCCTGTGAAACGACGAGGGAAAAGGGGCAGGCTGTGTCAGACACAGGGAATCCTGGGGGTACAAAGAAGTATAAGGAAAGTTGTTTATATCTTTCCTCTTGACTTCTTTCTCTTTTATTACATTTATTTATCAGTGTATATAGACAGGCAGCAGGCAGGCAGGCAGGCAGGCAGGCAGGCAGGCAGGCAGGCAGGCAGGCAGGCAGGCACACACAACTTCAACATTTTGTGGATCTCAGAGGACAAGTTGTGGAAGTTCTCTCCTTTTACCATGTAGACCCTGGGGACCGAACTCAGGTCACTGTACTTGACGGAGGAACCTTTACCTGCTGCATCATCTCTCTGGCTCACCTTCTGGTTTCTTAAAGGCAAAATGGCTTGAATGTAAATACCAATAACCACTAACAGTGGATTAAAACCTGGTGATAGCATACCATGATAGAGAAAGCATTAGTGTAGCCAGGAGACCTGAATTTCAATTCTTCACATTTCTAATGTGGTTCACCACAAACCTTAGTTCATCATCTAAAACTGGGGTTAGTATCTACAAACCTTTCTTCATCCTATAGTAGGAAACAATGGCACAACATACATTCTCATAGATTAAGAGAAGTGACTGTTGTTCAAAGTTCATTGTAGGAAGCCAGACAGAAGAAAATCTTAATTTTAGGGATGCTCTCTTCCTTAGCCACACTTTCCCACCTAAAATACTAGTGCACAACAGTTGTGTCTTACTGTGCTGTGTTTACTTTCTGTATTTTAAAACAGTATTTTAATATTTACGGCATCGAGATAGATACAAGTAGCTCTATTTTAAACATGGAAACATACTGATACACAGAAGTTAAGTAGCCTTCTCAAAGTCAGCAAGAGTCGAAGGATTAGGACTTAGTGTTCGATTTTTTTGTTTGTTTGGTTGGTTTTGAGACAGGGTCTCAGTATGTAGACCAGGATGGCTTCTCACAGTGATCCTCCTGCTTCTGCCCCCTGAGTGCTGGGATTAAAGGCAGTGTTCAAGTTGTTAACTGCACCACCTGTCTTCCATATTTAATGTTCCAGCCAGATTCTGACAACTTCTAGTTTACAAACCTGAAAAAAAAAACTCCACAACTTGTTTAGAGTTGGTCCCTTAATCCCAACAGCTTCTAGTCTGTTTACTCTTCCTAAGAGATACTTATGTGTAATGCTCCTAGTAGGTCAGCACATGACTTTCCTCCCCCTGCTGCTAAGTATATGTATCTACTCAAACTTAAGTTATTCCATCAGCTCTGGTATTAAATGTCCTTGCAGAACAGATTTGTCAAAATCTGAGTTAGAATCTAAGTCTTGAACATTCTGTTCTGTAAGATGTTTCACAAAATGAGAGAAAGGAAATGAGGAAACACTTGACCAACCAAAGAATTTAATATGAGGTTGCAAAGGAGAAAAAATTGTATCCTGTTAAATATATGACATCATCTCAAAGGAGTCCAAATGACTGAATCAACAATCGGGAAGTCCACCATACTAGAAGAGAAAATAGCACAAAATTTAAAGACAGTATTTTTATCTCTGAAGAACTGAAGTCTGGAAAAAACAAATTGTACATTATGATTAATATGGGGACAGACTGGCAGCTATAATTCAATTAGATTGTAAGAACATCACTGATGTGTTGCCTTCAGTCTGCCTTTAATTCCAGCAGCTGTAAGGCAGAGGTAGGCAGATCTCTGTTGAGTTTGAGGCCAGTCTGGTCTATATGAGTTCCCAAGACAGCCAAGAGCACACAGAGATCCTGTCTTAAAACAAAACAAAACAAAACAAAACAAAACATAATTTAAAAATATCCAGCTGCATCTTATTCTAGAAAGCAGATAAAGGACTGCAAAATTTCCTTAAAGTACATGTAAACTAGACTCTGGCATAGCATAAGCTATAGTGTAGTAGAAGGCAGATGTTTATGATATATCCTGTGTTCTATGGTACTTCCTATATACCCGGTTAGACTTGAGATAAAATGAATAAATCGCTTAGACTTCATTTGAACTAATACTGGTGAGTATTAAAATGTAATTAATGTGTTGTGGTATGGTTGGTTTTGCTTGTCGACTTGACATAATCTAGAATCACCCGTGAAGGGAGTCTCAATGAAGAACTGTCTAGACTAGGCTGGTTTATGAGAGATTTTCTTAACTGAGTTGATGGAGATAGGAGGATCCATATTGAAGGTGGGGTCTTCTATTAACCCAGCAGTTTTCAAACTGTGGGTCTCAACCCCTTGGGGCCCATATCAGATATCTGCAAATTAGATATTTGTGTTACCACTCATAACAGTAGCAACGAAATAATTTTATGGTTGGGGGTCACCAAAACATGAGGAAGTGTATTACACGGTTGCAGCATTTGGAAGGTGGAGAACCACTGCTTTAATTGGTTTGGGCTGAATGAAACAGTGAGCCGAGCATCAGAAGCACGCAAACATTCATTATTCTCTGTTCCTAATTCTGGCTATAACCAACTCCCCCACGCTCCCACTGTTGTGACTTCCCTGTAGTGATGGACTACAGCCTGGAACTGGGAACTAAAATAAACCATTTCTCAAACCTAAGTTGCCTTTGTCAGAGTTATTTTTATTGCAGCAATAGGAAACAAAACTAACACAGTTTGTTACATGAAAATTATAAAGATTTTATTTGGTTGCTTTGTTACTTTAAGAAAGACCATCCAGAAACAGAAGAGGAAGACAAAGTAAAATTCAGCAGTTACCCGTGCTGGGAATGACCCACAAGAATGCTTTGCTTGCCTTATCTAATAGTAGTGACAATATTTTCTCAAATGATATTTATAAGAAGATTTCCTATTTGTTTAATTTTGAGACAGTGTCTTATAGCCCAAGCTATCCTGGAATTCACAATTAGCTGAAGTTTACCTTGAACTCCCGATCTTCCTGTATCTGCTTCCCAAGTACCAGGGTTAACAGATTCCCCACTTTAAGAAGTATGCATTTTTGGGCTAGGGGGACGATTTGATGACCTGAATTCTATCCCTGCAGCGGACAAAGTGGAAGGAGAGCACGGACTACCGAAAGTTGTTCTATGACCACCACATGTTCTGCAGCATGTTCATACATGTATGCATTTGAGCATACATACACAATACATGTAAAAAAAAGAAGTACACATTTCTTTCTCTTGAAAAGTCACGTTATTTTCTTATATTGTCTTACAGTGGAAACTGTTAATGTGGATGTCTTCTTAAGACCTGGTGTCTTTAATTCAGTCACCACAGTTCTCTAAGCGCCCATCTTAGCATTTGAATTTAGGACCCTTGTTAAGACAAACTAAGTAGGACCCCTGTTTTAAACTAAATTAAGTAAGTGAAGTAAAAAAAGAAAGAGGAGGAAAGGTTAAGGGGACTGAAATTTTTCTGCTGTAAAATTACATGGGAGATCTCTTTGAATAGTGTGTTCAGGCTTCTCTGAAGAAGTGTTGCTCAGGAAATGAGAGGAGTGACTAAGAAAAGGAAGAACACTCTAGGAATCAAAAACCATGGGGATATTGTATTAAGAAAGGAAACAATACAAAGGACTGAGAGAAAGAACATGTACTGTGGCTGGCATGGTGAGGAATAAGGAATACTTTGCAAGATGCGATGCCTTGTAGTATGTACAAATTTGTCTTTATCTTAAAGAGTAACTATAGCTAATAAAAGAATCTAGGGAGAGAACCTCTAAAATTAGATAGACTCCTGTTGGAGAAGGATGATGCTAGCAACAGTGCAGAGACTGAACCTGTATGTGTGTAGGTGTGCTAGAGAATACAACGTAGCTGGGCAGCTAACTACTACGGACTATTCAGCAGGCTCAAGTAGCTTGAACCAGGTATTGTGATGGGGGATGGACTGAAGAGATGTTGGCATTTGGTGATAGAGTGAATGTAAGTATGCACGAGAAGGCAGCATCAAGTATTACCTGTAGCTTCTTAATTACATAAAAATCAGAAAGCAGTGAAAATCATGGGAATGAGGAATAGAATGGAGAGCTAGGTTTTGGGAGAGATACGTGTAGGGTGGAGACAGAGGACCGCAGTCATGCTGAGTCTGGGTGCTGGAGATAGTGGACAATATGTCAGGTAACTGCAAAATCTAGAAAGTCGGGGCTCAGAGATGCAGTTCGGGTGAACCAGAGATAGGTATAAAATCATCACTTGGAAAGGGGAGATAGGCTCACATTGTTAGAACTGCCAACCTCTGGTGTTAAAGGAGAAAGGCAGAGTCACTTCCTACTGGTTAATTTGAATTAGTATTAAAAATATGGAATGAACTTGCTGACATGAAGGTCATTGTGGGTCACAGGCAACATATTTTGTAGAATTATAGGGCAAAAGAAAATTAAAATGAAGAGAAAAACTATGTTCTGAAGTACTATGAAAAACTGAAAAACTATGTACACCTAAAGACTTTGATTTTGCACTCTAGGGGCTGACGCAGGAGGACTGTGTGCTGGGGTGTTTGCCTTTAATTCTAGAGCTCAGGAGGCAGAGGAAGAGATAGGCAGATCTGTGTTTGAGGCCAGCATGGGCTACCGAGGGAGTTCCAGGACAGCTGGGGCACAAAGAGATACTTGTCTCGAAAAACCAAAAAGAAAAAAAAAAAAGAAGAAAAGAAAAAAGGATGTTAACATTGCTAAAATTTTGCTAAATTTCAGGCTTTTTTTTTGTGTGTGTGTACATGGCTAATATAGATTCAAACTTATTTTTACATGACAACTTGCTTTAAAAATTTCTAGATAAATTGTTTTCCATGCTGGATATTGAATCTAGGGTCTCACACACACGCTAAGGTAAGCAGTGTACTACAGATTCACACTGTCAGCCCTCACAAATACTTTTGTGATAGAATTCTAATGTAGTGCCTTTGGGATAAGGTAGTGCAGGCTATAAAATTCCAGTTC
This sequence comes from Rattus norvegicus, assembly GCF_021556685.1. NCBI lineage: Eukaryota > Metazoa > Chordata > Mammalia > Rodentia > Muridae > Rattus > Rattus norvegicus. Next base: position 22,420,876 of record NC_141548.1, on the reverse strand, counting down.
TTGAAAATTTACTAATAGCGAATGACCAATATTATATGCCATGTATCATTTTAAATATTCATATTTAATCTAATCCTCATAATAATCCTATAAACAGGTATTCTCATTGCTCTCATTTTAATAAGCAAGGTGGAAGGCACAGAGCAACTCAGTAATTTACCTAAGTAACTTAAATGTGTAGTTACATTTTCCATTTACCACTTTAGCTTTTATTCCTGGAGTAAACAGAATCCTGTTAAAGGAGATGTCAGTCTAACTGGAAGCATTACTAATGTAAGACATACCATACATCATCAGTGTATAGAATTCTGAGTTTTGAAAGATATATACCAACTGAGAGACTATTTATAAATACGGAATGCTCCCATACCTGTCCAACTGGTATTGGGCATCTGACAAAGAACTCTTTTCCAGACTCCAGTGCCTACTTGCTACAGATTACTGTGCATTTAAAAACATTTACTATAATTAGAATAAGTGAAGTCATTTGGGACGGGGAATCTGCTTCTTTTATTCAGTCTACTGACTTTGAGAAACACTTTATGTCGTGTGTGCTTAAAAAACAACCTAACAGTAGTGGTACTCTTTTGTGTGCCATCCTTTTGATGGGCATTGGGTCAATTTCTGTTTTGTAAATAAACCTAGTATGAACTTTCATATATAAGGCTTTCTTATTTAAGACAGTAATGGCTAGATTGTGTGACAGACTTACACTACAGTTTTTAAAGCTTGTTTTCCAAACTGGTTGAAAAGCCTTACACTTATTCAGTACCCCCACCCCCCCGCACAGAATCTTTAAAAAATGACTTATTTATATGTGTGTTGGTGTTTTGTCTGCATGCATGCCTGTGTGAGGGTGTTATGTTAGATGCCCTACAGCAGGAGTTAACAGAGAGCTGTGAGCTGCTTTACGGGTGTTGAGAATTGAAACTGGGTTCTTCTGAAGAGTAGCCAGTGTCCTTAAGTGCTGAGCCACCTCCCTACCCCCAGCCCCGTGTATACTTCTAATTAACTTATATCTTTAGCAGTCCATAGTATGGTCAATCTTTTACATTTTATAATTCCTAATCAGCGTTCAGTGATTAATTAATCATGATTGAATTTTAATTCTCCGGATAATTAATCATCCTGACCATCTTTTAAGTGCTTCTTGACCTTGTGCAAATCTCTTTACTAAGTGTGCCTTGAACTCTTTTGCCTATTTTTCTTATAGAATTTTAAGAGTTTTTAAATACATTCTATATATAATTTTGCCAGATATATGTTTTGTAAATTTTGTTTCACCTTCACTGTTTTTTGCAAAAACCAAAAGTCTTTAATTTTAAGAATTCGTTTGTCAGTTTTGGTTCATGATTTTTATCTTCTAACCAAGAAATTTTGATCTCGCCCAAGAAAACAAAAATTTTCTTCTACAAATCTTGCTTTTTATTTACACTTTTATGACTTATATCAAGCAGATTTTAAAGTATGGTGTATGGTAAGAATCAATCTTCATTTTTCCCATTTGTATATTTAACAACATTTTCTCTTGATAAATTTTGATATCTTTGTAGAACATGTTGAATTGAGTGTGTATGTCTAATTCAGAACTCTGAATTCTGCTTTACTGATATGTCTTTATATTAGTATTATACGGCGTTGATGACTTTAGCTTATAAAACTTTTTTTTTTTTTTCTGGAGCTAAGGACCGAACCCAGGGCCTTGCACTTGCTAGGCAAGTGCTCTACCACTGAGCTAAATCCCCAACCCCTATAAAACCTCTTGAAAAACCAAGTAGTATGATTCTCCAACTTTATTACTCTTTTTCAAAAGTTTAAGGACTTGGGAGTCCTCTATTCCCCACAAACAATATCCCAAGTATTTTATAACTTCTGCAGAGATTGTAATATGGGCTGTATTTCATACATAGCTCGAATTGGAGAAGTTACATCTTAAAACAACACATCCTGTCAGGTATGCCTTTCCTTTACATACATTTTGGTCTTTTCAGTGCTAGGGATCTAACCCAGGGCTTTGTATATGTTAGCTGAATATTCTATTATCAAACTATATATGTATATATATCTTTTAATTTCTCTTAATGTTTCATAGTGCTTATTGCATATCTTGCATTATAGTACATTTATTCCTAAGTACTTTAATTTTTAATACTATTGTTTTATAAGCGAAACTTTCTCAATTTCAGCTTCCAAATTTTTTTTTGTAGTATAAAGTCTATTCTGTAATTTTAGTTCTAATAGTTTTTGAAGATTCTTTAGGATGTTCGACCTCAGCAATTATGTCATTTACAAATACAATTTTGCTTTCTCTTTCTAAATACTAAACTTATTTCCCCTTTTTTGTTTTATTGTAAGTGCTAGGACCTCCAATATAGTTTTAATTTTTAAAACATTTTAATGTGAGTTGGTGTTCTGCTTCTGTGTATGTCTGTGTAAGGGTTTCAGATCTCCTGGAACTGGAATTACAGTCATGAACTGCTATATGGGTGCTGGGAATTGAATCTGGGTCCTTTGGAAGAGCTGCCAGTGCTCTCAACCACTGAGCCATCTCTCCAGCCCCCCACTGGATTTTTTTTAACCATTTTATTTTATAGGGCTGGAGAGATGGCTCAACAGTTAGGCACTTGCTGCTGTTTCAGAGGACCCAGGTAGCTAACAACTGTCTGGAACTCAAGTTCCAGAGGAGCCAATACCCTCTTCTTGCCTCCCTGGGCACCTGTACTCACATGATCAGCTTTCTTGACAATTAAGATTCTCGCAGTAATGATGTTATAAAATGCTTTGAAAATATTAAATCCATTAAAACATAAGACAATCCAATCCTGCCTTCAGTCAAAAAGTATAGGCTCAGTCATAGTGAAAGTAGGATCAGGTTAGTGGATAAATGGTAGATGAGTAGGTTTACACAAAAGCAGTTTCTATTCATTGCACATAGTCAAACACTGAACTAAGCCATTTCCATTCAATAGTAACTTGTGATGTAAGATATTTAGTTTGTAGACTTTTCAGTTACTATATCTTAGAAGCTTTGTTAGTAATATTTTACCATGAGTAATTAACTTTTTCTTTATTTAAATCGAGAAAACCTACGCATTCACAACATGTACAATCTTTAAGCACAAAATATAAAGATTATAAACAACCCACATATTTGTCTCACTCATCAAAATAAGGTAATTGTACACATTACATGTACATAGTACATGCTTTCTAGAATTTAACTTTTATATCATTCAATAATATAGTAGCTGTAGTTGCCATGAGACAAAAACATGATAAATTAACTTGTCCTTAGGAGTTTCCATCTTAGGTGGTAAAAAAAAATACATTTGTGGGAAATAATATAACAGATTAAGATAGCTGGAAATTGAGCTACATTTTATTTAAAGTGTCATTGATATTTAGAATAGTACCTTTTGTTTGAAGAAAAATAGCATTTATGAAGTTAAATTTTTAAATATCATATTTTAGCTCTTTTAGCATTAGAATCAAGCCATTGCATTTTATACTGATCAAGCAACTAGCATTTATATTATAGAAACTGGAAGGAAAAAAGAATCAATTATGGACCTCAAAGATGAACTCATTCGTTTTGGCATGCAACGTAGGGCTCCAAAGATAGTATACTAACTCTTACGTTGTCTTTTTGTATGTCCTAATGAAGGATAGAGTCAGAACAATCTTTTTAAAGACTGAAATCTTTGCTAGGGAAAATATAAAAGTACACAACCTTATCTGGTAAAGGTCATGCTCTACTGACACTGCCAGAAAAAGTTCAATATCTGATTTTAGGTTATTATACTTTTCCATTACAAAAATCAAAACGATGAAAAATCAGAAAGAAATATATTTAGCTCAATTCCATTCAGGTATAACCCAGAAGAATGAATGGTTTACAGTTCTTAGCTTTTAAAAACTATGTGTTTTGGAAGAGTCACCATAAAATATGTTCAAAGTAGTAAACATTGCTTTCTATGTTGTAATGATCTATGGTTCTATTTTTAAACTATGTATCTGTGAGGGGGGATGTGCATGTGAATATAGGTATGTTGGCACCTACAGTTACAGTTGTAAGCTACCACAGGCAGGTGCTGGGTTCTGGACGGTCTTCTGTGAGAGCAAGTGCTCTTAACTGATGGGGCAAATCTTTTGGCTGGATCCAGGGTTCTTTATAATGAAAAGTTTGAATGTTTTTAAGTCCTCATACATGGACACAACAAATGTTTTAAATTAAAAGCAAAATGGAATTTGTATTTAATATGAAAGTAAAGACTTTGGGACATTATAAATAATAGTTTTGTTTTGGTCAACAAACTTTCTCTACAATTGTGCTATAGTATAAAGAATTTAAAAGCCGAGATGGTAGCAATGACCACAATTCCATCACTTGGGAAGCTGAGGCAGGGGGGTTTTAAGTTTGATAGCATCTTGGTATACACAGCAAATTCCAGGCCAGTCTGAGCTAATTAGCAAACCCATCCGAAAACAAAACAAAAATTGAAATAAAGAAACAACTCCTTGCAGAGAAAAATGTTACTAATTCAGAATGATCAATGGAAAATGTACTTCCAGTTACTTGGAACTGTTATTTAAAAGCTGTCATCCAGAGCCGGGGATGGTGGTATACACCTATATTTCTTAATATTTGGAAGGCTGAAGCAGGAGGATGGAAAGTTCAAGGCTACCCTGGAGTACATAGAAAGCCTGCCTCAAAAATCTCAAGAAAAACAAATTCACTCTTTTTTTTTTTTTTTGAGGCAGAGTACTACAGTGTGTAATCAGAGATTCTCCTGCCTCTGTCATCTAGGTGCAAGGATTATAAATGTGTGCTAATATACTTACCTTTTAAGTTCAGTTGTTACATAGGCCATACTGTCTTAGAACTATGTAGTTTAGGCTGCCTTCAAAAATCATGGCATTCTTCTAGCCTCTCCCTCCCAAGTGCTGGGATTATAGGTATATACACTTGACTTCAAATACTCTTTTAGGTATAGATATCAATGAACTGGGAAATAAATTCTGATTCAAATGTCTATTTTAAAGCAGGTTTTCAAAAAAGGACATTTATTCAAGTATATGTCTTAAGATTTTTAGTTTTATTATAAAAGACAAATAACCCCTTTCCAGAAGAAACTGAGAAACAAACAAAAAACCTTTAGTACATAGTATTTTAAAAATTATATTTCCTAGAGTAAGATTTTTTCCAAAAAATTGTATCATACAAACAAGTGATTCATTTAATAAGACTTTCAGACTCTAATGTTTACTTGGACTATCAGTGATAAAATATGTGAATTTTTCCCTAGATATTCTTATTTTTTTTGTTCTAGAGATACTTTTTAGAATTTTGTGTTTAAATACAGTTGATATTTTTCTATTATGATAATGTTTTGGCCACTTTATTTCCCTTTGAGTGAGAGGTGCTGGCTGGTAGAAGAAGATACAAGTGAACCCTTAAGGCATCCAAGATCTTACTCAGGCTGTTGGTAACTTGGATGTATACATACATAAAATTTACCTGGCTGCATGTTTCAGATTGTACACTTTCTGATTATGTGTTACACCTCAAGTGAAAGGGTGGTGTTAGCAAGGCCCAATGAATTGTATATATAATTTCTTAAGACTCCTAGCAAATGGACTTTTAATCATTTTCAGGTAGCTTAACTGTATCCGAGGGCTAAAGTAAGGCTTCAACGGTGAGAGATTACTAATGTTCTATCAGAAGTGTCAAGAACAACTCAGTGTCAGTTTAATATGTGTTATAGTTGCTTAAGCAATCAGATGATCCTCAAATGTGACACTGTCGTAGCATGTTTATTTGATTTACAATTGCATATGCTTTTCGCTTTTGCTTAAGGGTTTGCGTTTTTGTGGTATTATGTGGTTTTTGTGGTATTATGTGGCTAGAGACCAAAATAAAGTTCGGTTTTGTTACTTAATAATTTTTTTATTAGATATAGCTTATATATAATAATTGTATATGGCTAAAATTACAATTGTGATTTTTAAAAGCATTTTAAAAATGCTTTCTGTTTTCCTGTTTATTAGGGGAGAAAGAGTTGGTTTATGTAGAAAAAAATATAAACGATCTGATTCAAAAGTGCCTTTTTGGTTACTTTTCCTTGGAACTGTGTTAATTCTCATCACCTCCAAAAGCCTTTGAGAGGATTAGCTGCATAGACCAATACCGTTCTATATTAGTCAGTATTAAGTGTATGATGTCACCTTTTTTTCTTTTCTCCGAAGCTCTTATTTCGAGGGAAAGGAAGACTTTTGGGGGGCAAACCTGACAACACTAAGGTGTAAACACCACTGATATACATGATTGACAACCTTATACCCCCAACCTGTCTGAAATGGGTCAAATACCAAAGTGCTGCAGAACAATGCAATCCAACCAGCAATTCCCGGTAAAAGAGAAAGGGGGTGTGATTAGACTCCAGCTATTAAGCAAGTTGTTGAAAAAAACAGTTCCGTGGTTTGTTTCTGCAACAGGCACAGGTTAATCGTCTATCTTTTCTCCTAATTAGCTCTCCCCTAAAGGGCTGTGCTGTAAAGAGACCGACTAAATCGCCAAAGCAAGCAGCAACTGGGACAGACACTAAGGGCTTTATGGAGGTCCTTCGACCGTCCCGCAGCATCGGTTATTGATCGTTCAACCCGTCGGGGAAGCGATCGATCGGAATTTGTGTAAGGTGTATCGAGCCACAGTTAAGGAGATGCAGGGGGGAATATAAGCTTCTAATAAAAGAAACGCAGCAACAATAGCGGAGGAACAGCTCTGCCTGGTGACGTAATGGCTGGCAGAGGTCCAGCTTCAGCAGAGCTGCCTCTACCTCAGCATCCAACCTCCCTTAACCCGGTCCAGCCCCGACAGGGCTACCGGAGCTGCTACTTCTTACGATGCCTCTCTGTGGTCGCCCCCAACGCCTTATGTGGAGGTCTGGGACACTGAACAAAGGGTGTCCTACTGTCTTAAGTTATCGGGGCAGGCATGCACTCACTCATTCTCATTCTCTCTCATTCTAATTCATATATATTCATTCTCTCTCTCTCTCTCTCCTCTCCCTCTCTCTCTCTCTCTCTCTCTCTCTCTCTCTCTCTCTCTCTCTCTCTCTCTCTCTCTCTCTCTTTCACACACACACTCTTCTCTAACCCCTCAGGCACCGAGTCCATCAGCGGCTTAAGTTGAGGGAGAGGGAAAGACAGGAGTGTCTGTCTCGCTGTCCCCAGGCTGCTCTCCGGCCACCTCCCCCGCCCCAATCCCAGTCAGTTTCGGCAGGAGTGGATCCCGGCGGCCCCGCTCCCCCGCTCGCCGGTCCTCCCGCCTTACCTCTGCCAGGTAGAGGTTGAGGAGACAGAGCGTGGAGAACTGGAGGCAGGAGGGGAAGCAGTAGAGCAGCCAGTGCGGGAAGAAGTGCAGGCGAGAGGGTGGCCGCAGCAGGGGCAGAGAGCCGCTGAGGGAGAAGGCGGCCGAGAAGAGCGTGGTCCTGAGCGCTGCCCACGCGAGACACAGGAAGAGGCAGAGGCTCTGGTAACTGAGCCGCCGTTCGCGGTACAGGAGCAGCCGCCACAGCTGCAGGTAGGCAAAGGCGAAGAGCGCGGCGTAGAGCAGCGCGTGCAGCACGCTCAGCGCCAGCTGCACCGAACCGGGAACCGCGGCTCCCGAGGCCGCGACGGCGCCCCCGCCGGGCGTCGAGGGTTCGCGGCCGGCCGTGGGGACCGCGGCGGCCGCCGGCCCCGGCACAGACTCCCTCATGAGGGGACGTGAGCAACCGGGAGGGAGCGCGGGAAGGAAGCGGCCGGAGCGATCCCCGGACCTCCCGCCCACCCCAGCCTGCGGCCCCGGGCAGCGCCGTGACAGGAGTCGCAGCCCCGCGCGGTTGCCGCGGCTGCCCTCGGGCCCGCCTCCCCCTCCCCCGGGGGGTGCTCGGCTCCTCCAGCCGGGGCTCGGCTCCGCAGCGGCAGAAAACAACTCTCGGCTGGAGACAATCAGCTGAGAAACCCGAGCTTTTGAGGCGCTCGCTCCGCACTGTGAGCTGCCCGGGATTGGCCCGGGCGGGCGCGCCCTCTGGGCGCCTCTCTCGGAAGACCACGGGCCACAGAGCCTGTCACTCCAGACTTCGTTAATCTGATTGGCTTCCCGCTTTCTCCTCGCCTCCCCCCGCCCCTCTCCCCACCCACACTGCTGATTGGCCCAGCAACTGCAAGACTTCCTCGCGCCGGCGGGAGGACTCCTGATTCTGACACCTGGAGCTGTTTTCGCTCCGCCCCCTGGTCTTCTATTGGTTGGAGTGTCGCTTACGTAAGGAGCACGAGGAGCAGGCGGAGCCCCGGGGGTTGTTTTTTTCGCCCAAGAGACTGATTTTGCGGAGGCAGTGGCGGCCGTGGGCGGTGAGATCTCTCAGGTAGTCGTAGTCGCTTTGAGAGCCGCCTTGGGGACCAGCCCCTGCCCCGCCTTCTGTCACTGGGGTAGCGGGAAGTGCTGGCTTCAGAGACCTTTAGTTGCACTGCACGAGGATCTCAGGTAGGTGGGTAGCGCGGGCCTGGAGGCTTTGCCTGCAGGATTGCATGCATATCAGCATCCGGCAGCGTTCCTCTAGCCATGCTGCTTGCGGAGCTCCGGCTTCTGATTCAGCTCACCTGTTTCTGGGGCACCGAACGACACTGGTTTTGACTTCTTATTTTCCTTTTCTTTTTCTGAGTGAGCAGGAGGAAATGCAGGGCGAGGGAAGCGAATGAATCAAAGCACGAGCGGAAGCAGTAAGTAATCAACCCTTCCATCTCTCGGGAAGAGGTCCTTAAGGTGGTACTGGGAACAAATGAATGTTAAGGCCTTCTGCAAAGGGAAGGTGATTCTTTGAAACTTAGAAATTTAGAGAGCTGTCTTGGGCGAGGGCGGGGTGTGTGTGTGTGTGTGTGTGTGACAGAGCAGTAACAATTTTGTTCAGAATGGGAGAGTAGCAGTGATGTTCTGCTGGTGTGATAGCCTTGTGTGTAGGAGCAAGTGGTGCTATTCTCATCTGAGACCGAGAGGTACAAAGTAAGAGGTATATTTCTGCTTTAAATGAGTGAGAAACGATGTATATTGGGCCACTACATGATGTTTGTTACTTTTTTGGGGGGTATTTGGTAGCCAATCAGTCAAAGTAATGCAAGATTAAGACTCAGTGTTCTTGTAGACAGCATATTTACTGGAGCATCCAACATCCAGCCCTTCCTAAATACTCCCTTTCCTATGCTGTGCCTAAGAAGAGTGCTGTTTCTTGATCCTCTGCCACCAAATACATGTTACACAGGGGCTTTAAGTTTAAGATCTGTTTTGTACTCATTCTGGCTAGTAGTTTACCAGGCGCCAGATAGTACTACACCCACACATATATAATCATGCACATAAATGTACAGTAATGATAAAATGAAGAGAAAGCTATAAGTCTTGTGTTTATTCAATGGTAGGCTCATCCGGTAGACTCTAATGAGGCAGGGGAATCCCCGGCATTTAGATGTTGTCTTTATCTCACTAGCTTTATGGTTGGTGGAGACTATATGCATTCCTAACATTTACAGAGGTTCAGCCAGATACAGAGGTGGATAGAAGTCGGTGATTGAAAGGGGAAGAGGTAGTGCAGGATGATTTTGGTTCTGTCTTCCGGGATGTTCTCCTCAGCACAGGCCAAGCATGCTGCAAGGTGTTTAAACAGTTGCAGTTTCTTCAGAGAACTTTGTTACAGCCGAGCGGTGAGCAGTTCTGCGTGCCCCAGAGCATGGTTCTCCATGGTCTGTGGCTTCGTCCTGTGAGAGGTCCTGCCAGTTTTATCGTTATCTTTCTTGGCAGCAACTCCAACTGGCTTTGGAGTATATGGTCTTTTGTGTTGAGGCTGAGGTGGTTGGGTCCGCATGCCGCTTTGAACAAGGAATAGTTTGGGTGCTAAGTTACGTTTTATGTTTGTATATTGCCTGTCTCTGCTGGTGCTCCCCAGAATCCTTTTTTTGCATACCTTGTTAAATACAACCAGCAGACACTACTCTATAGTATGAACCTTCTGTCTGCAGGCCTCTTAGTGCTGAAAATAAGCTCACTGGCTGTAAGAACTTTGGTACACACCCACTGATTATAACCCTTTTCTTGTAGTGCTCAGGCCAGTTTTGAGGTCTAGTTGACCTCCTGGCTAGTATTTTATTGTTTATGTTAAGACAACTGCTCATTTCTAGCTCGTGTGCCAGTTGGACACAGGACTAGTTTACGCTCCAGAAGTAGGTCCTCGAATCTTGATGACTTAACATTTTACAAGTCTTCCTTGAGCTCATTTCACATTAGCTAAGGGTTCTTTGTGCTGTGTTCCTGCTGACACAGTACCAACCAATTCAAACATTTCTGGAAATGAAGTACCTGCCACATGCTGGCTGTTGAAATTGTTGACTGATATCCCCTGACTGATCACCCTCCCCCAACCCCACTCCCCCACCACAAGGAATCATAAACAGCTTCAGCAGAGGTGGAATGAGGAAGCTCAGCGACACTTGCCTTACATCTGTGGAGAGTGCTGAACCTAGGATCTGCCACCCCCAGAGAGCCAGGTCACATTTTTCCCATGGTTCCTTGTGATTTGTGTAGGTGTGTAGAGTTTTGAAGCTTTGCCTTTTCTAGTTACTGAGGGAAAAGTCACTGTTTTCTGTATGTTTGTTTTCACTCTGCTTGCTGGCACCGGTTCCCACCCACATTTTCCGTCCTTTAGTTTAAAGATCTGGTATAAGGAGGGCAAGCCTCTGAGCAAATACTTTTTATTTTCTGTACATGGGCTTGTCCATTCTTTTGTAGCTGGATTGGGGTACATTTGAATAATAGTGGGGGATGTAGATGATTTATTTACATGCAAATAAAAGGCGAAAGATTGTGAAAGTTGAAGAACAAAGAAGATAAATAATAACTTTTAAAATAAAAAAAACGAGATGATTTATTTAAAGAAGTGACGCTAACCAAGTATAATCTCAGCATTCTGGAGCATGAGGCAAGAGGATCACCATGAAGCCAAGCTAGGCTACACAGTGAGACCCTCTCTGAAAAAGCTAAGGGAAGGGAAAATGGGGAATGGCTTTGTGGGCTTCAGAAGTTCCCTTGATATCTGGCCTTGCCACAGTTTTGTCTTTAGCGATAACTGCTCCCAATTTGTATTCGTGTGTCTTGGCATGGACTTAACTATTTTCAATAACTTTGGCCTTTGGTGTTGTGAAATATATTAGCCTCTGTCACCGCCTCACCATTCACTTTCTCCCTTTCTCCTTATCCATTCAACTTTGGTTATTACAGCCTTAGTTCTGGCAGACTCTATGCTCTTAAGTGTGTTTTTAAATAGTCTAATATTATCAAAAGTGGGATGATTGTGAGATTACTGGCACATCCCTGCCTCTGGCCCCTAACTGGTAACTGTACGTTCACAGGGGTAGTCTCACCTGTCCAGTCACATCGGAGATCACTAAAGTTTGCCTTGGATGTGCAGTTAAGGCTTCGGAGCTGCAAAGCACACTGTGGGGAGAGGGACAGGGTGCCAGCTCTAATGCCATATTTAGACTAATGTAATTAAGTTGTAGCCTCAAGACAAGGAAATAAGTGATGGCGGGTCCTTCAGTTGTGCTTTAACCTAATACTTGGCTGTTCAATTAGGTTATTGTTATTTCATATAGTAGTGAATGTTCTGTAGTTCCTCCCTTAGCCACAGAAATACATGCAGTTTCCTCCAGGATACACAGAAAATAGTGAGCGACCTATTTCAAAACATTTCCATTAATAAAGCACCCCTGAAATAGGTTGCTTACAGTGGTTAGTGTGTATAATCAATTTTAATTTTAAGGATTCCTCTTAATGAGGTGTCATCGAGATTACATTTTTGTATACCCTTCACAGCTGCCACTTCTTATTTTACTGTCAGCTTTTTAACAAAACCCAGGATTAAAAACTGAAGGCAGATTTGTTCAGCGATAGTAACTTGTTCTAATGAATTTCAGAAGTATTAAGTAATCCATCAATCATTAGTTTTATTTTTTTTTTCCAAGAACACCTGCTCTCTAGGCAGGAATATCTTGTTGATCATCTTGGATGAACGGAGTGTATAGCCAGTGGTTTAGGATTTCTTTATAAAGTCGTCATCTTATTCTTTGGCAAAAACTTCTGTCCTTACTCTTAGGAATGTGTCTGTGTGTGTGTGTGTGTGTGTGTGTGTATGTATACGTGTGTGTGCATACAAATATACTCATATTCATATATGTATCTTAAAGTAGTGGTCTTGTCCTCACCTATACCTGTGAGTGTACTTAGGCTTTTTATAAATAAGGTGTTTTATGTTACCTTAATTTCCCTAGGGGTTGGGAATGTATGTCTGTGGTAGATAGCTTGCCTAAGCTATCTTCATAGAAAAAAACTCCCAGAGATGTTAAAAAAAAATAATTGAAAACTGCAAAATAGCAAACAAAACCGAGAACAGGCCAAGAAGGAACGGGTTAAGCACACCAAGGAAGAAGGTGACAGGAGAATGGATGGTTGGACTGAAGCACGTCCAACAAGTAGGGCTAGCCCAGCCAGTCGGCAAAGAGTGCAGTGTGTAACCAGTGTAAAACAGTATGCCCTAAGCGCTAAAGCAGGCTTCCGTTCAGAATGAATGCTCTTGCACAGAGTGAGTAGATCTCTTGCCGGCGACTTACAAGGTATAAACCCACAGCAGATTTTTCATGTCTTGTTCCCAACCAAATGATGTTTAGCGGTTGCTGGAGTATTTGTTGGACATTAGCTATACATGGGTCAAACAAAAATGTCCAATTTAAAAATTGGAGGGGTTGGGGATTTGGCTCAGTGGTAGAGCGCTCGCCTAGGAAGCGCAAGGCCCTGGGTTCGGTCCCCAGCTCCGAAAAAAAGAAATTAAAAAAAAAAAGTACTTTAAAAAAAAATTGGATTGAGCCAGGTTTGGTAGTATAGGCCTGTACTCCAAGCTACTCAGGAGGCTGGGGCACGGAGATCATAAATTCAAGACCAGCTTGGACGGCTGAGTGGTACCTTGACGGAAGAAAGAAGATGGTGGCCTAAAGAACAGTGGTAGAGTGCTTGCCTAGCTTGTACAAGGCTTCAGGTTCATTCTTTACCACTGGGAATAATAATAAATAAAGGGCTGGCTATTTTAATTTTTCGAAGGTTAGAGGATGCCAACTTAATGTACTTTAGTGAATATATGTGAAACTTTAGCAGTATGTAGATATCTTTGATTTCTTTTGTAGTTATCAGAAATTAAGTTGAGTATGGTATTGAATGACTGTAATCCAAGCTCTCAAAAGCCAGCGACAGGGGTGTTAAAAGTTTGATGTGAGTTGGGCCTTCAGACTAAAACCTTGTCTCAAAAAACCAAACAGAATACAGAATCAAGAACAACAGCACAGTTGTACACAGTCCTCTCCAGGGCCCGGGAATATAGTTAGCGTAGCAATACAGTTGTCCTTCCTTAAACTATCCTTAAACTTTCTTCAACTTCCTTAAACAGTCCCCAGCACTATGTAAATATCAGATGAAGCAAAAGTATTATTAATTCAGTGCTCTTATATATGATTCCCCCTCAGTATTTCTTTCTCACCAGAAGGAAATGAAGTGCTAGTAAAATCAAGTCACGTAGCGCTTTAATTCTTCATCTGGTATCTTTAACGGCATCTTTAACAAATTTAGTCTAACAGTCCTTTGTTGATCTGCTGCTCTGTGCCAGGTATCACTTCAGGCGTTAGAACACAGCAAGTGAAGAAAACAGACAAGTCTCCTGGCACGCGTATCCAGCCACAGCTCACGATGTCTTCTGGCCTCAGAGTATTTAGAGCTGGTGTTGCGTTGGTTTTGATGTGCAGTTTTTACACGTCAACTGAAGACTCCCTCCCAGAACTGAGTCCTCAGCAGTATTTCAGCTCACTGCAGCCAGGAAAGGCCTCATTAGCTTATTTTTGCCAAGATGGTAAGTACCTCTTAAAATTCTCACACGACTCTTGAGATATTTGTTTCTCGGTAGTCAGTGCACTTGGTGGGAACTGGCGGTTATAGCCAGATGTGCAATAATTCTGTTTCTGTGATTTCCCTGCTTGCGTGAGTGCAGACACCTTAGCTTTCCCGTTCCTTTCCTCATCTGCTATGATGCAGTAGTGACTGTCGTCTAAGCTTAGCGTGAGGATCAAATGGGTTACATATGTGCTTAGCCATAGAAAACACTACTGCAGGGTTCCTGACAAACCATTTGAATTTCATGCCCTCATTTCCGGAGTATGCCTTCTTTCTCTTTAGCATGTAGCTGTTCGAGCAGTTCTATAAGAACTGGGTACGCAGTTTTAGCGACGATTTAGCCTACTATTCTATACTCTGCTTCGGCTGTGTCATTTACTAAAGTGAGCTAATTAACACGGCTATTGAACATGATTGCAATGGTTTCATTTAAGCCTTCATGGCGTAACAGTACAGTTGTATTGGAATTACCAGAACGAGTTCACGCGTCTAGGCATTTTTTACGTTATTTGTGATTTGGTATTTGAAAGTCAATTTTGAAAGCTTTGCGTGTCTGTAACAAGTATGTACCTATGGTATTTATGTTTGTGTAAGTATGCATATATGGTGTTTACCTTGTTCTGGATGGCCAGCATTTGCTCGTCCACCTCCTTAATGGAAATGGAGCCCCTGAAGACAGTAGCAAAGTTCAGGTAGCAGCCATGGCCTGGGTCAGACGCGGCCATCATGTCCTGGGCTTTGAACAATCTGTTGTGTGAGCTGGGCGCTGTCAGAGCTCAGTCCTGCTGACTGCCCTGGGCTGTGAGGGGGTTGAAGTGGGTTTGAAGAAATGCAGGCGTGGGAAGGACACCACGTTCACGGCCAGGTTGCTTACATTGGTGTTGAGCTGACCGGGGTGGGGACATGGACATGCAGAGATACGGTGACACTGCTCCTCATTGCAGATATGGGGTGGTTGAGGTCCCCATAGGTGGGTGTGTTTAGCCTTTGGGAAGGAACAGTGTGATAGAGGGCCCTGTCGTTGGTGTACCGGGTCTCATCGGTGCTCCCACCAGCAGGTGTTGTTGTAAGGCTCCACTATGGCGTCAGAGACCTCAGGTGACCACACGATGCCGAAGGTGTTCATGATGCAGTCTGGGTACTCTTCTCAGACCTTGCTATGAGCAGTGGGCCCACGCCTGAGCCAGTGCACTGCCCAGTGAGTGCGGGAGTTAGAAGCTCTGCAGGCAATTGCAGCGCTCACGCTCCTCTGGAGTGACCCTTGGCCTGTTGTTGTCAGTGAAAATGAAGTCATGAGGCCAGAAGAGCTGCCCCAGAGGCCTGGACTTCACATTGCCTGTGGTGCTGGGCTCCAGGTCCACCAGGGCAGCCCTGGGTGTACACTTCTGAGAGCGTGCGTCACTGTAGCAGACTCCAGTCTTCTCCAGCCGCAGCACTGAATTGCCCAGGGGTCCCCCAGTTGCAGCTCCTCCCACTTCCCAAAACTTGGTGTGAATCTGCTTCCTGTACTGGCACATCTGTGCTGGGGCGCTGGCTCAAACTTACTGTTATTATTTTTAACATATGCTTTAAATAAGTTTTTAAGGTAAGGTACAAAATTATACCGTGGTAATAGAAATAAGAGCAAAGAAACGGTAGGAAAACATGTGTCTTGGTGTGTTTGTTTTGAAGGCTAGTTACACACATACTTAAATTAATTAAAAATAAATTTTTGTCTGTGTTCATATTTTATTCTTAAATGCTCACCTTTTAAAAGATCAAATTCAGTAATATCCATTCAATGTTTCTTGTTTTAGGTTCTCTAAGTAACTCTCTGTTTCTCGAAGAACTGAAAGAAGCCATCAGGCCCCTCCAGGACTATGGGATTTCAGTCGCAAAGGTAGACAGATGTTTATGTCAATAAAATATCAGTGACAGACGTTTACAACACTCGGACCTAGGGCTGCGTATCTGAAAACACGTTCACGACTTTTCCCAGTTTCTTTCCCTGCCTTCTTGCCTAAGTTTAAGTTGACGCACAGGAAGGGCGTCAGGGATTGTGCAGCGGTGCAGGGAGAGAAGAGAAGCTGATCCCTCAGCTCTGGGAATTCAACTGCATTCCGTAATTGAGTCTGCCAGGCTATTCTCAAGCCTGTGGTGGGGGCTCTTTCTTTTCTTCTATAACTCTTTCACAGCAGCCACAATTTAGCTGCTTATTAAATTTCAATTCATGTTAGCGGAAGGGGCAGAATGAAGATGATTAGAAATGTTTGTATTTTTCTGTATTTATAATTGTTTAACTATAGTTTGGGACATTTTTAGAACAAAGCAAGTCAATGTGAAGATAAATTTTTTTTTCGCAAAAAGCATTCAAATTTGCTATGAATTTCAATGGGACAATTTCCACATGTGTCAGATTAGGTAACAGCTAAGACCTTCATTTAATTTAACTTTACACAAGAAGTCACCCATTGAAAGCTGTGATTCCTCCAGATTGGTGTCCACTGGCTTTTTGCATACATTTATTTATTCTTCACTCAGCTACCGCCCTCCTCCAAGAGATGATTTGCTTCTTGTCTGCAGTGAGACTTCCTAGGCAGGAAGTTAGAGCAGTCTACGTACCTTACAAAAACCCAACCAGACTGCAAACATCATTTTTTTGTGTTCTGTATGCACAAAGCTTGATTTACTTAGAACAGCCGAGTCTATTCTAGAGTGTCACACCAGCACTCACCTAAAATTTAGAAATGACAGTTTAGAGATGCTCAGTGGTTAGGAGCTCCAGCTGCCCTTGCAGAGGACTGAATTTACTTCCCAGCACTTACATGGCAGCTCACAACCATCTGTAGCTCCAGTTTCGGGGAATCTGATGCCCTCTTCTAGCCTCTGCCATCACCAGGCACACACGTGTGTGTGTGTGTGTGTCTGTGTCTCTGTGTGTGTATGTGTGTCTGTGTGTGTGTGTGTCTCTGTGTGTGTGTGTCTGTGTGTGTGTATCTGTGTGTGTGTGAGTGTGTGTGTGTGTCTGTGTGTGTATGTGTGTGTGTGTCTCTGTGTGTCTGTGTGTGTGTGTCTGTGTCTCTGTGTCTCTGTGTGTGTGTGTCTGTGTGTGTGTGTGTCTGTGTGTGTCTATGTCTCTGTGTGTGTGGTGTGTGTGTCTGTGTGTGTGTGAGTGTGTGTGTGTCTCTCTGTGTGTATGTGTGTGTCTGTGTGAGTGTGTGTGTGTGTGTGTCTGTGTGTGTGTGTGTGTCTATGTCTCTGTGTGTGTGTGGTGTGTGTGTGAGTGTGTGTGTCTCTGTGTGTGTGTGTGTGTGTCTGTGTGTGTGTGTCTGTGTGTGTGTGAGTGTGTGTGTCTCTCTGTGTGTATGTGTGTGTCTGTGTGTGTGTATGTCTCTGTGTGTGTGTGAGTGTGTGTGTGTGTGTGTGTGTGTGTGTATACGCACCTACACATACATAGACATTCATGGACATAAACTTTGAAAATGAAGTCGTAGTTATCTGACACTGAAGACCAGGACTGTGCTGTTTAGTAACAGGTAGAGAAGAGCCTGAAATCGTGTACCTAGTAACTGGAGGAGAACTTTCGAATCTGTGCTTAGGCTGTCACTGTCATTAACTGGCATTTTGATGTTATGGTTGAGAACACTTAGAAATCCCGAGGGAAGGTCCATGCTAAAGATCTAGCTCGGTCCTCGACGTGTAAGAAGTGAATGTTTACAAGTGAAATGGGCTTCCGACACCGAGTGTTCTTTAGGTGACGCCATCTCTTTGGAAAGGGCATCTGTGAGTGTGGCTTTACCTCCCACTCACACATCATCCTAGTTACTAAGAACGTCATCGGTGTGGTAAGGAATACACAACCTCGGTCACGGTAAAGAAATGAAGCCTTGTTGCTAAGTGTGGAGATCGAAAGTGACATGGTGTTGAGGAAGAGTAGCATTCGAGGATGTCCTATAAATTAGCATTGACAGACACAGGTAGATGAAGGAAATACCAAAACGCCAGTGTTTTATGAGCATGGGAGACCACTGAGCTTATTAATTCGGTTGCCTGCATGGTGCTGAGTCAGGACTTATTTAGAGAAGCATCTTACTGGTGGGCACACCACTGAAGAAAAGGACTGCCTCTCCCTTGGCCACCATTGGCTGCTCCTCCCGGATGGGTGGCAATAAAATAAAAATTGACTAAGTATTCCAGTTAGGAAGCAACCTAGTCCAACTTTATGCTATTTGAACATGTGTATAAAATAAAGCCTTTACATATTTTAAGGCAAATGAAGGAAAAAAGAAATACAAATGATAACCAAAATAAAGTCTCATGACTGTATCAAAGTTGGTTTGAAAACAAAAGAAAACAAAGTCATCTCTGACTTTTCTTTCTCTCATAATGTGGCCGTGGACCCCTGGGTTCTATTTTTAAAGCTTTTCAAGTTAAGCTACTCTCGTTCCACTCTTACTCTTCTGGTCACCCTGTCACCGAGGGAAACACAGTGCTGTCCTAGAAAGGCTTGTTCTCTTGCTCTTACCCCACTACAAACCCTTTCACCATGTGATGACAGGCTTCCCATTGCTGTCAGAGTAAATCAGAACCCCGAGAGTCACAGAGACAGCCTTGTCTTTGATTCACGCTCTGTCCTCTACCTTGTTTGTGCTCCTAAGGCATACAGTTTATTCATCTATCCCTGGAGTCCGCCACAGCGGCCATCACCACAAGACCTTTGCACACATTTAAATACTCGTATGTCTCCCTTCAGTTCTTAGTGCCAAGGTCACCTTCTTAGAGAAGAGTTTCTTGTCATCTGCCTCAAAAGCTCTGCTGTATTCTGTCCCTTTACCGCTTATAATGTACACTACTTAGCCTTATGCATTAATTATTTGATTTTTATACTTTTGAAATGTAAATGCAAGATAAAGTTTATTTGGGACTTAACTGTATCCCCAGTGATTAGCATGATGCCATATCTTTGGACTATAATGAATGAGTGCATGGATTTCTTGTCAAAACATCTAGCATTCCTGTAGTTTGCACTTTAAAATTAAAAACCTATATTCACTAAAGTTCTCTTGATTCTAGCCGAGTTAATTCTAATTTTCTGTTCCTTATGTCTTTCCTGTCAGTTCCCCTTTTATATTTTTTTAAACAAATGTTCTGCAGCTTTCATTCTGTTTCCTCAAATTCTGTATAAATAAATTAAACTAAATAAAACTCCACTCTGTCAAAGCAAACAAAACCCTTAATCAAATTCAGAACAAAGTGACTGCCTCTCCAGCCTTTGGTTTGGTTGGTTGTGTTGGTGGCCATTCACATTCATCTCCCTCGCTGAGAATGCATGTGCTTTCTTTACGGCTTTCTCCTGTGTGGTGATGTGTGTACACACTCTTCCTCCCTGATCAGCCTCTAAGTCTTTATGGCTTTTCCCCAGGTCCGAGTCCTCGGCCTGTATTTACATTACTGTCCCCTGATTGTGTGCCCCGTCACCCTCTGTCTTTTCTCATGACTTTTCTCAGACATATTCCACATGAGTCTGGGTCGCACAGGGTCTGGGTCTGGGGGGCGGCTGCTCTAACAGTGCACACTTGTTTTCACAAGCGGTGTAAGGTGCCTGTGCTTGTGACCGCTGCTGCTGCTCTAGCGTTCTTACCGAGAGAGAAGCTGTCTCCTTCTGAGAACTGTCAGTGAATTCCCACACAGTAACCTCTGCCACTGCTAAGAGTACCCTGTGGCCATCCTGACCTGCTGTAGAGGCTACAAACATTTTCTAGCGGGACACTTCTGTTTTCAAAGCAAGGTTCTGTTAATTACAGTTAAAGGGGTTGATGGATTTGGGCTGGACCAGCAGAGCTGCCACTCTATGTGGGCTGCCATACTGTGTGAACAGCCACACTGCTCAGCCACTGACTTGCTGTCAGGGGCCCAGCTTACTCTTACCCAGTTCACCCTTTCTGCTAAGTACTCACTCCGTGCTCCACTCTCAGCCTCTGCTTCTGCTTCTCTTTCATGGTGGTTTATCTCGCCTTAAGCACTTCCTTCCTGTTTTACTTCCTTACCACCTGATCCTTAAGTAAAATTTAGTTAAACATAAACTTGCAAAAAATTAAATGTCATGTGTTGCAGAGAATGCTTTCTTTCTGTGGTTTCCTCAGGTGTGTGAGTGAGCAGTGGCAGCGTAAGTCAGAAAAAATGAGAGAGAATTTAACCGGGAGACAGACAGTAATGTTTCATTCCCCTTGTTTAACCCTGTGATGCGTACCTCGAACCTTAAATGTACTCTTTTAAAGGTTACTTGTGTCAAAGAAGAAGCGTCAAGGTACTGTGGGGAAGAAGAGAGTTTGATGAAAGCGTATTTATTCAGGTAAATTCTCTTTGGAGTTATTACTACTGCAAGGTGATCGTTTTAGACTACTTAAAAATATGTAACATACCCCTGGGTCAGAATGATGGGGCCTTTAGTGGGATCTTGGGAAATCTAGTACAGATTCCAAGGAGTAGACTTGGCACTTTAATTTCCTTCTTTACAAAAGCCGGGGACTTGAGTACTTCCTGAGACCCTTATGTGAATTTCTACTCAGAGTGTCTAGTAAGAAGTGCAGAGCAGACAGCGTTCTGAGTGGCTCGACGAGCTCCATATTTGGGAATCCTTTTCTACTTGAGGATCTGCTGGTGTCTTGGTATCGATTCCTCTACCCTTGAGTCTCCTCAGAGGAGTTTCATACACTCTCAGTCCCTGGAGATGTGCCCTAGGAAGTGCTCAGTTTTTCACCTGTTTGTTTCTTTCCCAAGGCAGTTTAGAAATCTCTGTGACAGGAAGGTGTAATTGGGAGGTCTCTTTTGGGATGCTTCCAGTACTTTTTTGCTAAGTATAGGTTCTAAAATTTTTTAGAATGGACATACTTGAGTGCATATACAGTATATATTTGACTATATCATGTATCAGCGTTCTGGTAGGTGTATGGGTACACAGATAAGAAACAGGCTTTATCATCAAAGAACTCAGCGTATTAGAGTGCTAAGCAACTTGGAGCGTAAGTAGATACTTGTATAACATGTTCTTGAAACTCTTTCCAGAGGCAGCATACTCCTCAGAGAGTTCCCCACGGACATCTTGTTTGACGTGAACGCCATCATTGCCCATGTCCTCTTGTAAGTACAGGGCGCTCATTTGCCTGTTTATTGGTGCCTTCACTTTTGAGAACAATAGCCCTGGGAGGTATTTTAGAGTTCCAACAATATATTTATACACATAAGTTTCATACAGGACACTGGTTCATCATCTCATGTCAAGGATCTAAACTGTCTTCAGTGGCAAGGAACACAGGAACATGCACTCTGAATGAAAGTGGTTTTCCTCACCGGACCCGAACAAGGATCATAAGTCGCTTTTTGGTTTACTACTGCCACAAGTGTTTCCTGGATGCCTTAGTCTGCTTAGGCTGCTACAATGAAATCCACAGATGAGGTGGCATAGAGAACAGAATTTGTTTTTCACTGTTTTGGAGGCTGAAAGTCCAGTGTCGGATTTGCTGTCAGATGGGGATTTGCCCTTCATAGAAGGATGTGTTCGCCTCAAATCCTCTTATAGCAGAAGGAACCTGCATATCTGAGCTTTCTTTTATGAGGCTTTCGTGGAGTATCCACTAGAGAAGACTGCTTGGACATGAGTTTAAGCCAGTAGAAGGTCTGTATTAGCTGGCCAGAGACTGTTCCGGAGAGTCAGGATCCCAGTATAGCATTCCGCCTTTCTCAGGGTGAGCTTTTAAGCACAGAACAAGCAAACAGAAATCCAAGTCACGTTCTGGGTTGACGTACTTCAGTTAACAAGAGCACTGAGCCAGAAGCAGAACTGCAGAAGTCCAAAAGCAAGGTTAGGGCATTTATACAGACTTTCCCAGAGCTATGGACTGATGGATTAGGTCTTTGTTGTCATTTTGGCTGGTGGTATCGGTTAAATGCCGAGTTTACAGCCCGAATGGTACTGTCACCATGGAGTCAGCTGCGCTTAGGTCTGAGGCTTTGTTACAAAGCTGTCAATCTCATCCACGATGGGTCTACTTTCCCAATCTAATCTTCCCTCCAAGTCCCACCTCTGAATACTGTCACTTCGGGGGTGGGTGGCATTGTGTGTGTGTGTCAGGGACACTCACACCCAGGTGGTGGGTGGCCTTGTGTGTGTGTGTGTGTGTGTGTGTGTCAGGGACACTCACACCTGGGTGGTGGGTGGCATTGTGTGTGTGTGTGTGTGTC